>NW_020448308.1:5551885-5702040 GCF_003343035.1 Apteryx rowi
CAGCCGCGGGGCCGCGCTGCTCTCGGGGCCCCGGTTACGGCGACGAGGCTTTTCCGCGGCGCCCCGGCGCGAAACCGGCCGTGAAAGAGGTGGAGGCCGATGGGGAGAGGGATGGGGGCCGGCAACGGGGGCGACCCCCCGGGCAGCGGGAGGGGAGCCGGGGCGCGGCGGGGCTGCGAGCGGGGCTGGGGGCCGCGATGGGCGCTGTCGTGCCCCGGCGGCCCCGGGGCAGCGCCCCTCCCGGGCAGCAGCTTGGGCGCTGGGCGCGCGGTGGGTGCGCGGGGGCCGGGCAGCTGCTGGGGAGCGTGAAGGTGGGCCAGGCCGCCACAGCCCCGGCACCGGGTGTCCCCAGCCCTGCGGCTTCCTGAGCCGGGTGGTGCCGTGGGGTCAGTGGGCTCTCAATGGATATTTCTTTACCCAGTTCCTTTCGGATCCCCTGCAAGTTTTTGGTACCCGTAATATCCTGTTGCAGAATTTCACATCTTTTGCCTACTTTCCTTTGCTCTAAATTCCTACCATCTCCTTTCATTTACTGCTCCCTGGTTCCTACAGATGATATATACAGTGAATAATTCATTCCTTGTTCACCTTTTCCAGGCCACTCATGATTCTACAGATCTCTGTCCTGTCCTTCAGCTTTTTTGTTTGTTTGTTTTTATACTGGAGAGTTTTAGCCTCTTTCATGATTCTGTGGGTGGCAGTTATTCTGTGCTTTCATCATCTTTGTCTCCTTTGTACATTCTCTTTGTCATTTTTGAGCTGAGGGATGCAGCACTGCACACAGTATCTCAGACGCTGGTGTGTCATTGATTTATATAGTGACATAATGCGGTTTTCTCTTCGTTTCCTAATAGATCTCTTTGCCTTTTGTCTAAGCATTGAGTTTTATTGAGACATTATTTGTCTAATGGTACTCTGTAATCTCTCAGTGTCATGAGGTCCTCCTCACCCTTCGTCTCTTTTTTGCATCTGTACTTGGAGAGCATGGGTCCTGCTGCCTCTCCTCTGGTCTTCTCATTTTTACTAGATATATATCCATGAGAGACTCTTCCCTCTTATCCTTATTTCGGAGGGCTGTAGCTGAATGCCTTTAGAGTACCCAAGCAGACTGTACCTACTCGATCTTCCTCACCCATTTGCCTGTTGACTCTTTAGAAACTCTCTGATGGATTTGAGAGTCTGTATCTTTTTTTTCCAAATAAATCTTTTTTTTTTTAAGTGTCTGCTTAGTCTGTGTTAAAATTTCTATCAGTTTGCACAGAACAGGTGCCCGATGTACAGGTCTGTGTTTCCCCAGATCTTCACTGGAATAGTTTTGACATTCGCCACCTTCCAGTTATTTTGTATTAAGGCAGTGTTAAGTAAGAAGTTGCATGCTGCAGTTCATGATTCAGTTATAAGGAAGTTAGTTCATGCCAGAAGGGTTTTTCAGCTCTTGGGTGAACATTGTCTAATCTTGGTCATTTGTGTCTGTTTATTTGTTGGCTTCCACAATGCTTCTGCAGACGTTTCTGCCTGAGACAGATCCTCAGCTGTATTCTTCATAGTTTAAGATTTCTGCTGTGGTGACCCCTCACCCCCCAAATTCCTCTGTGTTGAAGAGAGATGTACAGAGTTGTTCTAGTTTTTCTGCCCTGTCCTCATTATCTTTGAATGGCCCTTTTATACCTAGATTTTTAACTGGCCCTCCAGATTCTGTCAGACAAGAACATGCACTGTGGTCTTTCTCATGGCTGCTCTTCATTTTTCTGTTTCAGGAGAGTCTGTCCTCATTGTCAAAAATTTTCTAGCTGAAAAATATCAACAAAAGTGAGTCTGATAGCAATAGTGAATGGGGAGCAAGGAGGCTGTCTCCAGTCTCATAGCTGAACCCTGTGACACAGAATGCCCCAGTTTACATGGGCTGTGTTTGTCCGGGTGCACGTGGTGTCACATTGAGGATGAAGTTAGCTCTTGAGGCAATAAGCACACAGTTACCACAGTTTAAAAAAAAAAAATTTTTGATTTTGCTCTTCTATCCAGCTCCCTGGTTTGGTGTGTCAGGGCAGTAGATCCCCTTTCAAAGAAGTCCCTCTCCCTCAAAGTTTAAAGAATAAGCTTTGCCTCTGAGTTTCCTTGGAAAATCCCTTTTCTGTGTTCTCCCTCTGATTTTCCTACTTATTTATTTAGGGGTTCTTGGGTGCTGGTTATCTCTGTAGCCACAAATCATAGTTTAGCAGGGTTTTCTTTCAGTGGCAGTGTTGGCTTAAACAACCTCCTTTTACCCCATTCCCCACTGTTTGTTCATCATGAGATTGCACAGAGTTGCCGTGACACAGCTGAAGGAATGAGCCACAGTTAGATGGCAATTGCTCCAGGGCATTCTGCCATTGGCAAAAATGCTTTGAGCTGGTTCAGCATGTTAACAAATGTATGCTCTCAGAAGTGTAGAGGGTTAGGATCGCCATCTCTCTTTAACAGTCAGTACATTAAGGCACTATGCTATGCACTGATTTTTCCAGAAGCCTCTGGCACAACTGGGCATCCATATTCCCAGTCAAGTATCTTCCTTGTGAGTCTGGCCTTTTGGCAGAGTGTATTTTCTTCGCTGCCACCTCCTCAGCTGCCTTCCAAGTTTTTTGAAGGAGTGGGGGGCAAAGAGGCGTGCTCTGCTTGCTTTCTCTTGGGGCAGGATTGAGATGAGTGCCTCCTGGGTGCCAAAACCAGAGCATTTTAGAAAGCCTATGACATTTTTAATTTACTTTGTTGCAGGCTTTAAACTTTCCAGGTCATTTGTCAGAACACAGGTATTTATGTGTCTGTTACATGTTTGACTTTTACTGGTACAACCTGAACATGGTCGTCAATCATGCAGTCCCATCCTGATCCTTCTGCAGGGTCTCTGCCATGATCAGTACACACCGTGGATAGTGCTCAGGGTAGGAAGCAGCTGTTGTACAGTTATTTTTAACTGTATTGTTGAACATATTTCTTGCACCTGGCTAATTCATTGAGCATCCTCCAGTCCCTGCTGTGAATGAGGTGGCACAACTCCAGATCACAGCTCTGTTCATGATGTGTGCCAGCCTCATTTACCATTTGTCTATTAAAGTGATGAATCTGGGTTCTGCAGAAAATAACAATACATGAGCATGTGTCTGGAGGCTATGTCTCTCTTCTTGGGGAAAAATTAAGTTCATGTGGGCTAATTTAATTTTGTAATTTTTTCACTGTGCAATCATAAAGTTGTCTGTAATTAGGAATTTAATAATTTTGTTTAGCTTTTTACTGGGAAATGAACACAAACAAGCAGCTTTGTCTTGCATAGTCATTTGCAGGAAAGCATGACTTTGAATTGTTAAGCGTAGTATATGTTACTGGTACAAAGGGTATCTAACCCTAGCTGGCATCAAGTAGCATTGCTTGGGACCTTATTTTGTTACAGCTGACTAAAATGCAACATTTTCAGTTTGTGAGAGAGCATGATTTTTCAGGGCGGGGTGAGATACAGATTTGAAACATACTTTGTGCCAGATGGTTTGGAAAAAAAAAAAAGAAAGAAAAAGAAGTCTCAGAAACATTTACATATGGATTTTCCAGAGTTAAATATTCCCTCTGAAACGTTTCTGGCACCAAGTGAGACCAAGATTCTTGTTAGATGCCTTAGTCCCATGGGGTAGTTCCACTGGCAAAAATCTTGTTTTCCCTTTGTCTGAGCTTTGTCTGAGAGCTCGCAAGGGCTAGGACTCAGAGGGTACATGGCTTGGATGGAGGATCTCAAGATTTCCAGCCCCTGCTTGGTTCTTGGGCTGCCAGAGTCCTGTGCTGACCTGGTTCCATGGGTGGTTTGACATCACTGAAGCTCACTGCAGAATGGTGGTTTCAAGATTTTCACATTTCAGGCACTAGCTCTTTAGCAGAGAATCTGAAAATCTTGATAACCTGCGCTTGGCCGTAATCTCTTATGTTTTTTTGGCTTTCTGCAGTGGAGCCATGAACTTAGATGTAGACTAGATTAGATGTAGTTTAGATATTGTCCTAATGACTGACTATAAAGGGAGTTCAGACTGACTAGCATGGATATCTCAATACTGTAGATGTTCAAAGTGAAATGAGAGATTCCACTTCTGATGAGAGATCAACCAAAGGTCATAGGCTTAGACAGGATCATAAGTTCCTTGGACTTGTTCATTCTAGAAGTTGGCTTTGATGATACTAAAGACCTCCTGACCCTAAAATCTATTTATCAAAAGTAACTTTAAATCTAACATTTAAAATAAAACAACATCAAAGCCCTCCTTCTTCCGTTCACTTCAGGCCTTACCCTGCTGTCAAGGAGTTATCTAGGCAGAGAATGCCATTTCAAATGTATCAGTTGACAGTGAAAAGTCAGATGATTAAGGATATGTTTTGTTTGTAGCCCAAATTAAAAGGCTAGGCGTTTTGTTAAATACTTGTGTAGAGAATAAGAGAAGAGTGCATAAAAATTCATGAGGTGTTTTAAATCTCATGTGAAACTTTGTCTTCAGGCCATGTGCTTGAATAAAAAAAACAGAATTTTTTTTCTCTATTTTTAAGTAGATTTCTATTTCTGAAGTGGTTCTTGAGTACTTTTGTAATTGGCTGTTCTTTTTTATGAGTGAGTCTGAATGTGGCAGTGGAGATAGGTGTGAGAGGGATAAGTTTCCATAAAGGATTTGTCTAGTTTCTCTCTTCATCTAATTTGGTGTTGGCACACATAAGACACACAGCACATGTGCTGCCATTTCAGTTCTTCACAACTACCCTCTGAGATGGGATTCTCCATTTCTTGGAATTTCTTGTCTGCTTTTCCCTCCCTTTGGATTCTGAAATCTTCACTGAAAACCCCTTTGCCACTTTCTGCTGTTCATGAGGGTCATGTCCTCTCTTCTGATGTTTTTCCCATTGTTTTTATTGCTTTGGAGAGGTCCATGAAAGGTGTTGCTGGTGCCTCTCATTGAAACCTTAGATGAGGCATGAATGGGAACTCCAGCTTGAGAGCTTTCTAGAGTCAACTGTTGCACTGCGGGATCAGTCAAGCTGGATCAATTGGCTCTGGGTACCTGGAGATACCCAGTGCAGGTCTCTCTTTGGCTGACCAAGTAGTCCCTGGCATGGAATCCACCTTTTTTCATGTGTAATGGTGCTGTTCAGAGAAGATTGGGGCTTTTCATGTGGAGTTTTGCTCACCCAGGCTGTACTGTCATTAAAGCCTCTTCTCCCTTGGTGTGCACAGCGTGCCTTGTTGTTCTGGTTGTCTCTGAGCTCACTGGGATCTCTCTTCCTTTTCAGGTGGAGCCAGGTGTGCTACCTTTGGGACCCACCTGTGAAGAACATGAAAATTTCCCTCCCAAAAATGCAATAACAGACCAAGAGAGTAGCCAGCAGATACAGCAGTTGGTGAGCTGTGGCCCTGTCTGTGGGTTCAGGAGGGGACTGTAGATATAGACGTTTTCCTTTCAGAATGAAACTAGCCTGTTTTCAGATGGAGTGCAATGCTTCTTCTTGGGTTTTTAACCTGTGGAATCCAAGCAGAGATTTTGGGGGCAGAAGTATTTCTAGGTGCAAGTGTTTTGTGGAAGTGGGAAACCTGGACTAGGCATAACTTGGAAAATTAGTGGGCAAAGCGCAGGCCTTCTCTGCATGGAGGGCATTGCTGTGTGACAGCTCCAGGTGTTTTGCTGAGTCTTGCATGCACTGGCAGTGGAATACTTCAGAACAAAATGAGAGGGAAACATACCAGTAGTCTCTGTGCTGTGTTGGATTTGGTCTTATAAGAACATGGATTAGGTATGACTAATGTGGGACAGATGTTGTGTTAGGAATATGTCCCTATGAATTGTTCCAGTAAACAAGAACAATTCACACTGAGGTTCAGCAGTTCATGTCTATCTGGGGAACCAAGAATGGTAGCAAGTAAATACAAATAAAGGTACATAACCAGAGGATGTCTGCTCTCTGTTAGATGTCATTTGGATTAGAATAAGAGTTGATCTAGCACAGCTAGTGTTTCAAGCTGAATATTTTGCACAGCTCTGTCTTTTTTTTTTTCCCCTCCGCATCCCATCCTTCATCTGTGATGCAAATAGGAACAATCTGTGTAAATAGGAAACAGAAAACTGTTTCCAAACGTTGAAAGGGTCAGAGGAGAGAAGAAAGAGCCATAAAAATAGCTGTTTGACTTCAAAAGTTTTTGTTTTTACTGCCTTTTTAAAAATCTCCCTGGATTTCTAAACTCTTTGTGTTTGTCACAAAGAGATTTTCTGAAGAAAATAGTAAAAGCTTATAAGCATTGGATCAGAGAAGCTGGGCTTGAATTTCTTGTACATTGTAAGAACATGGGCTTGCTGATCTATGTGTGCTTCTTTTGTGCAGGAATTTGAACTCAAAAAAAAGCGCAAAAAATGTGAAAACCTTGAGCATGAAGTGAGGAAAAAGCATAAAAGATGCAAAGAACTGGTAAGTATTTTTGTTCCCTTCTATTGTGAGCATAATTGTAGAAAAGTTGGATTGTTGCATTCTCCTCTTGGATATTCTTCTGTTTATCTCAGTAAGGGGTCACTAGTTTTTCTCTTAGCTTCAGCAGTGTCACAAATTTTGGGCTTCAGCCCTTGAAGCTGGAATTGTTTATTTAGTCTTTCAGCTGGCTGTGGGTTTCATCACTGGATGAAACTCCATGGCTTTTACTAGTTTGGAGAGATATTTACCGTTTTCACGTGCACTCCAGAGAAGTATTATGAGATTTCTGCATCTTGAGATGGTAGTTACAGATACCTATGGTCATTTCCTTGTGCTTCTTATTTGTTGGATGAAAACCTGCCTCCCTTTAATTTCATGGAGGTTTTGCAGGTCATATCACAGGACCTGGATTTTTCCCTTGTGTTTGAATTTTGCTAAGCATATTGTCCAAATGTAACAGGTGGTATTAGTGATTGTCACAATGTTTAGTTTCACCCAAGGGTGTTTACTGTTTGAATAGATGTTTTACATCTTGCTCAAAGCTCAGTTCAGGTCAGGTCTAAATACCCATAAGGCATAGCTCAGCCTCGTTGCCTGCCTCATCGCTTGTCTCCGATATGGTTCATACTGATAAATGTTTCATTCCAACAATCATCCTGCCAGGCTTTGGCTTTAGGCTGCTCTCTGCACTCCCAACAGCGCTTATTGTTCATCTTACCTGCTTCTTTTAATTCCCATATTTTTGCAAAAGCAGTTTTATCCTTTGATACTGGGCTGATTCTTCATCTACTTTTGGTACAATGCTGCCTTTCACATGATATAATGTGTTGGAAAGAGCTTAAATTAAAGGGGTTTTTTTGTGTTTTTTTTTTCCAGTCTAGCATCTGCCTGAAAATGAATGTAGCCCTGGGTTTGAGAAGGACAGAACCATCAGAGCCAAGCAGTCTGTCTTTATCCACTAATTACCTTATTCGTATTCTCTGTAGATCTTGCGTTGGAGAAGGTGAAACCCAACCTAATTGTTTATTCTTGGGCATTTGTGTCTTCACTTGCTAGTGTCTATCTACAGTGTCAATCTGTAATTCATAGCATTTGCCACTGTTTCAAGATGCCAGAGGAATGTCCTTGCTTTGTCTTACCCTTCAGGAGCAGTCTAAAACTATTTACTTATCTGGCTCTCTGGCTAGTTTCTTTGCTGTTGAGACTTCAGTCACACTTACGTGCATCTGTATACCATGAGTCAGGTCAGATTATGGCTCTTTCTTCAACACTGTGTCATGGCAAAAAGCTGAGAGAAAGGAGCTGCAGTCTGGCTGCCAAAACTAGTAGGGCTTTTCTCCAGTGCCACTTGTACAATTTGTCTTTTTTGCCATGGGTCTCACACTCACATTTGTTGCCACTGAATCCAAGCTACTTGGAACAGTCTTTCCTTCTGTGATCAATACCTTGGCTGGGTGTTTGGTCTGCAGCAACTTGCAGTCAGGCTTTTTCTTTCTAATGGGAGTGTACATGTGTCTGGTTTCAGTCCGGGGTCTTGTCTGTTAGCATTTGGTCTGATTCGCTTGTCTCAGAAATCTGTTGCTCTCCAGATCACCTTAGGATATGGAACAAGTCAACTATCAGAAAAAGACATCATTTTAATGTTTGTCTTCTAGGGAAATGCTTTGAGAGAAGTTCTGTTCGTTTTCCTGATTTTTGTAGTGCAGAGGGAAGATCTGTGCTGCCCTATGTGAGCTGCAGGCCACTCATCAGAGTAGCCATCTCCAAGGCTTAGTTGTGTCTTTATGGTCTGCACAAGGCATGGTTATGTCTTGTCCCTCCTCTGCGTCCCTGTGGTAGGTTTCCTTGCTGACACATTTCAGTAGAGCTGACTGACTGCTTAGCTTTTGATTGTAGGGAAAGAGAGTGCACATATTAAGCAGCTGGATAGGATGGTCTTTGTCCATCACAGTACTCAGCCAGACCTGGATCATATTAAGAGTGAAGCTGAAGTTCAGTGTGCTTTCTGCCCACACTCCTAGTGAAACGTGTTGCAAGAATAGGAAGAAAAATATCCTGTTAGGAACATGATGTACGGGACCTCTTCTTTGTTGAGTCTGTTTGGAATAATGTCTTTGTTATAAGCTGATTTACGTGGTAGGGCCAAATCTGAGTGCGCTTCTTTATTTTAGCATAAAAAATTCATTGGAACTCGTTTTGCTTCTTGGAGACTTCCCATGAGCTGCAAGTCCCTGAGCTACAGTATTGAATGCTGGGGAAATATCATTGCCTGCTTGCCTTGCTCTTTCGCTCCTGTCTAGGCAACCTCTGTTGGCCACTGTCAGCAGTAGGATTCTGGGCTAGAGGCACCTTTGGTCTGGGTTATTTTGGGATCCTTAAGGAATAAATACGTCATTGGATGTAGAGTTGTTGGACAGTAGCTTTTCAAGAGCAAGAAGGGACCAACTCATCTTAAACTACTGGGACTGAGACTTTGCCAGCACAGGGAATTAGTTCTTGGGATATCCAGGAAATATTTGATATGTGTAAAGTGTTGGGGTGGAGGAGAGTGTGTGTGTGTCTATGTGGAGATTGTGATTGTGAAACTTAAATTTCCCCAGTGGCCTACAAAGGATGCTGTACAAACCTCTGCAGATGGGCTAGACCTGGCAAAGTCTCTCCATATGTCTGTAGTCTCCTGCCTGCTCAGAGACACTGTTATCTAAGGTGGAGTGATAGCTGGCTCACATTGCCTTCTTGACTCCAGACTGAATCCTGGTTTTTGAATTAGACCCAGCCGTTTAAAACTCTTGTTATTGAGTTTACAGTCTGGAACTCTTTTTAGCTTTATTATTCCAAATAATCTTTCCTTCTTAACTGAAATTTGTCAAGAAGATAAACAGTGAAACTTGGCAGATTGCAGGTGGAGATGGGGGATAGTTCTGGACAGCAGCATTTAAATGATGTGGCTTTGGAGCTGTGAGGTAGACAAGGAAACATCTTTTTCACTCTGGGCTTTGGGGCTACAGAAATGGAAGAAGAAACTTAAGAGAATGTCTGATATGGGGCTGGTATCTGTTTGAGCAGTGCTGCATGCTTATGCATTGCACCCCTCAAGCAGCATCACATCAGCATCCTGCACCATCAGTCAGCAGGAGCAGTGGAGCTGCCTGTTTGACACTCCATAGGAGAAGGTGGCAGGGGGATTAATCGAGGACCTTGGTAGAGTAACACCTGCTATTTCTGGACAGGAGATCCAGCTGCAGGAGATACAAAGTGAAAATGCACGACTGGCTGAAGAAAACTCGCAGCTAAACGAGAAGGCTGGATGGGCAGGACGGGTAAAAAGCAGTATTTTTGTTTGTTAGATGGAGCATTAGCTCTGTAAAACTTGGCTGAGAAGAATTTACTGGCATAGTAGGTTTTTAGGTTGCCAGCTTAGTAACTGTTGGGTGCCTGTCTGTGTACTTGTCTGTCCTGGATACCACATGGTAACTGCAAGCAGAGCAGTAAACTGCCCTGTGTTTATTATAGAATTTCCATAGGCTCAAGTGAGATGCTTTGCCCGTACTTGAGTTCATACTTGGTTTGCCTACCTAAAATAACTTGATAATGAGTTCCTAACCAAAGACAGTGGGTGGGGAGCAGTGTGCACTGGTTGGGGCACTGGTAGAGCAGAACCCGTCATGGAGCATGTGACATGTTAGTGTCACAGTCACTTCTGGCATTTTACTGTAATCCCCCAAAAGGGGTGTGTTGGCTGATGATGGGGCAGAGCTTAGAGGGCAGGGAAGAGAGCCACCCAAGTGCTCTTGCACTTGCTGGGTGGAAAACCCAAAAGCTTCAGGTCTTGGGGCAAAGGCAGGATACTTCCACTGTTCTGTATGTGCAAATAAGTATTCATCACATGAAGGACAGATACAAATGCATGAACATTTGTTTTGAATGAAAGTCAGAGGGAGAGGAGGTTTGTGGTTTTGGTATCATCACAACTAGGAATCAGGTCTACAAAACAGCTTATTGAGATGTGAAAATAAATGGTCCTCTATTATTTATATAATGACTATGGCTACTTGTGCTAATTGGCAAGCCTTTCTTTCCAGGTTGAATCTGAGAATGCTGACCTGAAGTTGCAGGTTGTTTTGGTTACTAAGGAACGAGATTCTGTGATTCAGACGAATCAAGGACTCCAAATCAAGCTGGAGAATCTAGAGCAGGTGCTGAAGGTCAGTAAGACCCATGTGGTTGGAAGGACTGTTTTGATACTTAGTGCTGTTTTGGATGGCACAGGTTGTCTCTTTGCTCTTTTTGTCCAATTTTTGCATCTGTGCTTCCCTTGGAGATTCTTCTGTGCTGGCACCCTGGGACGTGGCCTTCCAAGGTTGGCAGAGATGCTGGAGAAAGGCTGCTGCAAGGGTTTGGGTGGGAGGGAAAGTATGGTGGCCATCACCGATTTAAGCATTTAAGCATTTGACTTAAGCTCTTTGACTGTGTTGCTCTAGCTTGTGGTAGGATGTTCTTTCTTTCTCCTCTGTTTAAGGATGATGTGAAATATAGGCCATGTTTTGATTCTGTGGCCTGTGATGGGACACAGAACAATGTTTCAGTAATGTTGCCCTTAAACTGTCTGTGAATTGTTCTGCAGCACATGAGAGATGTGGCTGAGCGAAGGCAGCAGCTGGAAGTTGAGCACAAGGAAGCACTGCTAGTCCTGAAGGAGAAACAAGAGGAAGTCAGACGGTTGCAGCAGGTATGCAGCGTGTGAGAAAATGGACACTTTACTCTCTGAATCCCTGGAAAGGGATGGGACTCCTGCACCATGTCTCCTTGGAGGGGCGGTGTAGGGAGGAGGTATGTGTGAGTTCACCAGATAAAGTAACCCAGGGAAGCATGTCTTTGTCTAGGGGAACTCTGTTACCTGCAAAGTGAGGGGCTTTTCTCATGAATGACAAGTCTGATCTCTCACTACTCTTTGTCCATAGATCAGAGATGCCTTCAGTCTGTCCAGCATTTTAAATCTATAATGGTGTCTGTCAAGGTGACGATAGTATTATTAGAAGTGAGCTTAGATAGGCTGCTTTCTTATTTACTCTGTTTCTTATTTCTTCTTAGGCCCAGGCAGAGGCAAAAAGGGAACATGAAGGAGCAGTACAGCTTCTAGAGGTAAGACAAAAGAAAACAAGACAGATAAGGGGCTGCAGATTTGGTATCCTCTATTCGTAGTGTCAGTTTTGTCGATGCCCTGGATTTTATTGATTCTTGTGCAGAATGCTGTAAAGTGTAGGTCTGTCACAAGATAGTGCTGCTGTGCACAAGTATCAGTTGTGCTGGCAGAGTAGTCACTGGATTTAAAGTTTTGAGAGGTTCAACTCCAGCCTGTTCAGTCCTTGAATTAGGGTACTTCATTCAGACTGTGCCCAATACCTCTTTCAAGGATGCATATAAGTAGCTGACCTCTGATCTGCCTGCTGTCTTTTCCAGGATCATCTGCAGGGAGGACGAATACTTGTGTCCATGTGATTTGATATTTCTTTTGTGTATGTGTACTCTATGCTATTTATTAATGAAGAAAGGAGAAACATGGACTTTGCCTCAACATAACAAGTAATGAGGTCTAAGGCAGCTCTTTTGTGCTATTTGCTAGTCTGGGATCAGCTGTGTGAGTTCTCTGACATCCGTAAAGAATGGACTTTGCCGTGGCAGCAGACAACTTAATGATGCAGGCTGGGAGACGTGATGAGCGCTATCTTACTTTCAATTTGCACTGTCTCAGTGTATATCAAGATGGCCTTCGAAGAAACCTTGACTGTGAATTCCTGGAGCTGTAAAGGCAAAGCACCAAGCCCTGAACTTGGTGTGTTAGAGGGAAGCCAGTGCTATGAGTGGGGTTGGGTGTGACAGCACAGGGAGCACCTTCTGCGCTCTTGGTCCACTGAGGTTTTCTGAGTGCAAAAACACCTTAGTCTAAGCAGGGTGCCTCATTGTACACCTGGATGACAGTGAAGTCTCATGTTAATGAGGCCAAGGCCCTGTCTGTAACAGTGACATACAGTCACGGATGGCAGACTGAATTGTCTCTGTCCACCACTGTTCAAGAGCTCTGTGGTTGTCAGGAGCCCAGGAGACTCTGCAACATCACTAGGGCAAGATGGTAAGTGTCCTTGATTGAGGAGTTTACTCCATGGCTGCAAACAGCATCTCTTTTGAGTGGGCCTGACCTGTGTCTGGGCTGTGAGATCCCCAGGGTACCGGGCTCCTACTAGGTGGGATTGAAGTTGTTGCAGGCTGGGAGAATGTCGTGGGGATGTGACATTATGTATTGCCTGTTCCCAAGTTCTTTCCTGGGCAGCTACTTTTGGCTGCAAAGACAAGAACTGGGCTGATACATCTGCCTTTTATATGTCGGTTGGCATTTAGCTGGCTTCTTAGCAACATTTAAGGGAAGAGAGATTTGATACTTGGCAAGTGTTTTCTGAATTCATTGCAGGATTGGAGCAGCCTCTTTGGTTTCAACTGGACAGCTACTTGTGTAGAGGAGGAAGGGGACAGTTATTCTATGCTTGAGAGGCTGGTTGTGCTGTTCCATGAGGGCCTCATCAGTTAAATATTCTTGTTTCCACATTGCTGGTACAGAGATGCTTTATGAGTCAGTGACACCAGGGGGCAGAAGAAAGAGAAGTTGTCATTAAAAACTAGTTTAATGTGGAGTGGCAGTCATTTAAATGACTTAAGTATAATTGTAGCCATTCCAGGGCATCAGTGTAGGATAGACCTAGGAATTTGGGGGTGCCTACACTACATATTCTCATTTTAAACGTGTTTGGATTGCTTTTTGATATCATCTCAAGGATGAATGGGTGTGATGCATTTCCCTGTTGGAAGAGTTCAGCCACATGATTGTTTTAAGTGTAGTCTCCATTCCTTGGAGATATTCAAAGCCTGACTGGGCAAGGCTCTGAGCAAACCTGCTCTAGCTGACCCTGCTTTGAGCAGGGGGGTTTGGACTAGACAATCTCCAGAGATGCCTTCTAACATCCACTATTCTGTGATTCTATGATAAGGATGTCAGGGGGTGAGTAGAGGTATGGGTTGATTTCTCTGTGAAGAGATGCCATATATAGACTGACTGATGCAGCTTAGAAAGAAGACCTTGAGAGTTATGGACATTGGGGTGAAAGAACTTAGTAGTGGTTCCAAAGTGAATGAGGACACAGGAGTCTCAACTGCCTTTTATACTTCATAGATGAAAAAGGTGACAGCCTAATTTCAAGGATCCAGTTTAGAATTTTGTTGGGAAAAATGGTGAATAGAGCTTAGCTTAGCTTCGCTTGTTTTTCCTGACCTGGGAGCAGGGTGCATGACTGAGCAGGCTGTTGGCTGCTTGAAATCATGTCAAAGCTGGGTTTTGAGCTGTGTCTTGCTTCCCAGCACTCCTTGGTCTCAGACCTGGGAAAAGGTCTGGGCTGAAGGAGTCAGTTCTGTGGTATTTAAGAGTGGTTGCAATACGCTGGGAAAAGAAGGCTTGAAATTTAGCACTTCAGCTTAATGCTAAAAGCTTATCGAAATTTGGAGGCCCTCAAAAGGTGCATGCTTATACACGCGTTTGTTTTTGGGGGGATTTGGTTTTAGTTTAGCAGGCGGATGCTTGACTTGGGGTGATAGTCTCAGTGTGAAACAAGGCAAACACTGTAAGTCAGTGAGAAAATAATCTCACTCATACTGAGGGGTGTTTTCTTTGGCAGGTGGCTGATTTTTCACTAATGTGACTGCTGATGTGGTTTTTATATCTCTTTTTGCTCTTTTCCTTGCTGACAGAATACTTTGGATTGCATGCAGGTACTGATATAATCCTATCAAGTAGGACGTGTTTCTCCTCTGCCCTAACCTTGCTTGATGTATCTATTTTAACTGTACTCTGTAAACGATTGCAAGAGTGTCATCTCCAAAAAATAAATATAATGAAAGGAGCTACCACTACAAGTTTGATGGAGCAGCTGCTCTTCTGTTTAAAAGCTTTGCTTTCTCAATCAATTAAAATTTGGAGCTTTTATTGGGCTTTTCCAGATTTTCATTTTTGTCAAACTCTTCACCTTCTTCTGGTGTTACATGCATTTGAAGGTCTTTTGGGAAATACTTGCAGTCCAAGATTGAAGTGTTTCTTTCAAATGAGACTGTGATGGAGAAAAAGGCAGGTCCTGCTGGCTTTGTAATTGGTTGGAGGGCAGGAAGCAGAGATTATGAACAACTGTTTTCACAGAACCAGTAGTAACTAATGAAATAGTAAAGGTGTTATACTCTGGGAGCTGTGCTAGTCAAGATATTCACAAAAGATTTGGAATGATGTTTTGTATCAGAGTTATGAGATTTGTACCTGATGAAAAATTGTTTTTGACAGTCAGCTTCAAATCTGACTGCAGAGAGCTGTGGGAAGATCTTATGAGTAACTGGGAGATTAAATGACAAATATCAGTAACTATCAGAAAGTGCAAAGGCATGCACATGGAGGAGAAGCCACAGGCCTTATCAAAAAGGTAAATGCAGCAATTGAAACTTTCAGAAAAGGAATTGGCCCCGGCCCAAGGTCGTTATTAGGATATGACCACATCTTGTAGAAGTAGCACCCACGTCTGTGTGCAGTGCTGGATGTTCCTTTAAACCTGATCAAACTTTGGAGTTAGCCATCCTTTAAGCAGGAGGTTGGACTGCAGACCTCCACAGTCTCCCCTTCTAAACTAAATATTTCTATGATTCTCTGATCTCAAAAACATATAGCAGAAGATACAGAAAAAGGTAGCAAGGGAGATCTGGATAGGGAACATCCTCTATATGAGGAGAAACATAGTAGATCAGCCAAGAAGGAAAGTGTCTGGGATGACAGGAATGTGCTGGTGGTGGTTGGGTCTAGCTTGGTGGGAAAATAAGAGCAAATTCCTGAATCAATGGTTAAATTCACACCAACTTGCTCTGCTCCCTGCTCTTGCAGCCTGTTCTAGTAATCATGCTGCTCAATTGCAGTTGGTGTGTGGTTCCTCTTTCTCCCCCTTTTGGGTTAGGCATAGACACAAAAGTCTCCCTTCTCTCCTATGTCTGGAGTTTGGTTTCTGCCTGTTCCCTGCAGTTCCTGATCATGTCCTCAGGTTCCCCCTCCTTGTCCACCTGCTTCCTAGCACTGCCCTGGAAACTCACCGCTTGCCTAGTTGTGTGTGAATCTCTGAGAGCAGTCTGCTAGAACTATACATGGTTTGTGATGTGACAAAAATATTTAGGGGATGCTTGTGCATTGTTTTGAATAACACAAGATGTAAAAGACACCTGACCATTTAATTAGGTACCTCAGAATCGAACTCAGGATTATCCAGGATGTTGGCTTGGCCACCACTGTAAATGGATTTAAACTGTGATTAACAAACTTACAGGATGGAGGTTTATGATGCTGTTAAACACAACATCCAGATGCATCTGCTGGCTCTGGTCTCTGGATCACAAGATGGGAGAACCCTCCATGGTTCCTCAGTCATTCTGTACCTGTCCCTTGTCAAAGGCTGTGTCCCAAGGTGTGATCAGGGACAAGGTGCTGGTCTAGAGGAAGTCCTGGTTTGATCCAGTACAGTTGTCCTTATAGTCTGTAGTTTCTTTTTTTTTTTATTAAGCCCAATGCTTAGGGAGGAGCATTTATGTTAAAAATCTTAATTGAAGTAAATATAAGCCCTCATGATTGCAGAGAAATCCTATGTAACATGGCTTCAGTGAACAGGAAATCCTAAAAAACAAAAGGCAAGTAAAAGAATATCACCTGTTGCCATTGCTTACAAAAAAACCTCATAAATTAAAAATGGGTCTCATGGTTTCTTTGAACTCTGGGACTGATAATGCTGTCAGAGCACAAAAGCACCGTGCTAAAGTGGTAGATCCAGGTATCTGGAGGGTAAAGGAATGATTGTGCTTTTTCTCTCCATTTCTGGTGTGACGTGGCTAATAGAAGGAATTGGCTCTGAGGAAGTGGAGAATGCAGACACTTCTGGAAGCTGTTAATGAAATCTAATAATCTCTTTCAGTATAGAGACTGTTTCTTCTTGCCAGATTTTGTATTGGTGAATTTCCTAAATAGTTTTTCCTTAAAGATGGAGAGCTCCTAGCCAGTGGGTAGGAAACAAGTGATAAACTGACATGTTTTAAACAAGTACAATGTGATAAAGTAAAATCACATGCATACTCAGAAGTTGGTAGGGAGTGAGCCAGAAAGATTTTGTGGTCCTCTGAGACAAGAAAGAAAGCTTCCTCCAGGTCAGATGTGTTTTAGAGCTGCTTAAAAAACAGACTTTCTGTCTCTCGAGATATTTCAAGGCATGATTCAATTTTTGAGGTGGAAGGAGGAGTAGACATTTAAAAAACATTTTATAGAATGGAAAATTTTGAAGAGCACAGTTCAGAGTCATCTGTTTTGATGTCTTACCTACACAAAATGATTAGATGAGTGACTAGAAAGCCTGATGTGATCTCAGCCAAAAGGGAAAAAAGGGAATAGGAAGCACTCAAATGTCACCTCCTGCAAGGCAGAGCTGCACCTCAGCCAAACGTGCTAACACCAAATTAAATAAGTTGAATTTTCTGCATGAACTCTGAAGAACTACTGATTAGATGAGAAATTCCTGTCCAGCACTGGTGATTTTTGTTCAGTTGTTACCTGAAGTGCATGAGCAGGTCCTACACAGCAAATCTGTCTTGGAACCTAGAATGAGCTGTTGTATGGTGGCAAGAGTGAGAAGAAGAAAAGGAGAAGTTGTGTTCTCCTGGGAATGAACTTGCCACAGCTGGGAAATACATGGGGGTGTATAGGGACAGTAGAAAGGGTGGCCAAGACTTGGCAGCATCTTGGAAGGGGAAGATCTAGAGATGGTAGAAAAAGACTACTAAGAAATTGAAACAAATATTTTTTCCCTTCTTGTAGTAGGAATGAGTATTTCCTTCTTTACAAGATGTCCCCAAGACTCCTCTACATCTCTTTGCTGACAAGTAGCTTTCTTTTACTTATTGTGTGTTTTCCTGCAGCAATTCACCCCTGTAGGACCTGGCTGCAAAGTGTGCAGGTTGCCTGCATCACACACATATTTTGCAGCATGTGCAGGGCGCTGAAGCTCTCTGCCCTTCCTGGTGCCTGGAGGAGCTAAGGCCCAAAGGGAGAATAGGGAATCCTGCCCAGAAGCGTTTGTGGGGAGGCCAGGGTAATGTTGTGGGAGCTTGCTGAAGCCTCTGCAGTGGTGGGGCAGATGGAGCATTGGGAGGGAAATTCCTTTTGGAGACGTGGTATCAATGCTCCCATAAATGCATAAAGCCTTCTCAATCTTTCTGTTTTCAAGGTTTGTTTATCTTTGACACATCTCACCCTGTCTTGTGCAGGGCTTGGATAGGACATTGATGTTCAAACCTAGCATTTCAGGGATATTCCTGATTCGGGGATTCCTAATTGAGTTTGTAGTTGGCCTCCTAAGAGGCAATGAGTCTGGAGTTTTCAAGGATAGTATAGGCATAGAGCTGCCAGCTCCTATTGACCATTCCTGGACCGGGGACACTTTTAGGTCCCTGGAGTTTGAGTGTCACTCAGTTTCTAAAAAGATGCAGCAAAGACAAATGCTGTTTGGAGGCTTGTTGGTGGTTTAGTTATGTCCTTGTACCTCACCTTATGTCTCTCCCTTCAGGCCCGGGTGAAGGATCTGGAAGACCAGTGCCGCAGTCAAACAGAGCAGTTCAGCCTCCTGTCTGAGGAACTCAAACAGTTCCGTCTTCAAACAGGAAGACTCGACCTTCTCGCCTCTACACTGGTGACTTCTGAGCCTCCTCTCAATTTGTGCAGCTCTACCCCGCAGCCCCACTGGGAGAAGGGTAATTGCTGGGTTTATCTGCAGGTGTTTTGACAAGCATGTTGTTATTGATGTAAATGGAAAGGTGTAAAGAAAATAATGGAATGTTTATTTAGCTTTTGGGATCTCTCTCTGGCTTTCTCTGTCTCTCTCATAAATACCTTTTCTTTGTTTTGTGGTCATCAAAGAGAACTCAGCACTTCTCTGACCAAAGAGAGCCCAGGGTATCTAGTCTGTTGCACTGTTAAATGAATCACATTTTTAGAGACTTGAGCTGCTTTAAAGGCACTTTGGTACTCGCTGCTGATCTTGTATTCTCCGTGTACTTAAAAGCCACAGACAGATTATTTTATTGCAGATTCGACTGTTGTCCCTGCATTGCTGACTCACCACGACACAAAGAAGATTCACAATGAGGAGGTTGAGTTGGAAACGTTGCAGCAGATGCCTGATGCCACTGTTGGCTCCCCAGTTGCTGCTACCAGCTCTCAGAAACAAGCCAAGAAGGTGGAATCTCAGTCAAACTCTTCAAAATCAGAATCCATGCAGAACAGTCCAAAATCCTGCCCGACTCCAGAGGTCAGTATGGGAGACCCCTCTGGGGTCTCTCCTTCCTAGCCAAGAGAGAATAAATGCACTGCTGAGAGAACTGTATTTCCTGGGTATTGCATTCCTTCCCTCCTGGCTGCCTGAAAGAAACAGTTGTGAAACATAAGAAAACCTGCATGAAAAGTTGAAAAGGCTTTGGATGCCCGTGTCTGTAATTCTAATTTGTACAAATTGCTGTGCTCCAGGAAGAAAGCAACTGTCTGTACAGCATGCTGTAAAACATGTTGTTGTGACCTTGGAGAAGGTGAGGGAAAGGCAGGGGGTTGGGTGGTGGGTAGTTTAAGAAAGCTCTGGCTAAGGTTCCTTGTGACATCTCAGCCTCAGATGACTGCATAAATGCTACAAACTGTTATTTTTAGCATTGTGAAGGACTGTCCAGACTGTTTTTGGCCCCAAGCTGTGGGTGGGGTTTTTGATGCTCTTAGGTGTAGAAGTCTTAGGTGGTGTAGGAAATCATGCTGAGTTTGCACTAGCAGAGGGATGAAGTTAATAGGCTTTGGTTGTTTGTCTCACCCAGATATCACAGATGACTGTTACTTCTCCCCAGGAGGTCATACGTGTAGTATTGTGTGGTTCATTTAAGCAGTCTTTCATACTCATTGCTATATATCACTTGATATGATAATTTAAGAGAAGACAGTGCTGTGAGTGGGAGTAGGTGTGATGGCATGGGTGGCAGCTTTTGCTGTCTTGGTCCACTGATTTCTGAGCGCTAATGTGGCTGAGGCCATGCGGAGTGCCTCATTGTACACCTCGAGGACAGTAACGTCTTGTGCTAGTGAGGCCAGAGCACTAATGGAGAGATAGAGTCATGACAGGCAGAGCCCACCACTGTGGAAGAGCTCTGTGGTTGTTAGGAGATAAGGAGAAGCTGTTCTGTTCAGTGACAAAGTGAAGGTCACACCAGGAAAGGAAAAGATAACTATAAATTATGTAGTGGGAGAAATGACAGTTGCTTAGTGTACAGAAGACTTGGAAGCCACCACGCCTTCATGGAGAGGTGAAGCTAGTAGTGCCTGGAGAGATCAGACTATGGTCTGTGGAAAAGATCTGATGTGTAAAGCATTGGACTTCAGCAGCACACGGTTATGGGCATCCTCCAAAGTGTTAGCCAGGCTACTGAAAGCTACTCCTTTTGTCTACCTGTGAGTGTTACAGGGTGCAGATGTTTGTTATTGTGAGACATGGTGCAAGATGGCATTTACAGTAAATCACAAGAAGTACATCCTTTCTTGGAAAGGCTAAAACAGAAGTTATTCTTCACACTTCTCTTGTTTAAAGATGCCATTGCAAAAATTGGGACATGAATACAGTCAGTGCAGTTGGAGAGGTCTGTGTTGCCTCTGAGCAGACCTTCACCCAAAAGAAAACATTATCTGTTAGATGCTTGAGCTTCCATTTTAAATAGGTGAAAGCAGTTATCTTCTGCTAGAATGTCACTAGGCCAAGATTAAAACTTGAAAATTGCGTGGAAGGAGCATAGTCTCACATTGATTAAACTAAAACAAATCCTTTGAACAGACTGTTTTGAAAAGGTGCTTGGAATCCTTTCAAGGATAAACTTTGGCAGTTCATATACTAGAACAATATCTACTGTGTGTTCTGGTGCCTGCAATGGGTCTTCATCAAAAATATATTTGCCTTGAAGTATGCTTAAAAAGGCACCTTGACTTGGTTCATTGGCACTGTTTCAAACAAACACAAGGGAAGTACATTGTCTTACAAAGTATGATTGCATTAGGTAACTCATTGCCATTATATGTGAAATTTCAAAGTATCAATGGGCTTGAAAAAGATTGAGGCAAATTTCTGGAAGCTACTTCTGCCAGTAGCCACTAAATGCATTCAGGATGCAACCTTGAGCTTAGGAAGTCCCTACATAGCTGATTGCTAGAAACTGAGAGGCTATACCTGGAAGACAGGATTTCATGCTTGTCCTCTTGCTTGAGCGCTACTAGCGTTTAACAGAGCCAGGTTTTGGAGTTGGATAGAGTTTTGGTCTGAACTAGTATGGCCTTCTAGTGTTCTGAAAGTAAATAAACATCATGTTGAGGTATTTATAGGTAATACAGGGGAACTGGAGGTGAAAACTTTAATAAGATTGAAATTCCTTATGTTGAAAGCCAGCTACAATTTTGAAGCCTGAGGCCTTTGGTGGAGCTTTTGCTTATTTTGGGTATTTTGTTACCAACCTGCTGGTGTGAGACAGGTATGCCTAAGGACTGTTCATGTGCAGAACAGTTGTGTGTTACTGCAAGGTACGTTCTGAAGGACAAATCAAAATGATTTAAACTTGTTTTTAAGGCTGTCACTCCCTGCCTGAATTAAATAAGATTAATTTAAAAATGAAAGCTGGACTAAGAGGTCTAATAAGGTCCTTTTTGTTCAGATTACCAGCAGGGCCTGCGTGCTGGCTTTTCTATTTCACATAGCCATTTGGAGGTAAGAGGAAGTGAATATACTGAACTAAAGAAACGTAGGGTGGAAGGGGCCTCCAGCGTTTCCAGTCCAATCTCCCACTCACAGTGGGACTGTCACCAACGCTAGATCAGGGTGGCCATGGCTTTGTCTAGCTGAGGCTTGAAACCCTTCAAGGGTGGAGATCCCCCACCTCTGTGGGAACCTGTCCCAAGGCTGCATCTCCTTCCTGGGGAAGGGGTTTTTCCTAATGTCCCACCTGAACCCTTGACACTGCAGCTTGGAGCTGTTGCCTGTTATTACTGCTTCTGCACTTCATCAGTAAATCTTCCAGATAGTCCTTGGCCCAGTGGGCAGACTGGCAGTGTACACCAGCTTAGAGGACTTGTTCACTGCTCTTGAAATCCTTTGAGTGTTCCTTTATTCTGGTTTGGGCCATATCTTATCCTCCATCTTTAATGCTTTTTTTAGGTGGACACTGCAAGTGAAATGGAAGAACTGGATGTTGACAGTATCTCTCTAATTCCAGAGCCAGGCAGCCAAGGCCCTGCAAAACTGCAAGTCTTCTTAGCTCGATACAGGTACTGTGTCATCTGTTGTGGTCTTTGAGATTAGACAGGTTATCTCACAGTTGCCTCCTTTACCCTGGTTGCCAGCATTAGCCACTGTTAGGGATGGGTATTAGTGTGTCTGTGTATCTGTGTATTCCTTCATGGGAATTTTTGTGACCTGTATTACCTGCACAAGCAAATCCAATGCACTTAGTTTAACAAAAACATAGCAAACTCATTAGTTACTCAGTGAGCAGCACTGGTTGAAACTTTTCTTTTGAAGATGGTTTTGGATGGAAAAGTGAGTTTTGAATTGACACATTTCATGAAATCTGTGATTTCTACAGGATAGTCTAGTCTTCTCCAAGAAAATCTTATACCTAAATACAATTTCTAAATTAAAATTTTTGGCCAAAGTCTTTCTGGTTGAAATTTCCAAAAAAAAAAAAAAAAAAGGCAAGAAAACCTAGCATTGAATAAGGCCAGATTCTTCTGATAACTGTTCCTATCCACTGAGTTGTTATGGTCAAACCCAAATCCATATTCACAATGCAAAGAATATTGACATATTACTCACCTTTTAGATTGCAGAGAAGGAGGAGGAAAACTGGGACAATTCTGTACTTGAAAGGAGCAGATCAAATATGATCTTTGTCCTCAGTTTGGAGTTTTGGGCCTATAAGGTCTCGCCAAGCTCATAGAGAGGATAATGTTGCTTTGGCATGCTGGAATCCCTTTTAAAGACAAAAGAGCAGCATTTAGCAGTAGGTGCTTGCAAAGACAAGATTTTTCTTTAGGCATTTTTCTGTGATAGGCCCTCTGATTAGCTTGAAGATCCATGGATAGGTAGGTTAGAACTACCTGGAGCACAAATCCTATCACCAATGTATTTATTTAAAATTTTCATGCTAGTGGAGCTTTTGGACTGCAGTTTAAAATATGGAGTTACAGTACTGGGAGATGTGTAGCTTGCATCCTGAAGACTGGATAGTTATGATGAAAAATGAGAGCTGGAAACGTTTTCTTCACTCTTATGTAACATTCTTCTTGCACAAATCAGATCGTTCAGGTTTTAAACATGAGAATTTTGAGATTCGGTGCTGTGCTTGTCCATGACAGCTGTATGTCTGGTTAAATATATCTTAAATGCTTTGGGCATTTTCAGTGTTTTTCCAAAACTATTATGTGCATGAAATGTAGGAAGTTATCTACATAAAATATTTACGAATGCAGATGGTTTTAAGGGTGTCAGTTTTAGAAATGCTGAATCCTACAACTTATGTACTTAATATATTAACATGCGGAAAACCAGCAGTCACACAGATACTTCAAATAACCATTTTTTTTAAAACACTTTTTCTTGAATCACTCTGCTCCAATTCCTTCAAACTTCACGAGATGTCTGTTCTGCTACTCAGAAGAGTCATTCTAGATGCTGTTTGAACATGGAGCAAGATGTTACTAGTTATATATAAAACCATAGAGTCTTGACCCTTCTCTGTGGAATTAGCTGCTTGCAAAAAGTAGGTGCTGTTCCAGTAGATTGTAAGCTTATCTAACATCACAGCTTGAAAGTGTTGCTATAAAAGTTGCTATACAAAGTAAGTTTTCTAATTGTAACTATTTCAGCTACAATCCTTTTGATGGACCTAATGAAAATCCAGAGGCAGAGCTTCCACTAATTGCTGGAGAGTATATTTACATCTATGGAGACATGGATGAGGATGGCTTCTTTGAAGGTGTGCTTTAGTAGAATGAAATGTGACTGAACGGCTGTAGAGATGTGATCTCCTTAAAGAATCAGAGAGGAATTTAGTATATCTTAAAACTATAAGAAAAAGGTTTTCTATCCAAAGTTAGTTTGTTGGAGGAGAGTGCAGATTGTGTTGGAAAGGAGTTTATTTATGTCATGATTAATTGAATCTAAGAAGTGGAATCCTGGTCTAGTGAATTCAGTGGGAATTCTGCCATTACTTTCAGTAGAGCTCCAGGTTTCATGCACATGTGGCCCCTCCCTAGCCATGGGGAAGAGCAACATTCAGTCCCTAGGCACCTTCTGCATTCCCTCTTTCCACTGGCTGCATAGTGAGCCAGAGCCTGTAGGCAGTTGATGGTCTCTTGCTCTTTTGGGCATAGCAGGGCAAAGCTAAGCAGCCCAAAATACAGCCTTTATCCTGTTTGGTGTCCTACAGTGTGTTTCTCTTTTGACACCTTTGAAAACATGGTTCTGCTTGATTAATAGGCAGATGCAATTGAAACTAAGAATTGTGGACTGCAAATTTGTAATGAAGTTTCTTTGTGGAGCTGGCTTACTTAATGGGATCTAAGCTCATAGCCTACTCAGGTGCTTTGCAAGAGCTGAGGCAAATGCATGCCATGTTGCTCTGCTTGCTCTTTGACTGCTCTGGCTCGCTCTTTCTACTTTGAAG
Source organism: Apteryx rowi (assembly GCF_003343035.1). NCBI lineage: Eukaryota > Metazoa > Chordata > Aves > Apterygiformes > Apterygidae > Apteryx > Apteryx rowi. Next base: position 5,576,189 of record NW_020448308.1, read on the forward strand.
CTTCTCATTTGTTTATTTGTTTGTTGCTTAAAGAATAAAAAGGATATTCTTTATTAACATTTTCTGCTTTCCTTGCTTTCAATTGATTTGCTGTAGGTAGGGTTTGAAAGGGGAAAGTATGCACAATCCTTACCCACTGCGCATTTGATTCTGTTTTGATGGTTCTTATACATACCAAGAGTTCTGTGGTATCAGTCATCCTCATGGTTTCTTTCTAGACATCTTTATTACAGAAGCTAGCATGATAATGGAGGGAGCTAAAAAGAAGGCCAAAGATGAATACAGAGCTGGAAAGATGGAATTTCATGAGGAGAATACTGCAAAAAACAAATCTGTGTGGCTGGGAGAAGAGACATGCTGAGAGTCTGCATAGTTTGGGAAGTCTAGAAAAAGAAAAAGTTAGTAAAAGAGCTGTGATCAGGAACAATGGGATAATGAAGAAGGAAAAATCCTTAAGCTGATTACTCAAAACACTGTCTGGTTAGTTGGCTCTGGAATGTATGGAGAAGCAGTGAGTTTTCTCACTGTGGCCATTGGGATCTAGCTAGGGTAGTCATAGGAAATGGAGCAACCTTGGCCAGGGATAGTCTCCCAGAGCCGCTTTTGTTCTTGACTGCAGGGCAGTTATGACCTGGCATAGATGATGCCACACTATCTTCATAGATGGTTTGGAAGGTTGAAAGGTAGTTTCAGCGGTAACAGGTTTCCTGTTTTTTGTTTAGGGGAGCTGATGGATGGCCGGCGAGGGCTGGTCCCCTCCAATTTTGTTGAGCGAGTTTCAGATGATGACCTCATGACGTTTCTGCCTTCGGAGCTGAATGATCTCACCCATAGTTCATACCAGGAGAAAAGTTTTGTCAGTGCAAGCACCAGCAGTGGAGATAAGAGTGATTACTCCATTGAAGATAGTAGCATCAGCCCATTGACCAGTAGAACAGAAGGAGACCAGGAGGAGCCTGTTAGTCATACAGCAGTGCCTTATCCAAGAAAATTGACTTTGATCAAGCAGCTTGCCAGAAGCATAGTTGTAGGCTGGGAACCACCGCTTTTACCAGCTGGCTGCCCAGACATACAAAGCTACAACATCTATGTGGATGAAGAGCTACGCCAAAATGTGAAGAGTGGCTTTCAGACCAAAGCAGTGATTGAAAAGCTGGATTTAAAGACAAAGGCTTACCGTGTGTCTGTGCAGAGTGTGACAGAGCAAGGGTGTTCTGATAGACTGCGATGCACTTTCTTTGTGGGGCAAGATTTTTGTGTGGCACCAACTATGCTGAAAGTCAGAAGCGTCACAGCCACATCTGCAGAGGTCATGTGGCTTCCCTGCAACAGCAATTACAATCATGCAGTGTATCTCAATGGGGAGGAATGTGACATAACAAAACCTGGGGTGTACTGGTATGCCTTCCGCAACCTGCAGCCCAGCACTCAATATGTTGCCAAGCTGGAGGCCCGGCCCTTGAAAACACCTTGGGAAGAGCTCCCAGAGGGGCAGGAGCAGAACTCAGCTGTGATACACTTCACTACCCCGCTAGCAGGTATCAGAGCAGTCATGCCCATCGCCACTGTGCATGGAGTGCTTGGGGCAGTGAGCTCTGTCATTATTTTGCTCTGAGGCCTTGGGGCAAAGGGAAGCAAGGTTTATTAGGTTCCAAAGAGTAAGATGCTGTACTGTTTTGTCTTAATATTTTTCTTCTTTTATTTCAAAAAATTATTACCTTTTTTGTTTTCATTTGCTCTGGGAGAACATCCCCCGTGCTGATCTGAGCAGCATGCCTCTCAGGCAATGGAATATATGGTTTGCCATGACCTTCACTCACCCTGCTCTAAGGGTTGCTGCATCTTGGCTTCAGCTACTTTTGCAAAGTTGTCTTTTCTGTGCATTAAAACTTTCACAGAACAAGACCACCTTGTTTGTTCTGGTTTTGTCTATCGTTTTCTGAGAATAGCATAACTATTCCAGTGTGATTCTGCAGTGGCAAATCTGGTGTAAGTTTGCTCTTTGCTACTAACCAAGGTTTAGTTTGGCATTATGCTGTAGTGAGACAAACGAAATGAAACTCTGATCTGTCGCAGGTACTCCCGATGCTCCTCTGGATGTCCAAGTGGAAGCTGGCCCTTCCCCAGGTATCCTAGTTATCAGCTGGTTACCTGTCACTATTGATGCGGAAGGATCTTCAAATGGAGTTCGAGTCACTGGTTATGCTGTGTATGCGGATGGACAGAAGGTATTGTGCTGACACTGTGCAAGGCTAATGTTTGTGCATGTGGTTGGCTGGAGGTTGGTGCTGCAGGTAGCAGGCAGACACAGAGCCGCAAGACCTGGAAAGCAACTGGTAACTGTGTGAGTTAGCCAAGGCATGTGATGAATGTTAGTTACTGACGTGCTCCTGTGACCTAGGCAGAACTGAGAGGTACTTTATATGTTAGTGAGGTATAAAGAGAAAGGAAGGCAAGGGCATGCTCTAAAAAGCAAGGAAATGGATTTTTACTGTGAGAGGACTTCTCTAATAAATATGTCATTAGCATGGTGCATGGAAGCCAGTGCTGCAGGCTGACAATGTAGGGCTGATCCAGGCTTGTGGGGTCCAGTGTGGGAGGCACGTTAACTGGTGAATATAACTGTGATGGCAGAACTGTTTCATGCTGGAATCCATAAGGGAGATGAATGAACTCCCATGTGGAAGTGTCACTGGCTCTCCTGGAGCTCAAGGAGAACCTCAAACATGAACAGAGTGTTTTAGGTCCTTCTGGGGAGAGTAAGTGGGAGAGGAGGCACAGGACTGAGGAGCTCAGCTCTCTTCCACTGACCCCTGCAGGCTGGACAAAATTCCTTCTGTGCTTCCCTTCTTGCTCTTTGTGGAATGGGGATCCTTCTCCCTGCAGCAGGAAGCCTCTAGGCTAGGTATATACCAGAAAGACTATATGCCTTGGTAATTATTTAGGCTAAATTCACTGGAGATAGAAGAGGCAAAAAACACAGTCTTTCTTCCTAAAGCTAAAGCAATTTTACAATATCCTGCCAGTAACCCTGTCTTTTACTACTCACTTGTCATTTCTTTTTGTAGAATCTCCATAGGATTTTGAACTGGATCCAAAGGCAAGGCAGGCTTCGTATCTTCTTGAGGACTCCCAATCTAGTTGCTCCATGAAGTGCTCATTGATAGTGTCTTAAGAATCTGATCTCTGCTTCCCATCTCAATGTGACGTTGACGCTGTCTTCATAGGGATCCCATTACTATTGTATTTCCTGCCCTGGCTGCTTCCATGCTCTCCCTCAGCATATTGGAGTCAGTGTCTCCATCCAGCCCAGGCAGTTGGTAACATAGTCCTAGTTCTTCCTGTCAGAGTCTGAAATTTCAGTCTGTACAGATTCTCTGTTCCTCATTGAGGTACTTAGCTTGCTAATTTGATTCTAAATTCTTTGGCATGTAGTAGCGCTTCATTGCTGTTGACTAAACAGTTTTCTTGAGCATGAACATACACGTTTGCATATGAGTCCTTCCTCCATCATAGCTGAGAATCTCATGAAAAAGCTCTTGGGGGAGCTCTGGCTGGCTAGGAGGTCAATGTTTTCAGTTAATAGAGCATGAAGCATTTGAACTGCAGGTGTTACAGAAACTCTTGGAGACATTCACATTTGAAACACTTGTGTTTTCAGTATTTCAGCTTTCAAATTTCATCTCAAATTTATTTATTTATTTGTATTTTCTCCTAGAGGAAAAAAAAATCAGCTTAGTTGGGTCTTCCAGGTGACTCAAAAGGGAAAACAGGGTCATTGTTTAGGAACAAAATCATTACTGATACTCACAGGAGGAATCTGTGGTTGGGAAAGGAAGTTTTGTGAAAAGGACTTGGAGGCATTAGGAGTCTTTGCTGGCTACCTGACTGTGTTCTCCAAAAATGGCGTTCTGACTTTGAGACCAGTCTTGTCCTTGACTGTACAAACTGGGGATAGTGAGTAGTAGTAGAAGTTGTTTTCAGTTTTGTTTTTGGCATGGATGTTACAGAACAGTGCACCAAGTCTTGCTCTCCACATGGGAAAAGGATAGTGACAGAAGAGGCTCCATAAAACTTCAGAATTGATTTGTGATCCAGTAAGCATTCCGGGAGGAGGCAATAACAGTACTTGGCCTGGAAAGAAATGATATCAGAGAAGAGACAATTTTGCCCCTACTTGGGCTGTTTGTTTTGACTGATGTGCACCAAAAAAGATATCTGTCCAGATTTGTGATGTGTTCTTGATTTAACTAAACTAGAGCAGTTTCTGTGGCAGGAGCCTTCACCAGCAAAACAGGACAGTTAGAGTGTCAGCCTCCTCTCTTTCACCCTAGCCTCATTGTAGCTTGATCATCCAGGCAGCAGTGAGCTTTGGAGACACCCTGCCAGCACAAACTCTTCTGATTGTTTCAGAGCAAGAGCATCATGAATCCTGAATCCCCAGGAAATACCCTGCTAATTGTGTCAGCAAATTGCCACTTCTGTGGACACAGGGCATGGGTAGAGAGAAGTACGCAGCCTTGTCACCACTTGGGGATTGTCCCTGGACCGAAAAGTGAGGTGTAGTTCTCCAGCCCATTCCTAAATCAAGAACAGGTAAAGGGAGAGGTGTATGAACAACCCAGTGTCTAATACTAATACTGATAAAGCAGCTCCAAGGATTTTCTATATTGAAACTGGCCTGCAGGCTTCTGCACATGTGACATTGTGCCATTGGCTGTGAGAGAGACAAGCCACAGCCATTTAAGGAAGTACAGTGCAAAACAGAGTGATGCTGTGTTGGATGTTTGCTGTTTATCATGGAAACGTCTTTTCCCTATGCAGGTCAAAAAGAAGGAATCTACAAAGTTTTGCCATGACAAAAGAGATGGGATGGCCTTTGAAGTGTAGGGAACAAGAAGAGTTAGAAACTGGAGTAGGAGGGAATATAGTTTTATTTTATAGAATATCCATGTTTCTCAAGTGGTTATGGTAATAAGTTCTCTTTACTGTTCTTGCTTTTTGATATTGTGCAGAAGGGTTGGAATCCTGCACTCCTGTTGTCACAAGCTTTGGGGACAGTTGTAAACTTTGGGTTTAGGAATTGGTGCCATTTCCAGAAGGCATGAGCTGTGCATAATAAATAGGTCCTTCCTGGTTCTTTGCTTGCAGGCAATAGAAGTTACCTCTCCAACAGCTGGGAGCATCCTGGTGGACTTGTCCCAGCTTCAGATGTTCCAGGTGTGCCGGGAGGTTTCTGTGAGAACAATGTCTCTGTATGGGGAGTCAGTGGATTCGGTTCCAGCCCAGATTTCCTCAGTCTTGCTGAGAGCCTCTCGTCATTCTTCACCTTCAGATTCTGCTGTTTCTACCAGTTTTACTTCTAGGCTGCCCTGTGGAGAATCCAGGGGTTCTCTGCCTATGCGCAACCCACCCACACACCAAACAGCTCCACTCTTTCTTCAACAAAAAGTTCCCACTGATGGTTCAGATGCCAAATTGACTGATCTTGCCTCTAGCTGTGATGGCTCAGCACAATCTCTGCTAGAGAAAGCCTCTTCACAGCTCCACTTCTCCTCTCCCAGCGCTTCCTTGGTGCAGGTTTCAGGCACTTCCTCACAGGAATCGGACACTGCACAAGACAAGAAAAGCCTGACTGTCCTTCCTCAGCAAGCTGGCAGCACAGTGCTCCCAAGTGAGGGCACAGAGCCTCTCTCTCCAAGGGAAGCAGAATTGAAAGGCCCAGGTGAAGGAATGGAAGCACAGGTAAGTGTTCACATTGCCCACCCAGAACCATGTGTACTGGGAAGAAGAATTAGATCATTTTGGGAAATGGAATGAAATACCATTGATCGTCTCTCTCCAGTTGTGACACACTGTCCCCTTGGGGCTGTCTTCCAGTGGCTGGCAAACCAGCAGGGAGTATTGGCTGCTCTTGTGTAGCTACAGCAGGATGAAGCAGGTGAACCTCACTGCTTGACTGCATGTGGGCAAGTAGAGCAAGAATATGGTCAGAAAGGCAAGAATTCAGCAGAGCTAGAAGGTGAAAAGGATGTTTCCCCTGATGACGATGTCAATGTTAGTCCAGCAGTCTTCTCCAGTCTAGTGAACTTCTGCAAGGCAGAGTAGGCAGTCTAGAAAGATGGGCACTTCTTAGGCTGCGCAGCGAGGTAGCCGTGTCTGGAGAAGAACTGTGAATCTGTCATGGCACTTGGTATTTTGACGCCCATAGGGTGGCTGGGTGGTTTCAGAACTCTGTAGGACAGTTGTCACAGCAGCTGGGAGATCCATAAGAAAAGAGGTGGATGATCTAGAAGGTGTTCAGGCTGTGACAAGAGGGAAGGGTGCATCTCGTAGGTGTGTGATGTATTATATCAGGAAGCAAGATCTTTTTTCCATTCTGACACTTGACATTAGGCAGGGTATTGTAGTTATTGCCTAGAACCATATTCCTTTAAGAAGGATTTTCTGCAGTGGAGGGCAGGCTCCCATACATGAAGATAGAGCCGCAGCATTCCTTAAAGGTGCCCATTGAATTCTTTGTCCCAACACTGAGCTTAGCTTCTTTCCGCCATCAACCTGGAAACAGTCTGGCTTAATAGCAGACTGTTTCTGGCTTAGCTGTTACATTTGGCATTGAAACAAAAGCAGGTAGTCCCAAGTATGTCACAAAGCCCCTTCTATCTTAACAGTCTTGTCAGAAAGGGAGAAAAAATACACTACAGACCCACCCATGGGGGGGGGGGGTGCCGGTTTCCAAAAGCAGAATGAGGCTGTGTGTTAAACAGAGGCTCCTGTGTTGACCTTGCAGTGACAGGGGGCTCAGGGGAGTTCTTCAAACCATCAAATTCAGTGTGACTTTATTAATCATGGCAGTGTGAGTTTGCAAAGGCTTAGGGTTAGAGAAAAGGATGGGAAGACTTCTGGTAACTGCTGGAGCATCAGCAGCTGTGTGGGCCCTAGACCAAAGGCCAGATAGATACACAGTAGAACTGAGATGTTAAGTCCAAAGCTGTGATTCTGATTCTTCATCTCCTGCTCATTTGCTGCCCATGGCACCTCAATTGTGATTCGTTTGCCCACATTTAGATGTCTGGGGTAGATGACTAAATATGAGTGGGTCACTTTGCCTTCTCTGTAGTCAATGGAGAAAAACAGGTGCTTCTAGGGTGCAAATCACCTTCTTTGTTGAGATGTCTGTCTTCATTCTGTTTCAAGAAAGGGAAACGGGAGAAGGGGTCTGACCATCAGATTATTCATGGGATCTACACCTGCCTATCTTTCACCTAAGCCCAGGGGGGATTTAGACTGCAGTGTCTAAATCTCCAGGGGCCTCATCCTGTAAATATTTTCGGTGTGTCTAGTAAATAAGGACAAAGTCATGCTCCATTGCAAAATGCAGTGGAGGTGACTACCCCTTAAAGAGGGTTAAAAAAAGAGGTGGTTGATGAAGTCCCATCTGCCTTTCCCTCTTCAGTCCTTGGGATTCCACTCCTCCATCTCCCACAGATTTCCCTAAACACCAGACTGAGCTGACCAATCATCAAAGACAGAAGCACTTATTGGAAAGAGATCAGAATTTAAAGTTTCTTTAATCCCACTAAGTGACCAAACCACTAATCTATGCAGTTGTATTCTCTCTGTAAATTCTTCATTCATTCTCATTTTCTTCACAGCACTCACCAGCTTCAATGAGTGCTGGGGTTATGTCCTCACCTCCAGCTCAAGCTAAGCTGTAAGCTGGTGCTTATGACATTCCTTTGGGACTGAGGTGGGAACTGGCCTAGTTGTGTAGGTTGGGCTCATCTTGTTCTTGCTGCTCGAAGACTAGTTATTGCCAATATGCTTCTGTGGCTCATGGGAGCCCCATGTGGCAGCATGACCCACAGTGTGGTGCATACCATGATGTTATAGTGAAAAGGCTGTGTGTCCCCTTGCAGCTAATGGCAGGGAAGAATTCATTCCATGAGAGGCCAGCCTTCCTGGCTACAAATTGAATGCAAAAATCTTCATATGGCAAGAGACACAGAATGCATGGTGTTTCCATCAGAGAGCTGGGGGGTGGAGGGGTAAAGGACCTTTCAATTCACAGTGTCTCTCCCAGGTTTCATTGCCCCATGTCAAGAAGGGGCTAGGTGGGGGATGTAGCAAAGTCCCAGTGCAGACTGGCTAATTGGCTTAAGAAATGCTGGTAGGGAGACGATGCTGGAAATTCTCAAACTGTCATTGACAGATCCTTCACAGAGGAGCAGAAGTAGGACACGCAGTGGAGGGCATAGGAAAGGTTCTGCAGCAGATACTGTTGTTTTCCTGATGATGAACTTTTTGGTTTCTTTTGCAGATGGAGCTCTCTGTAACAAGTGCACCAGAGCTGGAAAGCCAATACAACAGCAGTCTGAAGATATGTATGGAGACCTGCCTTGCATGCTCTGTGGAGGAGTCACCAAAAGGACCCAGTGCTGAAAGAGAGGCAAAGGAGAAGCACTTGAGTCCAGAGCCTCTGCCCTCCCCCTGCCAGGTTGAAGGAGTAGAGAGTACTTCCCAAGACTCAAGCACCAGTGGGAGCATCTGCCAAGAATTCCTGAGATTGTCCCCTGGCAAGGAGGTGATGAAAGAAATGTCCAGAGGAGACTCTGGAGTAGTGTCTAGAGTGAAGAGAGAGGTTTGTTTTACCTTTGTTGAATTGCTGTCCGGGGAGGGATGTGGATTGTATTTGACAACTTTGAGCTGCAGATAGGTTTTACAATCTTACGCCTACTGTTCTTCTCCTTCAGGCTGTAAAATATGCCTGACAGGGGTGGGTGGGTGTGCGTGCGCATGCGCGTGCATGCATGCACAGGCATGTGAGACCCTGCGCTGAGTGCTCTTCTATTTCTTGCTGCATTTTAGCTATATGTGTACTAGAGAAAGAAGGTGGAATGAATGCTATTTCGTTGCAAACGTCTTTCGAAATGTCTTTTGAAACAAAGACAGCCTAGAGGTCTGAGTTTGCATTGATGGAAATCTGTTTTGCTTTTCAATAGCAAGAAGAGAAAATGTCTGAAATGGGAAGACGGCAGCTGGCCCTTTTTGCTGAGCACAACCGTAGTTCTGACCTTTCAGATATTTTGGAAGAGGAGGAAGAAGAGGAACTGTCCTCAGAAGCTCTGGAAGAGAAGAAATGGGATGCAAGAGAGCCCTGTTACCAGGAGAATGGGGAAAAGGTAATTGCTAGCAGAGTAGTGCTTGTGGGGAGCACCAGTGCAACCATTCCATGTCATCAGCTTACAGGAGAAGGTGCCTGTCTGAGTCCAGCACTCTCAGTGCAGTGCTTAGCCAAGTTCCTGCCTGCTCTGCTTTACCTCTCAGTGTTGTCTTAAGCTAGTAAAAATGCAAGTTCCTTGTGAGAGGGGAAGGTATTTATATGTAATAAATGTGTCCAGGGTTTAATTAGCTGGAAAAATAGAAAATGTAACGTGAACTATAGAACCCAGAGTGAAAAATCAGTCCCATTGATCTAATTCTTAATATAGATACAAACAGTGATCATATAGGAATCTGTGAAGTTCACCCATATGTAAGATCCTATATCAACCCCCCCTCCCTCCTAAAGTAAAACTAACATGTAATAGTCCTGCTATTTGCACATAATAGTGCAAATTATTTTGCTTAGACCTTGGTGCTCTCTGTAGAGATGGATGGCTTGCAGGAGCAGTGCCGTGGCTGTTGTACAGTTCAGATGTGGTGAGCGAGGAAATACTGATTAAGCTGAACTATGAGTGATCATGTTCATTCATGTTAGAAGTTCAAACAGTTAAAGCTAGTGTATTATAATGCATCTGCAACAGGACATTTGCTTAAAACTGCATGACTGGAAAGTGGTATGTGATTATACAAATTATGGCATTTGGGGTGAGTGTGCATAAGGGAAAGTATTACAGTTGGATGTTTGAGAAATTAGAAAGATCTGCAGGAAATGTGATATGGTTGTATTGCAAGAGACCATACTAACTCCTTTCATGTACTCAAAGAGCAGCTGTAATTCGTTGATGCTGATCTATATGACTGCTAGCCTGCAGCACAGATGGGGTGGATCTGTTGAGCATTAATAGGTCAGCAGCAGACAGTGTGATGAATCTGGAGTAAATTTGCTGCCTCTCCTTTTCCCCTTCTGAAAGGGGTTCTACTTCCCTAGTGGGGAGGTTGGATTTGCAGTACAGTGTGCTGGGAGCCTGAGGAGAGGCCTCCTCCTCCAGCGGGAGCTGCTGAGTCTGCCCAGGAAGGACATACCAGAAAGGGCTTCTGGCTGTTGGGATTGTGCTGGAAAAAATAGGGAAGAAGCCCAGTTTTCCTGGGAGGAAAAAAGGGATGATAAGAACAGTCAGGAATGCTAAGTTTTGTCACTTTTTCCTGGATATCTTATTGTCTTGAATATTTTTTTTGGGGGGGGGGGGAATTACATGCACCCTGATGACTTGAGCAAACTGTTGTTTCTTTACTTGATAAAGTACTTGTTTTCTGTTCTGGCTGTGAAGACTTGAGGGAGTGAGGAGCACAGTGTGACGACAGATGCTGAATGGGGAGAAGGGCGTCCAAGGGCAGGAAGCTTTAGGGCACTGAGCTCCCTACTCTGCTTTTGTAGAATGAGGGAAGATGATAACTAGACTGGGTCAGGCCTCAGCAGGCCTGTTTTGTAGGCCTCTGCATATCTGATAACATTTGGGGTTATTTCAAGTCTCCTCAGCTAACTCTTTCAGGAATTGTGGGATGAAAGTATGGAGGAGTGCTGATTTTAAAATGTTTAACTTCAAATATGTTGTTAACAACTTTCTCCTTGATTACAAATGGGCGACAGAGTCCCATGTCCCCTCACATAATAGAAGTTTACTATTCTGCTCCTTTCCAAATACACAGCAGTGTTTTTTCTTCAAGATTTGTCTTTTTCAAATCCTTGGATTCATTTTGTTTCAGTATTGAAACCAAACTTGCATAAATGTACTCTTAACTTGCTAGAAACCAATTATTACATAAAAAATCCAAACAAAAGCCACGACTTTGTAGGTGGCTAAAATAAGTCTGACTGGATGTATTTTATGGTTGCATTAATAAATTCTGCTTATTATTATTTGGTAGTGGAGGGCTAACAAGATAGTCGGGGCCTAGAGTACATGTCCTGTGAAGAGAGTTTGAGGAAGCTGGACTTGGTTAGCCTGGCAAAAAGGAGGCTAAAGAGAGATATAGTAGCTGCCTAAGACTGTTTGAGGGATGGTTAAAAAGATGAGAGAGCCAAAGTCTTCTTGTTAGTGGCAGATGGTGTAAAAAGGGGCAGCAGCCACAAGTTGCTGCTTGGGAGCTTCGTGTTGGACACAAGGAAAAACTTCTTTCTCAGGAGGGTGGTGTGGCCCTGGGACAGGTCTCCGGACAGCTGAGGGATCTCCATTCTTTCATGTTTTCAAGCCTCAGCTAAACAAAGCCATTGATCTAGTGTTGGTGATAGTCCTGCTGCAAATAGGAGATCAGACTAGAGAACTTTGGAGGCCCTTTCCAACCAATTATAATTCTAAATATAATTCAAGACCACTTCTGTTTGGAAAAAAAGTTATAGATGTGAAGTGTTCAATAGCTCACTTACAACTGCCTTTTTCTCTCATTATGTTTCAGTTTTTAATTATCTCTAAACAGGACTGTTCATGGCTGTAGCTTATAATGTCGGTAGCTACATATGCTTTGTAAGCTATTTAGAAATGTTTCTAAAACATGTTGTGATCTAAATTGTCAGGGAGTTTGGATTGGACACCTCCAGAGTTCTCTTCCAACCCAAACTATGCTATGCTTCTAGTATTTTACCTTTTTATTTTATTATTAATATAGCAAGAGACAAAACGTAAATTACATTGTTGGTAGAAGACAAACTTTAAAGTGGAACAACGTTTTCTGGAAAGTTTTTTGTAACCTGGTAGGTTCTTACCCAGTTGCAAGTGAAATACAAGTCTGTGTGAGCCCTTTGAGGTAATGGTTTTCATGTTTATTCATGGCAACTCTGTGTTCACCTGGATTTACATGCAACAAACTTCTGTAGAGCTGGACCTTGGCAGACCAATGGAAGAGACTAGGGAAGGTTCTCCCACAGCAGCCACATCTCCAGTGGGTGTGCTGCTGCACAGTGCTGCTTCCTTCTGTTCCAGTGCAAGGACGCAGAAAGATTAGGGAGGACAGTGGGGTCCTTATGTGAGCACAAGCTGTGTGGTGTCAATACATTGATTCTTCTGGAGGGAGGAACCTGATCATCATATACAGTGAACAGCTGTGGAGGAACTGTGCTGGTCCTGCCCCCATCATCCCAGACACAGGATGCTGAAGCTCTAGGGAATGAAGTGGACAGGATGAAAGGTGCTGCAGAAAGTTGTGTGTGTAGAGGGAGAGGTTGGGAGAGAGCTGTTCCATGCATTGGCCTTTCTCGCTTTCCACTGCATTGCTAGCTCATCTAATTGGGTTTTTTTTGTTGTTTTTTTTGCCAGAAGAACCATTGCTATCTTTTGCTTCCTACCCTTGCTTCTCTGCAGATCACAGTCTCCGCTCCATCCTGCTGTGCTGGGAGGGAATCGGCTGTAATGTTGTCTCTCTTTTTAATGTTTATTTCCTCTCTTTTTTCCTTTGCTTGTCCTGGCTGTGGCTTTTCTCGGGGGCTGGGTACAGATGGATCTTTGTGATACTGACAGCGATGAGGAGATTCTGGAGAGGATACTAGAGCTCCCGCTTCAGAAGAACCACAGCAAAAAATTGTTTAGCATCCCAGAAGTGACTGAGGATGAGGAAGAAGATGAGGATGAGAAGTGTGTTCTGGAGGAAAAGGCAGAGCCTCAAAAATCCATGGAAAGACTTACTCACCATGCGGGAAGGACAGAGAAGCCGCTTGATATCCAGGAACCATTTCTAAAGCCAGATAGTAGTGATAACTCCCCAGATCTGTCTGCTCAGACTCTGCAGGAGGAGCATGCTGTTAAGGAGAGTGGAGGGGATGCTGACCAAGAGAATCCTGCCTTTGGGCAGCTGACCTGGAATCAGAAAAAGGCAAACTGGACCTGGGGCTACCAGGAGAGCAATCTGAAGTCTGTAACTGGGGCGAGTCCCCCTTGGAGCAAGAAGAAGGGAAATAATTATAGAGAGAGGATCCGGAGTCGGCCTGAGATGGGTAGGAAGAGACAGAATGATTTCACAGAGCACTGCAGTCGTCTGCTGGGCAACTGCAGCCAGATGGGAGGCGGGTTATACAGAGCTCCTAGCCTCAGAGAAGAGCTGAACGTTGTGAGCAGTGCTGGTGGTAAAGAGGGGTTTGATGTGTACAGTCGTGCCAGACAAGGCACCTCACGAAAAAAACACAGGAAGGCAGCAGTTTCAGGTCTTGCAGAAGCTCCTGTGGTGGCAACACACTGCTCCAGCCCCAGGAGCCTGGAAATAGACATTGAATATGACTCAGAAGATGATCAGGATTCAACCTGCGCATCCCCCCCTGAGGGCAGGCCGTGGCCAGATGGCAGACCAGAAGGATCCCAGAGCTGCCAGGGGGAATGGAGTGATTGTTCCAGTCAATCTGAGGTTGCCCGCATTGGTGGCAGAAGGGACCTGACCAGACGGGAGATGATTGAAGAACAGGGTATGGAGTGGGCTGGGTCTCCAAGCAGTCGCCTGCGATTCCTCTGCCGGGATAAGGAAGTGCTGAGGTGTGAGAGCAGCTCTGAGGAGCAGGGCTGGGAGTTGGACTGTAAGTCACCTGGCTGGAGAAGGAGGCTCGAACATCCTTGGAAGGGGATACGTAGCACCTCCTTGCACAAAAGGGTTGGGTGACTTTTCCTATTCTGGCTTTGAAGCAGCTTGTAGTGGCATTAGCTTTCCTTCTGCTTCCCCGGCCTGCCTGTATCTTGCTTTGTTCAGTGTTGTACAGAGAAAGGACCGTCCTCTAGGATTGTCCAGAAGAATATCTGGGAGATTCTATAGTTCTGTGCTGCTCTGTGGCTTTTCTCGTATTAGCTGCTTCTGCTTTTTCTGCTAAAAGGCATAGTGTCACTGATGCAGTATTCCTTTTCGCATTGGGTCTTCCTCCCTATGACAGAAGGCTGTGGGACCCAAATGAAAATTCCTAGTGAAATAAACTGATTTGTGAAAGCTCTATGTGGACGATGACTGTAATGTCATTGCCTCCCCTCGAAATGCCCTTTCCTGCTTCCTCATGCTCACCAATGGGGTCATCGCTTGTTTCTGGCAGGGTGCCTGCTTGTATTTGTTTGGTTTTGTTTTCCAGCTCCCATGGTATTTTCAGCTCTAGAGTGTCCCCGAAGAGGAATGTTGCATTTGGATGCACTGCTCTTTTGTGGAGTGCGTATGGGCTAAGCAGTGTTCACATGAGTCAGAAGGCAGAGGCTGCTACTAACTCTCTGGTGGTTCCTGTTGCAGGCTTCTGGTAATAAAGATCCTAGGGGCCAGGAGCTGCCTGGCTCAGCCGCCTGGCAGGCTCCCAGCAGAAGAGGGAACAAGAGCATAAGAAGAAGCCATATGCAGAAAACTTTGCTCTCTAGTCCAGGTGAGTGGGCAAAGGGGAGAGAGTCAGGCAGCAGAAGAAAGGGAGGCTATTAGAAATTTCATGGGGGAGGCTAGTAGGCTGTGTTTGAGGGACATGCAGGTCTATGGCAGGGGATCTCTGGGATATGGTGCTGACATTCTCTCTGGTGTATCCCTGTCTGCACACAGGTCTTCCAAGGAGCACAGCTTCAGAAACTGCTGTTAAAGATGATGCTGTTAGGATATTTGTGGCCCTCTTTGACTATGATCCCATTTCTATGTCTCCTAATCCTGATGCGGCAGAAGAAGAACTCCCGTTTAAGGAGGGACAGATCCTGAAGGTAAAAGCACACCTTGGTGAACATCTCTGTATGGAGCCATCCCATGTTCCAGGGACAGCTGAAACTTGGGAGGCAGAACTCCTTTATTTGGGGAGTTTCCTTAGCTTCCTTGTTCTACTTTTTTTTCTGTGTCTTGGTCCCCGTAGCATAAACTGGTCTCTGGCCTTTCTTTTCCCTTGCAGGTGTGTGGAGACAAGGACGCTGATGGCTTTTACAGGGGTGAATGTGCAGGAAGGGAAGGGTACATCCCCTGTAACATGGTATCTGAAGTCCAGGTGGAGAATAATGAAGTCAAGAAGCAGCTCTTAAAGCAAGGGTTCATTCCTGCTGACACACCGATGGAGAGTGTAGGTAGTGTAGGTACTGTATCTCCTTTACATGCTTGCCAGCATGTTTCTTCCCTGAAATGAGGAAAGCTCAGCCATGCTTTCAAGCGATGTGCTTTCACTTTGTGGCTATGTGATTTCTGGTAGATTTGTGTCCTTTGGCTAATCTAGTGTCTAGGAAGAGGTGAGTTTTCAGTGAGGCTTTTTCCTCACCTGAGACGTACATAGTTTCTCCTGTGTATATTCACTGGTGCTCACTGATGGCTAGATGCTTGTGGTGGCCCTTGCCCTGGGAAACATAAAAGGCTGCCTGTACCCTGCCCCACTGCATGTTCTCGGAAGCATAAAGGAGCTTAATAGCTCTGAGACTGCATGAAACATAGTGGAGCTGAAAGTTATCAGGTGGATGATGATGGTGAAAAAGACATACACGTGTGTGAATGCACCAAGTGTAAACCCTTGTTTCCTTGGGCAGCCAGAGTGTATATTCCTCTTTGTTACTTTCCTGCTGCCATAGACCTGTATTACAGTCTTGTAACCAGGAAGTGCCATATCTTCCACAGGCTCAACTGGGGACTCTTCTTGGGATGTATGTTCAGACTCCTCTAGAGATCCTCTCTTCTCGTTCTTCATGAACTTCAGGGGCACTTTGAAACATCTGTCTAGAGAGCACTGCAGTGTGCAAGGGCAATGGGTTTTGAGCCAGGGGGCACTTTATGGTGCTGCATAGCAGAAGAACAAGAGAATTGAATTGAAATTTAATTAATTCAATGTTTTATGAATTGAAACAGAGGTTTTGACTGGAGCAGGTGTCTTTCTATGAAGATAATTAAGCATTGGAATAGGGACCAAAGAGAGGGGGGAATTTCTGTCCTTGGAGGTTTTCAAGACCCAACTGAACAAATCCCTGAGCAACCTGGTCTGAATTCAGTATTGACTCTGGCTCTGCTCTGTGTAGAAGCTTGAATTAGAGACCTCCCAAGGTCCATTGCGACCCAAGTGATTTGATAGGGCACACTTCACCTGGCATTTTTCAGGTGTTGGTGGTGTAAGGTTTTATTTTACCCTTATGCTTCTGAAAGTTAAAATGCAGGGAAGTAAAGAAATTTGTCTGATGTGTTCTGTGGTATTACTGATGGGCATAAACATAACATGGATTTCTGTGTATGTTTGGGATGTGGATCATGCCACATCTGAGTCCGCATATGATAAATGGAGATTTGGCCTTTGCCTATGGAAATCACAGTGTCTGCTTCCCAGGGGAAGCATGTCATGCTACTCTGTTGCCTGTTCACTCTTCAAGAGGATTTTCACTTTCCATTCACTGTCTGTTTCTCTTGTCTATTTATTTGCTTTTTTGGATTTTATTAAGGAAATGGCACATTTTCTCCACCTCCACGCCGCCAAACCGTCCCTCCTCCAAAACCCAGACGCTCCAAGAAAGGTCTGTGTTACCCGCTGCTTCCTCTTTGATTTTTGCAGTAGGATTGCAGACTGCATTGAATTTTTACTACTTGCTTCCAGGACCCTCAGATGTTTGTCTCTGTACAACTGCTAGGAAGTGGAAAGAGAGCCCATCCTTTTTGGTCAAGCAGCATTGCTCCGTGCTACAAACCTGGCTCCAGTGTTAGAAGTTTTTAAGGATAATGATGTCTTTTATAGTTTTGGAGCTTGACCTCTACTTCCTATTAGGTCCCTGAGTCATGGTAACTGGCTAGACTTTGAGTTGCATGAATGGTTTGCTTTTGTTGTTTGCTACTTTGTTCTTTGTTCTTTTTATCGTTGCTTGTCACTCGTCTGATGTGTTCATTGTTGAAAGATGAATACCCACTGACAAAGTGTTTTCTTCCCCTAACAGAATTGAATAAACAGGAGAAGTACAAGTCTCATCCAGGTGAGAATTGCTCCTTCCTGTTAGAGAAGAGGCGTGTTATATTGACATGATCATAATACACACAAGTGCTTTGTGGTCATGGACTGAAGTTAAGGGCCAATGCAAGACCCTGTAGTCCTTTGAAGCATTGTAAGAAAAAGGCTATTCCCAGAAAAGAGAAGTTTTAGTTTATGAAATTTAGCAGTGGGTGTAGTGGCTTTTGGCTAAACAGGGAGCATTTGAAGGTGGAGGTTTTGCTTTGGAGGAGCAGGGAGATCTCTTATTGATCTAATGCCACAGCCCCTAAAATCCAAGGTCTCTTACACGGTGAGAGGGAAGGGGGGTTTCTCTGTGCTCTCTCTGCTTAGGTGCACAGTCATCTGTTGGGGTCAGGAGACACCAAGCCTGCAAACCCCTTCTTAGCCCATCCAGTTTTGGCCTGATGCAGGGATTAAATCCATAAGGTGAAGGATTGGACAATTTGTATTTTCTGTAGTGCCATACCTCTCTTTTGTAGGCTGTCTGTGAGTAATGAAGCCAAGCAGACAGATAGTTGTGATAACACAGCTTTCTCTGGGCTTCAAGGCCTGCCTTCCATTTGTCTGTCCTGAGCTCAGTGCTCCTGTGGCCAGACTGCTCGTTGAAGCTGCTCCCCTGGCTCTTGGAGGATAAATTTCGCAGCTCAATAGTAGAGCAGTGTGTGGAAGGAGGAGAAATGTCCTTCCAAGGCCTGTCAAAGCTAAGGATTATCAGGAGACCGTTGCTGGCTGGGTGATTCCTGAATATAGGTAAGACATCAGGTTGCTGGAGCAGGGAGATATCCCCAGTTCTGTGCTTGTAAGGTGATACAAGAGATCAAAAAACTGCTTTATTGGATATATCTGGGGCCTGTGAGATCTTTCCCCCATTCAGTTTTCCCCTTGGACTCTTTTCATACAATCCACTCCAAGAACAGTGAAGGAGCTGCTGCAATTTGGGATTTTGTCCTAGAATCTCAAGCTCAGGATATTCTGTTTTATTTTTGTCCTGCAGAACAAAAGCGTCAGGACTTTGAAGCTGAACTGCTCCCTGCTCGAAGTATGGTGGCTGTGTTTGACTATAACCCCAAGGAGAGCTCTCCAAATGCAGATGCAGAGGTAACCAGCAGCTGCTCACTCCTCTTATAGGTTTCTTTTTCTCTCTCTCTTTTTTTTTTTTCCTCCTATTTTATCCTATGACAGTACTTTGGTCAGAACCTACAGAGTTAAAGCTCAAAAATATAACTGATAGAAGGGATTGACTAAAGTTATAAAACACAGAGTTTGTTTGTATGTTCTTTCATGCATTCTCTAATAACTGTTTTCAGTTACCTGTGAAGAGCATGAAACAGTATACTCCTAATTATTTTCAGTATATGTGTCTCAATTAAACCACGTAAGCATCATGTGGCCTCCTAGGGTTCTCTAGTGCATTGATAGGGCTATCGACTGAGTATTTTCCTGACTGTGATTTTTTTTCAGTAGCTCTAGTAGAAGCCTAGGCTCTCATCCAGAATCCTTTATTCTTCAACACAGCAGAACTGGGAAAGAACCCCTTGTGCAAAACAACCTAAGCAAAAATATGCTCTGTTCTCTGCTCTTCCTTAGCAGCATTAGTCTGCTCTGAGCAAGCCTAAACAGGGAGTCTGGATTCAGATTCTTTCCATGCATACTGAAAAGAGTGTACGGCCAAGGACAATACAGATAATGTTTGCCCCCTCAACTGTCTCTGAATGTCTCGTGAATGTGACAGAGCCTGCTTCTGATGACAAAGTGTTTCGGGGGTGATAGATTGTGTTGGGAAAGGTGTAATGAGAGCATGTGTCAACCTGCATCCACGTAGATATTCACACATCTGGCCAAAGAACACTTCTGAGCCTTTGTCACAAGAAAAAGATTGTTATTTTTAGCAGTGATTTGACCTTCCCAGAACCTTCCCTGTGAAGGGAGCTTAAATTATTGAGACAAACTCATGCAGTTCTGTTGCACTGGTGGAAATGCTCCCCTGTTCACACTGCCAGAATATTTGGTCACCTGTTTTGCTGTGAAGGCTGCAGCTGCTGTTTGTGAACTTGCCCCAAGCCAGTTCTGTGCAGTTCTTTGTGTCTGTGAATGAAGTTCCCTAGAAGTTTCTATCTGCTAGAACAAAGTAATTCACAGCCAGCAGTATGGACCTGTGGCTTCAGGAGATAAACTAAGCACTAGAGAGTAAATATAAAACCTCCCTAGAGATCTCTAGAGGTCTGTTCCAGCCAATGCTTTTGTGATTCTGTGAAGTGCATATAAAGCCAGACTGGCTGGAGTGGGAGTTGTCCATTACACAGCCTGTTTGCAGACTCACCTTTTGTATCCTGGAGAAGCTGTTTCACTGTAACTGAGGGGTCTCTTTCATTAGGAGAGACTGCTTTGGCCTGGGTCTTGTGCTCCATGGAGTACAGGCTGGGGTGGCTGAAGGGATGGATGGATCTGATGGGGAAGGGTTATGTGTCTGTTTTCGGGTCAAGCCTACCTGTTTGTGCGCATTCCTACTAGTCACTAATCCCTGAGCATAGCACACAGAATAGGCTCGTACAAAGGAAGGGATTTATGTATCTGTATTTAAAGAAATATAAGGTATTTCTGATGCTTGTTCAGGTTGTTTTCAACATGCCTTTCCTGAACAGATTGTAGGCATCATTTTAATGCTTTATAGATATTGTTTTAGGAGACAAGCTTTGTTCTTATCTTAACTTGTGAAATGCTTTCTTTGCACTGCATTTCATAATGCCCCACTTAGAATCCTGTTCTGCATCCTGGTCCTGCAAGTCCTAACACAGTGGTTTCTCTTGCTTGCAGTGAGATCTTGCAAGCAGCTCAGGGTGACCTCGTGTTTCTGATGAGAAATTCCAGGCAGTGCTCTTCCTGTAACTGTTGTTCTCTTGCTTTTTGCAGGCTGAACTGACTTTCAGTGCAGGGGACATTATCACTGTGTTTGGGTCCATGGACGATGATGGATTCTATTATGTAAGTACCAGTGTCAGGAAAATCCAGTGGTTATGTCTGGAGTAGTTGGAGTCCATCTAGTGGCAGGAAAGCAGAAATTAGGGGATGAAATACTCTGCTTGTGGAACAAATGAACCCGTTGCTGCTTATTGCAGGGCAGATTGTTTGTCGCAGTCAATTCTCCTCTTCTAAATCCAATATCCAAATGGTTCTGAGTTTCTTTCTTTGCATAACTTCACTGTGGGTGTCCTGAAGCCTAGGATATGTCTTACTGCACGTGCATCAGCTGCATCAGCATCTGCTACAAGCTGATTTGTTACCAAGGACTGTGACACGTGGGTATTATCCAGGGCAGGAGTAACATAAGAAAAAAAATGTGCCAACCCCTATCCTGCCACACTTCAGTGTATCAACCTATATCAGTTTAATATACTATGGATACCTGGGGGCTGTGCCTGCCAGAGAGCTGTATATTGGACAGGATTCTTACTCCTTGGATCATCCATCTTTTCCTGAACAGAAAGCAGTGTGTCTTCACAGATCAGAGTTGAGGTTCACCTCCAGGTAAAGTCTGGAGGGATCATTGTGAATGTCTTGTTTGACCAACACTACGAAAGAAGTCAAACAATGTTACTGGGGTTGTTTTGTCTCATCCAATCACCTGTTGATGAATTGGAGACAGTTTTTAGAAAGAAATGGAAAGTTGGTTTGCAGCCCTAGGTGTCAGTGTGCATAGAGACAATGCTACAGGACAATTGTACCAGTAATACCTCATTCCTTAAACAAAAAGAAAAGAAAGAAGGATAGAAAAAGACAAAAGAAATACCAGGGCAAAGCAAAGGCCCTTAATAAGTCTGTGGCACAGTCATGTTCCAGTTGCTTCCAGCTTATCAGTGGAAATTTTTTGAGTTTGTAGAGTGCAAATAGGCTTAGTAATTTAGAATTTAGAAGTGACCAGATTTTTGTAATACATTTATCACTGCCTGCTGTCATCTTGTGTCACTTTACTCTGCTCCTCTATATTTTTGCGTTCTGAATTGTTCCACTACTAAGCAAGAATGCAAATGAAATTTGCTGAAGATCCTTCCAACATGAATGTGTGCCTGGGCCCCTGTTTTCTCTCAGGCCGTAGCCTAGCCTTCTCTGCATGGGGCTGCACCTCTATTTGTATCTGTCAGTCAGAAAACCTGATGTGAGAATTGAATGTTGATCCTGCAGGGAGAACTGAACCAACAGAGAGGGCTCGTCCCATCTAACTTCTTGGAAGCTGTAACTTTGGATGGAGGCACAGTTGAGGAACTTCATTCAAAAGATAAAGAAGCTTTTCCTCTGAGTGCTGAGAGCCAGGTAAGATTGCATGACTCTGTGCAGTACAGACAACCAAACTATGACATTGCTGTGGACTGGAGACCAGGGGGTTATGCAGCATGCTGCATCTGATAGAATCATTTATATTACTGCATGCAGCTGGGTGCATCCCATGGGAAAAGCTCAAAGGTTTAGAGAGGAGAACTAGGAGCTCTTGTTAAAGACTTAACTATAGTGCAAGAAAAGACTTAAAGCAACAATTCACTGGGGCCTCAAGTATCATGATGGTGGGGTGATCAAAAAGCTTCCCAGGTCCCACCAGCAAATTCTTTAGATCCAAGCAAAGGTCACTGGTGAAATCCTGCTGCCTGCAAAGCAGACCAGCCATCTCCCAAGACACAGGGAATTCCTCAATGCGTTCATGTTCATGCCAGGGAGTTCTAAAGCTGTTTATACCCAAACACCAATGGCCTTCTACCTATCCCAAGTTAGATATATCTTAATCCAGTCAAAGATATTTTCTGACACACTCAAAGCATGCTGAGGAATTTCCCAAATAGATCTATGAAATGGTTCTTAAAGCTTTGAGAGCAACCCACAAATCCAGGAAATACGTTACATTGCTGTCACTGTTTTAACAAATGGCTAAGATTTGGGTCATCTGCCAGATTCAGTCAGTTCTCAGTGGGTGAGGCCAAGAGTGTGGCGCTTCCTTGGTCACTCCCAGACCTCCATGCTATGTTATTATGGAGAATGGGATGCAGGGAGGGCACAACTTGGTCCTAGCCCATATGTACTCATCCTTCAACCTTTAGTTTTTCTTGGAAAGTTATTGGCACAGTCAAGTGGTGCCAGACCCAAAGAAACGTTGAACAGCTGGCCCAGATTGGCTCTGAGCTGGTCTTTAAGCAAGTATGTGGCCCTGAATCCTCCTTTGTCAAACTTCCCACTGGTGTCATCCTAGCTTTTCTGCTATTTGCACCTTCTCTTATCCTACTTTTCATGCTCAGCCCCTCCTTTTCTCTGTACCTGCCTCCCATCTCTCTACATTTAAGTGCTTCCTGACCTCCTTCAGGTATCTCCTTCAGGCAACTCCGTCTCTTGCTTCCAGGCATTTTGAGCTTTGTGGGTGTAGTATCTGTGCTACAGCCTCTGTGCCTTCCTATGAAGAGAAAGTGACAGGCCTGACTTGGAAATAAAGTTTGTGGATAGTTTTCTAGATCATCTTCCAAAGTCAACAGTGCCTTGTCCTTGCCTGTCTAGGACCTTTGCTCGCAATTCCTTTGCTCTCAAGTTGTAAGGACTGGTCCATGCTGGGGCATCATAGGAGTTAATGAGCTGTTACTACCAGGGTTTGCTAAGGCCATGAGGTTACACAAGTCTAACTTCCTGGGTAGAAACAGGTTTTCAGAGTGGGTTTTCGTCTCCACTTTCCCTCTTAAAATGATTTACTCTTCCCAAAGTATACATTTATCAGAACAGATGATGCCCAAGGAGACCTGTAGCAGTACAAATATAACAGTTTGAATTCACAGTGTAGCTTATTACAGATCTAACCCTCCTCTCCAGTGCTGACTGGCAGCAAAACGGCCCATTTCAGATGTCGGGGTCACTATTCCATAACCAGCCTGTGTCCTCCTGGAAATCTTGGGAAATTCAGCTAAGCTTCAGGGCAACAAGGTGGTCCTGCCACTTGCAAATGTGAAGCGTGTGGTTTAGCAAATGGTATTTTATTGAAGGGAGAAAAGAGAAACCCAAAAGGGTGATAAACAGAGTAACATACACAACAGATCTGCCCTTACTTAATGTATGCCTCTTTGCATCCCTCTCTTCTGGTTTCTTGGTGAGGAAACTGTGACACCAGTTTGGCCATGCCATGTCTCAGAGCTGTGTCATGAGCCCTTCTGGGTAAGAAGGCCGTGTCCAGTCTGCTGCTGAGTGGGAAGCATGAGCTGCTCCTACTCCCTGCTCTGCAGCTTACTGCTGCTCCACTTGCCTCTCTTCTCTCCACTGGTGCTGGGTTCAGTGAAAGGTAACTGTTCCTTCAGGTTACAGTAGTTTGGCCCAGATATCCCTGCATGTTCACAACTATAAAATTTTCTCTGGTTCATGACACCACTTTTTTTTTTTTTTTTTAAACAGAAACTCCTCTGAAATGTGATAAAGTGACCTACATAAAATCAACATGTTTCAGGCTTGTCTGCCCTTCAGTCTTTTCCATTTGTCTCCTCCTTCTCTCTGCCAGAGATCTACAGAGCCTCCTCTCATCTTGGCTCTAACTTTGAGTCTGCAGAGCAGGAAGCTGCTGCCTTAGGTCAGGATAGATTTGGTGGCTCTGGGATTTGACTGATCCATGAGCTGCTACTCTTTGTAGTCTGTGAAGTCTGGGGACTTGGAAAATTCAGTTGTTGATGATTAAGCCAATTTTATTTCAGTGGGAATCCATGTTAACTATCTAGGTGTGACTTTTTTTTTTGTTTCACCGTCTTGATGCCTCATTCTGTGCAGTGACAGGGCTCCCACATTCACCTGTCTTGCTGCCTCTGTGCTGCACCTGGATACTTTTCCTGAGTGATTCTAGCTTAGCACTCTTTAACAATGTGCAATCCAACCTCCTGCTTGTGCTTTGCAATCCAAGTCTATCTAAACAGCTTCCAAATATGAAGGGCATATTTGCCCCCTTTTAACAGCAGTGCATTTACCCTGCTTGTAACCAAGCCTGTATTAGTTAACTAGATTTAACTATGTTTAGTAATTACCAAGGGGAGACAGAACCTGACCCCGCTGTATTCTGGGCTCTGTTACAGCTTCCCGAGTTATGAGTAGAGCATCTGATGGGTAAAGCAGGAGGAATATGTCCTTCTGTTAAAAAATACATATTCTAAGGGCCAGCCCTGAGCTGAGATAAACTCTGACAGCAGTACAGCTATGCCTGAGGCTTTCCAAACTCCAGGGACATATTCACTTCTGCAGAGTTTAGGAACTTGCTAGTTAAAGTGTGTAGTTGGCATATATATCTAGGCACAACACAGACAGAGAGACGGATGGCTTGCTGGGAAGGGATGAGTTCTCACCTTCGCTGCTGCTGTTTGGGAAGGGGAGGGGGGCATTCGTCAACCAGTTGGAGTATGCAAAACATCAGCAAAGGCAAAAGATGCATGGCAGCCTCTAGAGAAGTATTATTTGAATCTTTTGAAAGACAGCATGATAAGTAGTCTTCCATCAAATTTACTAACCCCAGCCTGAGACCTAAAAAATCAGGGAGCATGTGTATGCACCATGATATCATGACAGAGCTTTGGGCTAGCTCCAGTCTTAACAGAAGCTTTGCCAGCATGATCATGAGTGATTTTTAAATCGCTTATAACTTCTTGGATTTAAAGTTTCCACCCAGTTTGTTTTCCCATTTATGTCCCCCCTGCTGCTATGTCAAAGACCTGTGAATAAGGATAGTTCACTTTCCAAATTGAACTGGGGAAGGGTGGGTCATTTAAATTATTTGTGAGTACATCTTAAAATGCTGGAAACTGAAAAAGGTGAAGAGATTTAACTTTCAAACTGCCAATGTTTTGGGATTAAGCTGAGCGATGAAAAATGCAGCCCAAAGAGGACTATCCAAGAAGTTATGATCACAAGCTAGGGCACTGAAACACTCATGTTCACTAACTTAAAGCAGTTGTTTTAATGCTGCGGCTATGGAATGAATATTTTTGCATTGGTAATATGCAGTTTCTCTCAAAGACTGATTGTAAAGCACCTTTAGAAAGTATTCAATTCTAATTGATTTCATGTATTTATTTCTGCCTATATTATGCACCCATGGCGCTTATTTTCTTCAGAGAATGAGGAAGAGAAGAGTCCAGTGATAGATATGAATGATACATAGAGAGAGAGAGCAACCATGTAAGTTTGTGTGAGAAGATCTCTTCAATCTCCCACCTAGCCCAGCAGATTAAAGGGTCCTGCACCTGCAGTTCACTCCTTTTCTTGCTTGTAGCTTGACTGGCTGGTTTGGGGCTCTGCTAGCAAGTCCAGCCTCAAATCATCCTGTGGCAGACCTTTACCTGCCAAACTGGGTCTGTATTAAAGAGAAGCCATGATCTGTTCAGCACATGAAGTGCGACTGTTTGGAACAATTATCTGGTGGTTTTGGGGACTGTGAATGGGAGTGTAGGAGCTCTGGATATTTAGGTTTAGAAAAGACCTGCTTTGTAAATCAGCCTGTCTCTTCTACCACTGTGCAAGCACATGAGCAGCCAAAGCTTCCTTTAGCCTTTGCAGGATCCTGCACAGGCTGACTACACCCATATTCAGCCTATATTTTTCTCTTCTTGATTTTACTCCTTCCAAAGTATATTCCAGAACAACTCCTGCCCACCAACAACTGAAGGAAATAGTAACATTTAGTCCCTAAAACTGACCCTGTGTGGATAATTGTTCTGTCTGACAGCACTTAAAAAAAACAGTTTCGGTGTGGGGGGTGAGACCCCTGCTTTTTGGGGGGAGGGGCAGGAGATCTGTGTTTTTCTTAGCTGCAAGCTTTCTGTTTTTTTTCTGAAACTGTGCAAATAATAATACCTGAGAGAGCACTGAACCCCCCCCTGAAAACTAGCATGACTCTTCTGTTTGTGAACCATAATAGCTTTTATCAAGATCTTGCCAGAGCACTTTTTCCTTCTTTTTTTTTTTTTTCCTTAGGGAAGAAACCCTAATTTTATTATCATTTATCTCTTACCAGATGAATCTGTGAACTGGTTCTGTTGCTTTCCTGTCATACAGCAACCTCTGAGAATATCTGTACATGTTTATGTGTGAGGGTGCCTGTGCATGTGGAAATCTGCCTGGGCATCATGTACCACAGCTTGGAATCAGCAGGACTTGCAGCCACAAAGACAGAAAACTACTAGTCATTTCCTTTTGACTGTTTGATATTTGATAATGATGTTAATACTGTGGTATCCTTATTACAGTAAATAATTGTAACATTTGTGAGTTGACCTGGGTACCTGAATCTCATTTTCCATGCAGTTTTCATGCCTAGCTCTAAAGGAAAAATTGTAGAAATTCTGCTGGGCCACTTCAGACTTGCCCTAAAACTGTCCCACCTTTGCCAGAGAGGTGGTTTCCAGTGGTGCATGGGCACAGAGCCTCAGCCACCCTGGCTGTGCAGGGGGCTTCACACCTCTCTTACATCCTTTGGGGCTGCTGAGCCAATGGCCCAATGCCCAAAGTTGCTGCAGTGGGAGTTCATTGGGGAGATCTCTCACTGCAGGTTGGTGAGAGCCCTTCTGATGTTAGCTTAACGCTTCTGTGCATTTTATCCAAGGACTTTGCATAATGCATAAATAGCACCTGGACCAGCACCCAGGGTTTCTTACCTTTTGCAAAGCAGCTAACCCAGCTGGCTACCAAGTTAGCCCTTTTCTGGCTTACTTTGTTTCTCTGCCTCCATAAATCTTGCATTACTGGCTGAAAGCGGCTCATTAACAGATTTATTTCTGGAATTTCCAGACTTGTCTAGCACTTGTGTCATCAACACCAATATTGTGCCTTGCATGTGCATGCTACAAGGAGATGTTGGGATTGCTGGAGATACTGCAACTCAGCTGGAGGTTTGGACCTTGCGTACAAAGTGCTGCACTCGCGAGGGCCAAGTTTTACTGTCAGCGTGTCAGATGGGGCCTTTCAACAAAGATAAGAGTACTGCATACCTGAAGAAACAGAGAAGTCCTCTGAATGAGTGGGGACAAGACTGCCAGGTGGAAATAGAAGATGAGGTCAGGAAAAATCAGCCACCATACTGGTCACTGTAAAGAAGAGAGGTGTCCGGGTAGTCCAATGCCTTAGTTCAGGCAAGAAACAGTCTGGTGACGCTGTCACTTGGGTCAGTTTAAAGTGATTGCTGCAAGACATTTGTTGACCCTCAACTATCTGGAGTTGGGAAGAGAGATATATCCACACAAAACCTGAGTTCTTTCAAAGTCCTGTACTCCAATCTGCTCAAAACTGATTTCATACGTATTGCACATATTGTGGCTTTGAGCTCTGGCTTTCTAGAGAAGATGTTTCTGCTCATCTTGTACCAGAAATACTTTCTTCCTACAAAAGAATGAAGTGACTGGAATACAGTAGGCATAACTTTGGCCTTCAAGGTGAAGAGATATCATAGCTGCTTTTTGTGCTCTTTTTCACACAAGGGGTGGGGTGCTGAAACAGCAGTGGGGTAATAGAGCAGTGCTGCATTTGCTTTTAACCCCAGGACATTTTAAATAAATGAACACACAAAGAATGAAGTGTGGCTGTGTTATAGCGATGGCAGTAGCGTCATGTCTCTGCATCTGCTTGATTCCCAGGAGCAACATGCTGCCAGGACCAAAGCATGTCCATTCTTGCCAGTGAACTACAAGTAGCTGCTGCTGTGACTCTAGGCACAGTTCCTCTGCAGGGCTAATGTCTTTGCTCTTCAATAACGCTTGTTCCCTTGACAGTGCATCCTGCTGCCTGTATCACTGACTCGTCTTCCCTGACAGAGCCATTGGCTGCTTGAAGACCCTTAAGGAGCATGCACTTGTCTCTTCCTGCCTTAGTGGCACCCAAGCAGAGTCACTGAGGGCTACGATGTTTCAACCTGCCAAGGCAGAACCCTCTTCCTTGCCACAGCTCCAGCCTCTGTCATGTTGTGTTTTGGAGGATAACAAGATAGGATATACAGCAGGGATCTGGGAAGATTATTCCTCTGTCAGGCACATTGAGGCTGGTTTGTAAAAGCTGTGTGGAAGAGAATGCAGTGGGAC
Source organism: Apteryx rowi (assembly GCF_003343035.1). Classification (NCBI taxonomy): domain Eukaryota; kingdom Metazoa; phylum Chordata; class Aves; order Apterygiformes; family Apterygidae; genus Apteryx; species Apteryx rowi. The sequence goes on from NW_020448308.1 coordinate 5,604,344, forward strand.
AAGGGTTCTTTTAGGCCCCAGCAACCCAGAACATCTCCCCTGGCAGGCTTTGCAACTTCTTGGGAAAGCACATGCTCTCAGACACCAAATGGTCACTGTCCGTACACCTACACCCAGTGAGAGCAGCTCTCAGGAAGAAGGCTGCTGCCGGGAACTGACCTGTCGCTGGCATGTTGTGAAGAGGAAGCTGAGCCAAGGACCAGAGCATTTTCTGACTTCCAAAAGCCCTTTCCAAAAAGAGTAGGGTACAGTGGGTCATTTGGAACTGTGGATCCCAGGTAATATTCTGGAATGTTTGGATAATTTAGGCTTATGAGTAAGTTCCCCTCTTTGAATTTGTGGAGGTCTTGCAGAGCCTTTGCTCTTATTACCTCAGTTTCCTCCTAATGGCTTGCCTTCTGTCCTAGTGTGTACTGGGAGCCCACTGGTCTCTCCCTGGCTACTGGCAGCCAGCAGGCATACTTGGATGTTTCCAGAGTAGTCTGCTGGGCCCATGTGATAATCCTGTTGGTATCTTTCCCTCCTGGCTCTCAGGAGGTGCTCAAACTATAGTTTCTTCAGCTGTGAAGCAGTGTCTTTTAACAAGTCCTCAGTGGGGGCTTTCCTGCTGTACTGTTCTTAGCCCAAAGCGTGGAATAAATTTTGGAACGTCTGAGCTCAGGCAGGGTCTGGATGGGGGGCAGGGGTGTGTGTGAATCCTTTGCAAGCTTCCTAACTGAATCTGCAGCTGCACAGAGTAGCTGAGCTTTGCAGGGCGAGGCACAGACTGACAGGGAGAAGGCAGGATTCTCTGGCTGAGGTTTATGTTGGCATAACATCCTTATTTGGCTCTAAAGTATGCTTTTTTATTTTGTTTTCTCTTTTCCTGCTTAGTTAAATCCAGATGGCTCTGTTGACCAGAGAGACTCCTCACCAACTCCTCCTGCTGTACCATCCTCCTACCTTCTCATGGGTGAGCAGTGTCCAGAGCAGGCATCGCTGGCAGTTCTCAAATGCAGTGATTTACCTGGTCAGAGTAAAAAGAAGAGAGGCTTCTTCTTCAAAGGAAAAAAGCTCTTCAAAAAACTCGGGTCCAGTAAGAAGAATTAACAAGGGATTTGTTGCTATGTGTAAGTTGTCTGTGCAGCCCACACAGGCACTGGAAATTCAGGAGAAGCCCTCTGCAATAAGCTTATTAGAGTATTTTCATAGGGAAAAAGTATACATTGAATAGAGGAGAACCCTTCAGTGGGTCTGCAAGCCATGGTCTCTGCCGAAAACCAACCCAGCACAGGCAGTGGCTCTGGACACAGTATCATGGCACTGGGGTGTATGAGGCCTCAGCTCTAGGATACAGCTACCTCCACAGTAGTGTGTCCTGCTCCATGCAGCCCTCAATGCACCAGTTCCCTGTAAATATTTTAATTTAAAAATGATATTCTGGCTGTAACTTTAGCTAAACAGCTTTTCCCAGCAAAGCCCCAGCCCCTTAGGAAGAGCTCCCTTGTACTATGCACCCTGGTATCACTGGTCCAAAGGAGGTTGTCTCAACTCCTTCACTTCCTTCAAAGAACATTTGCACTCTTCTGTTCCTGTGAATCCCCTTTGCTGTCTCTGGGCTGATGAGTGAGTTATTTGTACTGTAAACCTGTAAATATGCAGCTGTGCCTAGGAGCATCCCACACTGCCTCAGTCACGTTTCAGCGCAAGGGTCCTCATGGAGGAAGGAGCGATACCCTGAATGGGGCCAATACTTCTACATATAGCATGGGCTGCTGTAAGCTGCTGTTGGCTGGTTCACCTTGACCACATGCTGGCTGGGAACTCTGCCTTATTTATTTATTTATTTATTTATTTATTTATTTATTTATTTTTGTCCGCCTCTTTCCTAGTTTTATTTGGCTGTTTTAATGGGCTGCTCATGAGTTGGAGCATTTGGAGAGCAGAGCTGGGGATGGAGAGTTTGCAGCTATTTTCATATGATATGATGTGTTTCTTGAGTTAAGACACATCCCTTTATAAGCCACGGAGAGTTTTGTACTACATGGTTTCTATCCTTTTCAGTGTTTCTTTCTTTGCATGTTTCAATAGGGTATTTGTTTTAAGAAAGACGGTTATGTGAGGTATGTGAATGATGCCAGCACAATGTCCACAGTGTTGGTGATATAGTATGTTTTTATTTAATATCAAATTTTATTATAATAAAGTCTATTTTCACAAAAATACATTTTTCCTTAAAAAAGCAAGATTCATTGCTGCTTATTCTGTATGTGGGATGGTACCAATCACCAGTGCCTTGAGGATGATCCCCAGCACCTCACGTAGGACTTCACCTTGCCCACAATCATCCTGATAGTGGCCCTCTCTGAGAGTGAAGACCCTTTACCTCTCCAGTCTCAGAGACCTAATCCTGGAAGAGGAAGCGCCAGGGTGCAGTTACACAGCGTTACAGTGTGCCTGCATGCAGTTATATGGTGTCTGATCCTCAGCTGTACATGCACATAGCACTGTGTTGTGCTGTCTGGATGGCTTTATGCAGCATTAGTCCCTGATTCTGGACACTGGGCTCCTTCAGTGTGGCACCAGCGAGCCCTGGGGGGCACCTGCACAGCCACAGTTCTGTTCTCACCTACGTGTGGGTGTTCCTGTTGGAGCACATCTGGTTTCTCTCCTGAGGATGTGCTGTGAAGGGTATGGGGCTGAGGTGGCTGCCCAGACACCAGTGCATTCTGCAGGGGACCCTGGCTCCTGGGTTTGCATATGGGCAGGAAGGGTTGCCAGGCTGGAGAACTGCCAGGAGCACCCAGAGGGCACAGATGCACTCATGCTTCCATGTTGTGTTGCAGTAACAGAACAGTGAAGGCGGTATCAGGTGAGTTGGCTAAATCCAGAAAACAGTGTTTCATTCCCTATTGATTTTGTTCTAAGAACAGAGCAAGAATTAAGAGAAGTGCAATGGTGGATTTTCTCAAAGACACCACTTCTTCCTTTGAGTTTTAGATGCTTTAACTTTTTCCATTTTTGGATGGGGATTTTTGACCCCTAGAAAGGAGGAGGAAGAAAAATGTTAGAGGCCAAATGAGAGGATGCCAGTGCACTGTGCTGTTGTGACACCAGGAGATGAAGGTCTGCAGCAAGATTGGGTTGGCTGGAGAGCAGAGGGTTGAAGTAGATAAAAAAAAGTCCCATCCATTGGCCCCTTGTCTAAACAATGACTCATGGGATATGCTTTGGAAAAGCTGTGCCTGTCTAGGATCATTACACTTCAACTCTCTTCTCCTGGAAATTGCTCTCAAAAAAGCATAAGGTTCTGTGCAGCTTTGCTCTCTGCTCTAGCTGGCACAGTTCATTTTTTAAAATAAATTTCTTTAGTATACTTTGGGTAAAAGCATGAAAAATAAGGAAACCTGGAAAGCTCTGAGGTTGGGCCACAGATCTTGGCTCTGTACCTTGCTCTTATGACTTGCTGAGTCATGATGCCTCATAGCCCCATCTGTGGAAATACGGACACTTGAAATGGAGATTGCAGTGTTAGATGGCACTCTGTGAAGGCCAATAATGTGTAAATGTTGGATCCATTGCATAAAGTGTACATCAGTCCTCTGGAAATCCAGCCGAGGGGTCAAAAGTAGCTGTGGGGATTTCTGGAGATTTTGCAAAAGGATTTCCCTGATGGGGAGAACCTGGTTGGGAAGCTGCCGCTCCTTAGAGGTAAATGTTTCAGGAGGATCTTGATATGACAGTGCTCCACTCTCTCCTGTAATGGACTATAGTCAGGGCAAGGACAGCTTGAAAAGTTTCAAAGTGTTAAAGTTGCTCTAGCTTCAAAGGCTAGAAGTTTTCTTCCAAAACTTCTGAAGCAGGCTTAAGTGATGAAAGTCATTGGTAAGCCAGTCTTGAGGCTGGCTGGATGTCTCTCAAGTCTGCATGCATGCAAGACCCCTCTCTCCTCTGCGTTGGGTGTTTTCTTCCCCTAACTGCAGGATGTGAGACTTGCACTATGTACAGAGCTACATTTTTGGTAAATAGTCTGAAACATCTCTAGAAATGCCTTCCATGCACTGTAATCACTGTAATTTATCTTCCGCTTGCTCTGCCTTGGAGGAAGCTGGTTGCAGTTTTAACTGAATTTACCAGCTGTAGTTTCCTAAGCAAGTTGTTGAAGGTCTTTTGAAAGAAACTGTCTGTTGTTACACTTATTAATCTTTTCTTTGCAAGAGCACTTACAGAAATTTTCTCTACTACTTGCTTTTTCCTGATGCCAAACAGAAAAAGAAATTTTCATGAAAATATGATCCAATACATTCAGTGACTGGGAACGGTTTGTATGGAGAGGCAATATATTGAGATGGCAGACAGAAGCACTGAACTGATACTGAGAAACATGTGTGGGTAAGTAGGAGGTGTAGACGGAAAAGAGCAAGGTTAACATAAGCAAAAAACTCTGCCACGGCTGCAGAGAGGCAGTCTGAACATCTGTGCAATGTTACAGAATCGCAGAATCACAGAATGGTTGAGGTTGGAAGGGGCCTCTGGAGATCATCTAGTCCAACCCCCCTGCTCAAGCAGGGTCACCTAGAGCACAGTGTACAGGATCACGTCCAGGCGGGTTTTGAAAATCTCCAGAGGAGACTCCACAACCTCTCTGGGCAACCTGTTCCAGTGCTCTGTCACCCTCACAGTGAAAAAGTTTTTCCTCATGTTCAGATGGAAATTCCTGTGTTTCAGTTTGTGCCCGTTGCCTTGCGTCCTGTCGCTCGGCACCACTGAAAAGAGTCTGGCTCCATCCTCTTGACACCCTCCCTTCAGATACTTGTACACGTTGATAAGATCTCCTCTCAGCCTTCTCTTCTCTAGGTTAAACAGGCCCAGCTCTCTCAGTCTTTCCTCATAAGAGAGATGCTCCAGTCCCCTAATCATCTTAGTAGCCCTTTGCTTGACTCGCTCCATGTCTCTCTTGTATTGGGGAGCCCAGAACTGGACACGGTACTCCAGGTGTGGCCTCACCAGGGCTGAGTAGAGGGGCAGGATCACCTCCCTTGACCTGCTGGCAACATTCTTCCTGATGCACCCCAGGATACCATTGGCCTTCTTGGCCACAAGGGCACATTGCTGCCTCATGCTTAACTTGGTGTCCACCAGCACTCCCAGGTCCTTCTCCGCAGAGCTGCTTTCCAGCAGGTCGACCCCCAGCCTGTCCTGGTGCATGGGGTTATTCCTCCTCAGGTGCAGGACTCTGCACTTGCCTTTGTGGAACTTCATGAGGTTCCTCTCCGCCCACCTCTCCAGCCTGTCCAAGTCTCTCTGAATGGCAGCACAGCCCTCTGGTGTATCGGCCACTCCTCCCAGTTTTGTATCGTCAGCAAACTTGCTGAGGGTGCACTCTGTCCCTTCATCCAGGTCATTGATGAAGAAGTTGAACAGTACTGGACCCAGTACTAACCCCTGGGGGACACCACTAGCTACAGGCCGCCAACTAGACTCTGCACTGCTGATCACAACCCTTTGAGCTCTGCCATTCAGCCAGTTCTCAATCCACCTCACTGTCCACTCATCTAAACCACACTTCCTGAGCTTCCCTATGAGGATGTTATGGGAGACAGTGTCAAAAGCCTTGCTGAAGTCGAGGTAGACAACATCCACTGCTCTCCCCTCATCTACCCAGCCAGTCATTCCATCATAGAAGGCTATCAGATTGGTTAAGCATGATTTCCCCTTTGTGAAGCCATGCTGATTTTCCATCCCCTTTCCAGGGATGGAGGTGAGACTGACTGGCCTGTAGTTCCCTGGGTCCTCCTTGCCCTTTTTGAAGACTGGGGTGACATTGGCTTTCTTCCAGTCTTCAGGCACCTCTCCTGTTCTCCATGACCTTTCAAAGATGATGGAGAGTGGCTTAGCAATAACATCCACCAGCTCCCTCAGCACTCGTGGGTGCATCCCATTGGGGCCCATGGATTTGTAGGTGTCAAGTTTGCTTAAACGATCTCTAACCTGATCCTCCTCGACCAAGGGAAAATCTTCCTTCCTCCAGACTTTTTCTCTTGCCTCCAGGATCTGTGGTTCCTGAGGGCTGGCCTGAGTAGTAAAGACTGAAGCAAAGAAGGCATTCAGTAACTCTGCCTTCTCTGCATCCTTCGTCACCAGGGCACCCACCCCATTCAGCAAAGGGCCCACATTTTCCCTAGTCTTCCTTTTGCTACTGATGTATTTGAGGAAGCCCTTCTTGTTGTCCTTGACAAGAACATCCTCCCCTTACAAGGGAGGATGGACTGAAGAGCAAAACCTTTATGAAGAATAACAAAGGCTGTGACGTGTTAGGGTCTGCCCAGAGCCAGAGGCTGTCTGTCTGCAATCTGTGTGTGCAGGATGGCTCACTTGTGCCTGCTGCCCCCTTCCTCCCTCCATTCAGCTGTGCCTGTGCTACTAGCAGGTGCACATTGTTGCTCTGTTCCCCCAAATATGCTGGGCTGCCTTTCTGTCTTGATGTGGGCAGATTTTACTGTGATAGACACAAACTCGTGTCATTTAGCAGAGTCACACCAATTCAGTTGGTTCTCCAATACCAGGCCAGCTTTACAGCAAAGCTGAGAAAAGTCTTCTTGAGAAATGTTTAAGACTTCAAGGTTTTGGTAGCTAAAAGCAATAGACTACAACTCCCCTTCCCCTCTCCAAAATAAGATAAAATGCAAATACAGTCTAGATGTTTTGCTTCTGCATTCTTTGCTTTGAATTGTTGTGCTATGACCAAGCTATTGATGACACCCCTGGTGACTTCCAAAGCTCTGGATAGATATTTTTGGTTTCCTCCTCTGCCAAACTGTACCTTCTTTGTCCTGCTTACCTTGGATTTTGCTTTGGATACAAATGCAAGTGCAGCCAATGGTCAGCTGGGGAGTAGATGTCCTCTACTGACCTGGGTGTTGCTCCTGTCTCTGAATTCATGCATAGTCAGGGAATAGCTGTGGTACTTGGGTTTTCTTCCCCCACCTAAAGTGGGTGGCTGTGTTTCCGTTCTCAGGCCTTTGATGGGTAGTTATTGAATGTACATTCTCTTCAGCCTGATGACTCCAGGATGTTCATAGTTTTTGATAGACACATCATCAGTGACAACTCTGAGCATGTTCATTGCCAGACATGGTGGGCCAGGCACAGGACTCTTCTTTCCCTCTCCAGTATCCATTGGGTTAGGACCTCCTGATTCACAGATATCCTCTACAAATTAAAGTGCTGAAGAAGGGGGGAATGGGGTCAAAGCCAGTAGACAGAATTGTCTATATTTTTATAAATAAGTTCCCTGATAAGTTTGCTGTTCCCTAAAAGGTTTCCTCAGTGTCTTCTCAATCCTATACTGGGGGTAAAACATCAGTGTGTGGTTGGCCACAATTCGGAAGGTGGACTGGAGTACCTGAGCTCTGACAAGTTTCTAAGTTCACAAAACTTATTCCAGAAGAACAAGACTTGGGTTCTTTACAGAACTCAAGCAATGCATGAGTTAATCTTTGGTATCTCTATAGCTCTTAATTATGAGCTCTAAAAACTGAACTGAAAAAGTCTAGAAATATATAACCCACATAGCCAGTTGCTTTCCTAGAGAAGTGCTTCTTTAGCATCGAGACAGACCAGTGATCCCATCAGTCAGCGGGCCAGACAAGTATGATCAGAGCTACTTACTGCTGTTACTCTAGTGCTGTGTGCAGCGGGAGAAGCTGTGGATCTGCAGCTAGTGGTACCCAGAAGATTCCAGGATAGGGCAGAAGGAATTTCACAATGAAACCTAGATTCATCAGTGGCCTGGAGCCGGGTAACGATAAGGACAGATGATTCTCGTGCGGCTGGTGCCATGGGCAGGATGCGGGCATTAGAGAGTGAAGAAAGTCAGAGCTATAGATAAAACTGTCAATCCTGATGGATGCAGGTAAGTCAGAACTCACCCTGGGAGAGACCAGCTGAGGAGAACTTGACCTGGTCTAGGGGATCACTGCCATGGTCCCAGAGAGCAAGGGAAGTGGCATGTGGCTATGGGTAAGATAGAGGGGTGCAGAGGGGCTGGAATCGGATCATCTATCACCATAAGACACTTAATATGGAATCAGAGTCCAAAGCTGCATATTGTCTAGATAGCTAGCAGATCAGGAGATCTTCCTGTGTGTGTGCTATAGCAGACAAGCCCACTCTGGAGGATTTGCTCAGAGCATGACTGAAGAGATCAGCCACTTTCCCTCCTTATGTAGAGCTTTTGCAGAGTGTGCTGGGAACGTGGTTCAAATCCCTCTTGCACCATCCTGGCCTGTCCCCCCAGCATAGTCTTCTTTCCTGCCTATGTTGTGGTTGCCCATTGATGCTGTTTCTCTTGGATAAAGTAGGTTTCCAAGCATAGTGTAGACTCCAGGGACCCGCTTCTAGGTGCATTCCCCAGTCTCTGCACTACATTTTTGTTGTAGTGGTTGGACCCTGTTAATGGGCAACTGCTCTCCCCTCCCTTCCAAATATCTATGACTGCCCTGTGTGCTGTAGCCCCTGGAGACCTGTGGCACAGCTGTGGGGAGTCTGAACACTGGGCCTCACCCATGAAATTGGAGGAGCTCTGAGCTTGGGACTGCTGGAGATCCCTCTCCTTTTGCTGGCATCCATGAGCACAACCAGACCCAGAGACAGAGGGATCTTCATGGTGGGCTGCTGGGGGATGGGGAAGTCACAGCTGGTTTTGGTCTCATCCCTTTAAAGTGGGAGCACAGAGTTGCTGGCCAGGATACATGCTTGGTTATTCTGGGGCTTCTGGCTGCTCTTAGTCCAAGCATGTCTCTTAAAAAAAAAATGCACTAGATGTATGAAGCTTTTCCCAAAGATCAGAAGTGGTCTTGTTAAGTGTCAGTGCTACTGTCTCTGCTGCACTGCTAAGGAAATAATTGTCTCCATGAAAGTCGTAATTGAAAATGAGCTTTTGTATCTGCCACACTTTCTTCCTGATGGCTGGGAGGAGAGGTGCTATTTTCCAGTGGCTTTCTCATGAAAATATGATTTGCTTTGTAAAAAGGCACCTATTTTGTCAAGAAGCCATTTCCTGACAGAAAAGCTTTGTCTGGCAGTTTGGAGGGGCTGAACCATATAGTGCACAGCTCGAAGGAACCACCATAAGGGCAGCTAAATCCTCTTCTGCTCAGCACAACATGGAGCTGCACCATTTAAGCTCAGTATTTTGCCCTTAAGTACGGCTGAAGAAGGCCCTTGCTCCCTTGAGCTGCACCTGAGCATCCTGATCTGGCCGTGGATCTGATCCTGATCAGTCAAGTCAAGACAGGCTCCAGAGGGACCTCCCAACCAAAATTATTCTATGGAACTGCCCTGTTGGCACAGTCTGAAGCCCAGCTGTGATGATTCAAGCCAGGTCCAACCAGGAGGGCTATTCTCTGTCCCAGCAGCCTGAGAAGCTCAGTGCCTCTGAGTCTGCCCCATGAGTAGCACAAATTACCTCCAAACACAGCCACCACTCTGGTATTTCTTACCAGGTACACCTGGGGTTTCTCAGTGTTGCTGAGACACCAAATGCTTAGATCTGACCCTCCCAGGTGCATCCCGCTGGCTCTGCCCAGACTAAGCCAGAAAGACTCCTTGTAGCTGAGCTCTAGGGAAATGTCTCTGCTCTGAGGCAGCTTTGCTTGAACTGACTCATTCTTGGTTCTTTTTTCTAGAGGACCTCTCTGTGGTCTCTCCTTTTTTGCTGGAAGTGGTAGCAGGAAGGGCTCAGCACATGCACTGATGTTCAGCAGAAGGCTCAGTCAGATCACAGAATCACAGAATGGTTGAGGTTGGAAGGGACCTTTAAAGATCATCTAGTCCAACCCCTCCTGCTCAAGCAGGGTCGCCTAGAGCACGTTGACCAGGATTGTGTCCAGACAGCTTTTGAATATCTCCAAGGAAGGAGGCTACACAGCTTTTCTGGGCAACCTGTTCCAGTGCACAGTCACCCTCACAGCAAAGAAGTTTTTCCTCATGTTCAGACAGAGTTTCCTGTATTTCAGTTTGTGCCCATTGACACTTGTCCTATCACTGGGCACCACTGAAAATAGTCTGGTCCCATCCTCTTTACACCCTCCCTTCAGATACTTAAACACATTGATAAGATCCTCCCTCAGCCCTTCTCTTCTCCAGGCCAAACAGGCCCAGCTCTCTCAGCCTTTCCTCATAAGAGAGATGCTCCAGTCCCCTAATCATCTTGATAGCCCTTTGCTTGACTCGCTCCATGCCTCTCTTGTATTGGGGAGCCCAGAACTGGACACAGTGCTCCAGGCATGGGTTCATCTGAATAGAGGGGAAGGATGACCCCCTTTGACCTGCTGGCAATGTTCTGCCTAATGCACCCCAGGATACCCTTCGTCTTCTTGGCCACAAAGACACATTGCTGGCTCATGGTCAAATTGTTGTCCACCAGCACTCCCAGGTCCTTCTCCGCAGAGCTGCTTTCTAGCAGGTCAACCCCCAGCTGGTACTCCTGCATGGGGTTATTCCTCCCTAGGTGCAGGGCTCTGCACTTGCCTTTGTTGAACTTCATGAGGTTCCTCTCTGCCCATCTCTCCAGCCTGTCCAAGTCCCTCTGAATGGCAGCACAGCTTTCTGGTTTATCAGCCGCTCCTCCCAGTTTTGTATCATCAGCAAACTTGCTGAGGAGGCACTCTGTGCCTTCATCCAGGTCATTGATGAAGAAGTTGAACAGTACTGGACCCAGTGTTGACCCCTGGGGGACATGGCTAACTACAGGCCTCCAACTAGACTTTGTGCCACTGATCACAACCCTCTGAACTCTGCCATTCAGCCAGTTCTCAATCCACCTCACTATCTGCTCATCTAGCCCATTCTTCCTCAGCTTGTCTACGAGGGTGTTGTGGGAGACAGTGTCAAAAGCCTTGCTGAAGTCAAGCTAGACAACAGCCACTGCTCTCCCCTCATCTACCCAGCCAGTCAGCCCACCACAGAAGGCTATCAGGTTGGTTAAGCATGATTTCCCCTTTGTGAAGCCATGCTGACTACTCCTGGTCACCTTCTTTTCCTTCATGTGCTTAGACATGGCATCCAGGATGAGCTGCTCCATCACCTTCCCAGGAACTGAGGTAAGACTGAGTGGCCTGTAGTTCCCTGGGTCTTTCTTCTTGCCCTTTTTGAAGACTGGAGTGACATTGGCTTTCTTCCAGTCCTCAGGCACCTCTCCTGATCTTCATGATCTTTCAAATATGATTAAGAGTGGCCTTGCAATGACATCAGCCTGCTCCCTCAGCACTCGTGGGTGTATCCCATCAGGGCCCATGTACTTGTTTATGTCCAGTTTTCCTAAGTGATCCCTAACTTGATCCTCCTCCACCAAGGGAAAGTCTTCCTTTTTCCAGACTTTCTCCCTGGTCTCCAGGGTCTGGGATTCCTGAGGATCAATCTTACCAGTACTGAGATGAAGAAGGCATTCAGTATCTCTGCCTTTGCTGTATCCTTTGTCATCGGTGCCCCTGCCCCATTAAGCTGCGGGCCCACATTTCCCCTAGTCTTCCTTTTGCTACTGATGTACTTACAGAAACCTTTTCATTGTTGTCCTTGACATCCCTTGCCAGATAAAACTTCAGATGGGCCTTGGCCTTCCTAGCCCCATTGCTGCATATTCAGACAACATCCCTATATTCCTCCCAGGTTACGTCTCCCTGCTTGCACCTTCTGTACACTTCCTTCTTAAGTCTGAGTTTTGCCAGGAGCTCCCTGTTCATCTCTGCAGAGCTCCTGCTCCCTTTGCTTGACTTTCTGCTCATTGGGATGCACTGGTCTTGAGCTTGGAGGAGATGATCCTTGAATATCAACCATTTTTCTTCGACCCCCCCCTTCCCTCTAGAACCTTATCCCATGGGATTCTTCTAAGCAGGTCCCTGAAGAGGCCAAAGTCTGCTCTCCTGAAGTCCAAGATTGTGATCCTGTTCTTTGCCCTGCTCCCTCCTCACAGGACCCTGAACTCTACCAGATACAGGGCTTTTCCCATATGCTGTTATCTGGGAGTGAGTCTGAGGAGCCATCTTCATGGAAAATGAACTTTCAAGAGACAAAGCAACTCTCAAAACCTACCGCTTTCATGTTTCCTGAAGCAGCTTTGAGAGCAATTAAGTAAGTTCCTAATTGTGAAATGCAGTTATCAGCACAGATATGCACTAACTGTCTCATTAGCATTTTAAAAATCCTTATCCTCTTCTAACTGGTGAACTGCATGATACAGCAGAGGAAGTACACAGATAATGACTTTGAAAATCTGCCAGCTCTGCCCCTTTGCACAAGAACAGTACTGTGCTTGCTGTTGTGCAAGCAGGTGGTGATGGTGGTGGCTCAGAGAGCAGACTTCTGCTTCTCTGTTCAAATAAGCTGAGCTCACAGAATGACAGAAAAGTGCAGGGTGAGGGAACCTCTTCAGCCTCTGGTCCAGACCCTGCCCAGACTAGGGCTAACTCCAAGGCCAGGTGAGGCTGCTTAGGACCTTGCCCATGTGAGTGTTGAAAATCTCCAAGGATAGAGATCCTACCACCTCCCTGGGCCCTGTCCCAGGGCTCCACCACTGTCACAGGTGTTTTTCTTAAGTCTAATGGGAATTTCCCTTGCAGCAGCTTGTGCTCATTGCCTTTCATCCTTTCACTGTGCACCTCTGAAAAGGCTCTATCTCTGTCTGTTCTATTACCCTTCCATGAGATAGCTGAAGCCAATAATTAGATTCCCCCAAACCCTTTCTTCCCCAGTCTGAATAAATCCAGCTTTCTCAGCCTCTTCTTAAATGTCATGTGCTCTAACTGGGTTCACTCTAGCTTGTCAATATCTTTCTTGGACTGGGGGGCTGCAAACAGGACACATACTCCAGAGGCAGCCTCACCTGTGACTCATTGCAGATTTTGTCCCTGTGGGAATATGCAGTTTCTTTAAAACAGTAAAGTACTAATACATTGCTTTAAAGGGGTATGGCTCCACCTGTAAGTGAGCTTTGGGAACACAGACACTTTCAGAGTGGCTGCCAGAGATGCTGTACTACCAACACAGTTCCTAGAATTCAGCATGCAGGGAAGGGTTCAGCTAACAAGTATTTGTTTAACCTATCCCTGGTGAATACCAGTAGAGAACTGAGTGCTCTCAGCCTACTTGTGCTGCTAACTCAAGAAGTTTATATTACAGAAGGAAAAACACAATTGCAATAAGCAGGAGTCCCAGTTAGAGGTGAGCTGAGGAATTCCCTTGCTTCTCTGGACACCAGCTTATTCAAGCACATCATTTTCTTGTTTCACCAGTATCCCTTTTCCCTGAATGATTAGCACAGTTGTAACATGGCAAGTGTTTAAGTCAGGTAGTGTTGAAAAGTCCTGCCTCTCAAGTACAGAAAGAATAACCTGAACATCAAGAGTGCAGCTGATCCTGGACCTCCTTTGCTCGGGAAGTGGGCACTGCCTTGCTTCTTTGGCCTCACCCACTTGCAGAAGGGGGAGTTCCCACAGCAAGTGTGGGTCAGCCTGCTGCACATAAAGGTGCAGGCACAAGGGGGCTGTGATGAGGACAGCAGAAGATTGCAGGTGAGAGTATGGCCTGTTTCATGCTTGCTTTTGCTTTCATGGAGCACTTGCTTCTGTACTGTGAGTGGAGGGAGCCGGGGCTGTGTGTGTCTGGGTGAGGTCTGTGCTTCCCATTGTTTGTGTGACGGCCTCCTCCACCTTGCTCTAGGGCTAACAGAGCTGTTCTTTGCTATAGCAGTAAGGGCCAGCTGGAGCATAGTGAGGATCTGGCTGGACTGCATTGCTGTTGTTGCTGAGGACTCCTCCACAGGGAGAATCTTGTGTTATCTTTGCCTACTGCTCCATGGTGGGTGCTAAATGATGCTCTGCTGGCACAGTCCACAGCCTGGGCACTGTTCCTGATAGAGATTTGCTTTGGAGTGGCCTTGTTCCACATTGGAGGTGGATGAGTAGGGCCTGAGTAAGGTCAGCTTTAGGCAAAAACAGCTCAATTATCTGCATGTGGAGAACCTCTCAGGCTTCTCTGGCTGACCCCTCTTCCCATCCAGCCAAATCACTGGTAGCAGCTCTCCTAAACCCATGCATGGGCTCTCACTGCATGGACAGGTAGCTGCCTGGGCTCACTGACAAACCAACTGCCTGCTGAGGCGACAGCATGTCCTTCCCTCAGCTGCCCAGGAGGGCTGCCTGCAGGGACATTACTCTTAATAAAAGCATTCACTGAGTATCTGGGTGATGGACTTCTCCTAAGATGCCATGGAGATCGATGGTCTCCAAGGTGAGGCCCATCAGCATGGGGAGGAGAGCTGGGACTGGGCAGGGTTTCCAGGTGCATGGGCTGGGAGAAGACTGTCCAGGATGGCAAGGAGGTTGCAGTGATGGTTGCTTCTAGAAACCTGGGAACCTCTGCACTCACTGCATTTCACAAACCCTTGCTGTGTCTCTGCTTGGCACCAGTGCCTGCCTCCCCTTCCTTCCTTGCAGCTACTGCTTATATTGGAGCCAGGCAGCAGGACGTGGCACGGTGGCACAAGAGCAAGGGTGAACACCTGTGAATGGCTCTGCCTTGCCCCTTATTCAGGTGCTACAACATTTGCTGCATCTCGACTCTCAGACAGGTGAGTTCACCTTTTTTGTGTTGCCCCCACAGAAGATGTTGCCCCAAAACAGTGCATTCCCAACAGTATCTGAGGGCCCTTGGATAGTGAAGAAATCCCCTGAAATAGGAGGCAGCTCCCTTTCTTTTTGCCAGCCTCCTCCACCTGCTCCAGAAGATTCGAGTGAATTCTAAAAATACAGTTGTTGAATTATCCAGCTGCCTTGGGCAGGGAATCCTCTCTGTGGTTCGGCAAAGACACAAGGTGAGCTCCTGGGGCCCCATAGCTTGTATCCTGTGGAGAATGTGTAATTTAAAAGCTCTTGCCCGATCCTCTGACCCATGCATCCATACTGCAGGTTTGAAACACTGGCTGGGTGCAGGCTGGCTCACGATGTGATGCTGCTGGATTAGTGGGGAGACTCCAGACTCCCACACATCTCACTGGGCACAGGCCAATTCACCATTATCCACCATAGTCACCATATCATTGCAAGGATTTCCCTGGCAGCACACTTGCTCTCAGGGAGCATTGCGCTGGGAAGAAGACACCTTGGTTAGAGCTATGGGCTCCCTTAAGACATGCCATCAGCAGTGTGGAGACTGACATTTTCAATGCATGGTGAAATCCATGACTTCTTGGTCTTCTTCACTTCTTGCATTTTTTTTCAGGGATGAAGGCAGAAATCCTCTTTCTGGGGTTGTTGGTGACCCTCAGCCTGTTCCAAGCATCTGTATCATCTTCATATGGTATTGAACCTTTCTCAGGTTTAACAGATCAGAGGCTTTTATGTTCCGAGTAGGAAAAAGAATAAAGTTTAGTTTAACAGAACCTGAATTACTCTCTTGTAAACAGCTAAGACCCAAAGAGATATCAGGAATGTAGCCTCATGTACAGTTTGTATCTACTGCATTAGCAATCCTGACTATTTCAGGTTTTTATCAGTTAATTTCCTATCATCTGGTTTCTTAAAATCACATTAAGGGAGAGGTTAGTTCTCAGAATAGCTCTTGTCCCCACAGCACAGCTGTCCTCCCACCATGCATGCCATGCAAAACAGAGCACGAGTCCCTCCTGGGTGAGCATGGCTCAACTCTGCCTGGGCTACAATGCTGATAGCAGGTACCTCCATTATCACATTCATGTTATGTTTTTATGGAGGCTGGAATTTGAACTCCTCGCTTGCTGTGGGAGCTGATTCTCACTCTCAAAGCATGGAATGAATTAGTGTCTCTTTTTGAAGTGAACTCATTTCTGCTGCCATAGTAATTGATGAAGCAGAGCTACCAAGAGCTCTGATGTTTAGGCATGGGGCAGTTGCCTGGCACTCTTCCAGCCTTGCATTACTCCTCTAAAATCTACAGAGAACTCTGATTGTTAATTTATCATTTAAAATCCTTACAGAAACCACATGCCTGACCTTTCATTTGTCTCAAATATTGGTTCAGACAATTAGTATTCCTACCATAATTGTCAAAGACGTGAACTCTAAGTTGATCCAGGAAGATATTTTAAAGACTCTGGGAAGAATCTGGATATTTTTTCCCATTTGTGTTGTTTTCTGAAGTTTTCTCCTTCCCTAGAAGCTAGAGGAAAACACTCTCACTTAGAGCAGCACAACAATGGTTGTCCTCTCCAGTTCTGTTACCCACAGATATCAGATTACAGGGACACAGTCCTTGTGCTTCTCATTCATTTTCAGGAGCTCCCCAATGTAGGAGGAAAAGCAGTGAGAGTGGCAGAAGGGCTGGGGGTTGCAGAACATTTATAGACAGACAGACTGGGGAAAGCAGTGGGGAAATCCTTCTGCTTTGTGGTGTAAGGGAGATATATGAGCTACTGCTTTGGCTAGTTGGTGCCAAGAGGAAGCAGCCAAATTCAGCATATACATATCATCAAATGTGGATACAACCAGGCTAGAAGAAAAAGGGTGGGGACAAAGACAATGATGAGAAAAACCAGAAGACAAGAGAGCTCACTGCCCTGTTGTTCATCATGGCAGCCAGCAATATCTTGATTTTTGCACAGGTCCTCCACAGTTAGTTATTGCTGGAGTCATAGAAATAAGAAGAATCACATTCATTGGGGCTGCAAAATATCTTAAAGAAATATCAAATACTTCCCTGTAAGGCAGGAGTAGGCAGGACAGATCATGCCTGCATCTTTCATGGAGGCTATGTGAAGCCTCTGCTGATGGAGATACCATTTCCATGCCCAAGAGTGACTCTCACTGACTCCCCTGAGAAATATATATATACATATGTATATGTATATCTCCTTCTGGTTTCATGAGATTGAGCAGGGCCTGATAGGAAGTGGAGAGAGTGGTGACAGTTACTTCCAGCACTGCAGTGCCTGTATCCCTGGATGCTGGAGGCACAGAGGGCTGTCAGAGTAAGCAGCCTCAGCACAGGGAAGCTCTGACCTCTGAAGTGAGCAGGGTGGAAGACAGCATTCTCATCTCTGCCCTTTTCTTTCCTTTGATGAGATCTCTTAGAGGAACTGTCAGATGCATCACTCCTGAGCAGTGTCAATGAAGCGAAGCAGCTAGTGAATTCAGCCTACAAGCGCACACGTGACAGGTGAGAGTGGGGTCTGGGCTTAGCTGCTTGAATATGCTGCATGCTCTCACTGTGAGTGGGTGCTACTGTGCCTTGCAGTCCTTTAGCTACAGAACAGTTGGCTCTTCCTCCTAACTCCAGTATAGCATGTGAAGGTGCAAGGTTCTCCATGAACATGATGGGCTGCAACCCGGCATTTTGCCCAGCTGGAAAGTCCAAGGGTGTTATTATACTTCAGGCTGCAACTAGAAAAAGATCCCAAAATGCACTTAGTGCCACTCCTCCGGGTAGATGCAGCCCTGTGGGCCACACACTTGGGACAGACAACTTTCATAATGCCTTCTCATGCTTATGAGACCTGTCGATGGCCTGGGCTACTCTGTCACGTTTTGGAGGTGCCATAATCTTTCACTGCTGGTGGGTGTCCAGT
This sequence comes from Apteryx rowi, assembly GCF_003343035.1. Lineage (NCBI taxonomy): Eukaryota > Metazoa > Chordata > Aves > Apterygiformes > Apterygidae > Apteryx > Apteryx rowi. Next base: position 5,621,922 of record NW_020448308.1, read on the forward strand.
CTCCCTTTCATATACGACTTCTGATTTTCCTACCCATCCTTTGCAGCCCACTCTCATCTACAGATCCTCTGGTGAGTAACCACACAGGGCTTTGCTAGTCACAGTCATGCAGCTTATAGTGCCGCCTGGTGCCTATTGGCTTCCTCCTATTTTTACATCATGTCTTCAGTCTGTGGGGTTATTTTGAGCTGGGACTCTTGTCTTCTGCATACCTGCTGTCCCTCCCAGCTCAGTATCACTTGGCTCTGTTTCATCCCTTATGGATATCCTGAGGAGGAGGGGAGCCCCTACTGCATTCCAGTTGTTCACCAGCTACGGAGGGAGTGAACTGCTGTAGGTCATAGTGAGGGTATTTTGGGGGTCTGACAGGAGAGCCCTGCTTTTGACGCCAATAGTTTGAGGGTGTACAGCTTCCTCCCAGCTCATGCACAGCCTCCATCAGTAGCTGTCTTCTGAAGTCACTTGCTGGCTTATGGAAGCCCTTGTTTAAAAGCTTTTCTGGGCTCAGGGCTCCAACTACTCCAGCAGCATTAAGACAGGATGACTTGGAGATGTTTGGGACCTTGTGGACCTTTGGATGGAGACAGGCATCCACTGGTGTTAGGGAATAGTTGACTGATGTTTGATTGCCTCAAGGATGTAAAGACCTAAGAGCTCTGATGTTTGTCTTCTGGAAGGTGGAGCTCTGTCATTTAAGAGATTTCCTTCATGTTACCCACCCTGCTCCTCTGCCAAGAGTGGCAGGAACAGCCCTGACCTCTCCAAGTGCAGGGTGTTAGACTGACCCTGCCTTTTTTGGCAGTTCAGACTAACATGCCAGGTGGTGAGCTGAGGTGCCTGAGAATCAGATGGGTAACCTGCAGGACTCTTGGGTTTGCCCCAGTGCAGTTCTGCAGAAGATGCGTTTTTTTTTTTCCTCCTCCCCTTCCCCCCTCCCCTCCACCTTGTAGCATAAAGAAGAACTTGCAGAACAATGCCTTGACCCCAATAGAGCTCCTGGGATATTTCAAACAGCCAGTGGCAGGGACTCGGGCTGCAGTTCGGGCTGCAGATTACATGGAAACCACCCTGACCCTCCTCAAGGAGAAGCTGCGATGGACTCTGAAGGGGGATTTCAATGTCACAGGTAGGGATGTCACTTTGCTAGGAGGAAGGCAGAGCAGTGCTCTTTCATGAAGATGTGGGGCTTGGTCAACAGGTCTTCGTGGGACCTGGGAGGAAGGAGTAAAAGGGGGGTTATTCTGGGTCACTTCTCAAATCCCTCCCATCTGACTGCAGAGTGAAGCCTCTTGTTGCTGTGCTGAGGAACAACCTCCTCCATGATGTGGAGGTCCCGACCTACCAGCAAAACCTGTTTGCTAAGAGCGGAAGGCAAGTTAGGGGCAGTTAGAGAAACAGTCCAGGGAGGAACAGGGAGGGCTCTTGCCATACATTAATGAACTCATGGGGATCCCTGGCATTAAGGCAAAGCATTGGCAGGCCAAGACCCGAAGCCCTGGCATCACTCCACACAGGGTGTGAGGGAAAAAGGGAGGCAGGGCTGGGGTTGGGTTTTCCCTGGGGAGCTCCACTCCTCTGATAGCACTGTTACCAGAGGGGAAACAGGTCTTGCTGTGCCTCCTCTAGAGCATGAGTCAGAGATGGCTGCTTCACAGTTACTGTGAGGGACTGACAACTCGTTTGCCCTCCTCAGGCTCCTTCCTCCCTCTGGATATCATACGTGCTCTGCGAGCAGCTGCTGTGTGCTAATGTCCATCTGGCACTCGCAGGCAAGAGGGCCGTGCAAGGGTGGCCATCCATCCAAGAGGCACAGGTTGAGCGTGCCCAGCTCCTGCCTCTCTGAAGTCAGAGCTCTGCCCCTCAGTACTGTTCAGAGGGACAAGCTTACCTGGCCACACGTCTGTGACCTCTCATCAGTGGGCATCTGCACAGGAGGCAGCAGCTGCTTCCTAAAAAACATCGATGAAACTGTTGGTGGCAGTAGTGGCTAAGAAACCTCCGAAAGACTGTAGTGAGCTAGCAGCAATGGCCAAGAAGGCTTCATTGGTTAATGTCAGCCACTTACCTCCCATTTCTAGGGGAATCTTCACAGTGGAAATGCAAAGCCAGTGTCCCCTTGTGGCGTCCAGCAGTCTGATCGGTTCTTCTCCGGACAGCAGTCCTCTCTCTGAATGTGTACTCAGCAGCAGTGGTGCAGACTGGTGGCTGTTTCCATAGCGAAAGAAACTTTTAACAGATCACTGGGATAACTGTAGCTTTTAGCAATTTATGGTGAAGATAAAGGGGAGGGGAGAGGAAGAGAAAAGGATTGTTAATGCCAGAAAATAATTCCCCTTCTGCCCATTCTTAACACGTACTTATATTTAAGATTTGAACACAGCATTGTGGTTTTTGATGCCATTCCAAACCAAAAAGAGAGCTCTGCTGCTCTGGAGAACATCCTCAGCACAGACGTGTCTGAGCAGGATGACCTTAAAAGACAGTCTCTTGCATTCTTCCTGTACAGGATGATACTATGATAGGAAACCAAATCAAGGTTACAAGAAGGGAATCTTTTTCCTGAGCCTGGGAGGCACCCCTACCCAGCAGAACCAGTATGTTCACTTCTTATTGTTATCTCACAGACATGCTCACACCAGCTCAGCTGGGGATGATTTTCAAGGCAACTGGATGTGACCAGCAAAATAAGAAAATAAACTGCGAATCTGCTTCCCGTTACCGAACGATCACTGGCGAGTGCAACAACAGGTGAGGGGCTGTGCCAACAGAGGATGGATAATTGGTTCCTCTCTCAGTAGATCAAGACCTATATCCGTCAGGATGATCCATATAGGATGCCTTCCTTAGGGTTTTACAACCCACTATATTGTTTCCTAGGCATGTGGAGATTTTAATTCCAGTCTCACTTCAAGGGCTTGTGGTGTTGTACATGAACTAGCTCTTTGGCCAAAATGCAAACAAATCTATATTGGTGACTGACCCTCCAGCCCAGAGCCTCTGTCACCAGGCTGCATTTTTCTGCTTTCTCCTGGTTTTGTCTGGCTCTGCCCCTTGCAAGGCATCAAAGTGCTTCCTAGCTTCCCAGGTTGGTATGTGACCTGGCTTCATCCCAGCTCTGTACTGCGGCATGATCTGGTCTGGCTCCATGCCCCACACTGTGCCGCCTGTGCCCAGGAAGAAATCTGGGCCCACAGGCTGGGAGGGAGCACCTTGTCCATGTCCCTTGGTTAGACAAATGGGGGGCAGGACTGTAAGGCAGGATATAAAATGTTATTTCTCTTTGTATCCAGAGCTTTCTTTGCATAATGAAGGGGAAACTGTGCTAAACAGTGGAGCGGTTTCAAAGGGACAGTATAGGAGCCCATCCCTCCGCAGTCACCAAGGTAGAGCATCTCCTGGGACATGTGGCCATAAAGCACCTCAGGCAGAGGAAGGAGTTCAGTCAGGTTTGTCTGCCTAGAGGATGCTTTAGCTTTCAGGTTTCTGTAAAAGAAGGGAGGAGAGAGCTACCTGCCTCCTTCACTTTTCAGAAAGTGGTGGCTTCATTTAGGAGGGGGGAGTCTGGTTTCTGGGACAGGGACGGATCTGTCAGACCTGAGCCAAACCGTGAAGCCCTGGTGTGCTGTGTCCCTCCATTGCTTGGCCATAGGCAGTGCTACATCCACAGGCATTATGGGCAATTAGAGAACACACTGTATACATGTACCCCGAGATCAAAATTTATTAGTAGTCTAACTAGGGCTTTAAAAGTCTAATCAATATATAACAACTACTTATTCTTAGTCCAGTTTCAACACAATAACACTCACAATGCAAATCACCCAATTTCCGTTAAGATCATTGGTAATTCAGTAAAATCAATAGGCACAAGTCTCTCCTCCTTTTCTCTGATGTTATGAGGGCCCTTCTTCCTCAGGTAGGATGATTCAGTGAGTTGCCAGAATCCACAGTTCTTGTCAGGGAGAAGTACAACGGTGAGGGTTTCTTCCTCCTTGGTGCTGATTTCCCTTGAGATTATTTTTATATGTTTCAATGCCACTTATGTTATACTCTTTGATATAATCTGATATACTTTTGCAGTCTTTAGTAGACCTATACTATTGGTCTACAAGGGCTAGTTACCCTGTTTACTTAGGTTAGCCCTTCTCCACGTATTATTTCTTTTAAAAGGAGAACCATCCATTTGCACATAGCTAGGCAAAACTTAAAAAACTAAAATGAGTAAGGTAATAATATAATTACAACAAGCTCAAGATCACAGGGCAAGTAACAGACACTGACCGTTGGCTGATTTTGCTGCTACAGCCAAGGCAATAGTCATCTGATCCTAGAGAAAGTTGCAAGCAAAGCAAAAGGTTCTCAAATAATTTTTAGCTATAGGTGAAGTCAAGCTCAGATATGTTCAAGACTAGGCAAGCCCAGGCAAGGCCTAGCATCTACTGAGGCCTGGTGTATATTATTATTATTATTATTAAGCCTGAGGCTTATTGTTGGAAGTTGGCAACACCAAACTGGTTGCACCACAGGGCTCCCGCATCTCCCCTGCTATTGTACGTAGCTGTGTCATCCCTTTCCAAGGTTTCCAGCTTTCTCCATCCTTATTTAGGGATCAGGCACTTACTAGTTAGTTACAGCAGGACTCAGATTGCGATTTTGTTCCTCTTGGGCTTAGCTGTCCCTCTGGTTTCGCTGCTTCATTTGAGGGAGTATGAGTCATTCGGAAATGTGAACGTATTTGCTGGGCTGGATTAGGCCTCAAAGGCACTCCTGTACTCACTTCAAGCACCAGGTAAAGATGAACTCCATCACCCTGTGGGAAGACCCTATGTGGTGTCTGTCTGCACAGCATAACAGTATCACATGGAGGAACTTGCTGGGTCACAACTCATGAGCTCTTGGCACTACCACGATCCTAATGCTACTAATAGTTTGCTGCTCTTTCATTCACTTGCACAGGAGAAACCCATCACTAGGAGCTTCAAACAGAGCCCTTGTCAGATGGTTGCCAGCAGAATATGAGGATGGTGTGTCACTCCCCCATGGGTGGACAGAAAGAAAGCGTTTCTCTGGATTCCCTTTCCCATTGGTAATATTTCTAACATTCGTCCGAAAATACAGTAACAGCGTTTAGGGATTCTCAGTGCTTGGAGATATCACAGGTCTCAAATGTAAGTCCACCAACTAGCATGGTGGGGATCAGCAGGCAGGAAGCTGAAAACTCTATCTTTAGGTGTCATTTGATCATATGTGAATCTTCACTGTGATTTAATAGAAATACATTCTAACTTCCCATGCTTGCAGATGAAGCAAAGGAAAATTAATTACTTCAGAACCACAGGACAAAGACAGATGATGCATTCTTTTAAATCAAGTGCATTTAAGCCAACTTATCTTGTCTTAACTCATCTTTTTTGATCTGGTTTGTGGAAGTTGGTAAATCATCCCCTGAAAAGCAACATCCTAGAGGATAAACAGAACAAGTGACTTCACTTGTCACAAATCAAAGAATATCTAGCTAGAAACTCTGTGTGGGGGTCCACAGGTGTGCATGGTCTGTGGGTGTAGGCGTACAGCTTCTGTAGTGCTTGGAGGGCAGAAGAGACACTGAGGTGGCTTCTGATCACTTGAGCTCGGTGCGAGGAGAGCTACAACAAGGAGCACTGAGATTTTCAATGTTAGGTGCCTTCTGCTCATGCTTTCATTGCAGTTTTAAACTCTGTTATACAGTACAATAGCATGGCTCGAGCAGAGTTTTGACCACTTCTTCTGTAGTGGTAACTGAAGAAAGAGCTGGTGGAAGAATTATAGTGGATGGGGGATGAACAAGAAGAGAAGGGACTTCAGAGAACATCCTGCCTATGAAAAGAGTGTAGCTTAACAAGAGGAATTTGCACTGTGAAGAATTCTAACTAGAGGAAGTTAGTAGAGGGAATTTACTGAGAAAACCTTCAGAAATTCCCACCGACCTTTTTTTTTTTTTTTTTTTTTTTTTTTACACTGCTATTTCAAAACAGTATTTTAAAATCTTTTGCCCCCATTTTCTGGTCTATTCAGTAGTGGCTCTTGCTTAACTGCTTCCATACATCCATGAAGGGATGCGCTTGGCTCATGCTAGAGGCTAAGAGACCTAGTCGGCAACAGGAACAGTAAAATGCTCGACAAAAGGAGCACCCAGCAGTGCCTTCCAACTTGGACAAAGGCTTGGCTTTTTCTGTTTAAGAGGAACTCACATTGCATGAATTTTTGCTGATGACCCCCAAGAACTGATGCACTCATTCTTATGGTCATTTCCTAATACACATGTTCTGCCTTAATCCCTTGCAGGTTCGAAAAGTGTCAAACGAGATTGTTCGTTTCCCCCCTGAGCAGCTCAAGCTGGACCAGCAGAGATCACTCATGTTCATGCAGTGGGGCCAATTTATTGACCACGATCTGTCTTTCAGTCCCCACACTCCTGCTAGAGTTTCCTTCAGTGGCAAGGTGGACTGTGAGACCAGTTGTGCCAAACAACCCCCCTGCTTTCCCATCAAGGTACAGTCAGCTGGCTTCTTTCAGGGAAGTGGGGGAGGGCACCCATTCGCTAGCTGAGAGTGACTCTCCCTGTGCCTAAGATGGGTGAAATTTAAAAGGGAGAAGAATTTACTGTGAGCACCTAGTCTGATAAGTTTTGCATAGGCCATGTCTCTGTCCACTGGATTCAGCTGCCCCTTTACGAGAAATCTTTTCTCCAAGTCAAGTCTCTTAGACGGCAGTGTCTCCAATTTAGCAGTTCTCCAGCTGGGGCTGTTTTGTCTGCAATGGGGCATGGACATGACCTGGCAGCGGAGAGTGCTGGCTGAGGTCCTCCTTGCATGCCACAGGAGAGCGTGCTCCCCAGGGCTCCAGCCTGTGCACCCAGCTCCCTGCTGTATCCCTGCCCACAGAAGGAAAGCCTCCCAGAGCAGGCCAGGGGGGTCAGACTGCTGCCTCTGAGGTGGCAGTGCTGGGCCCAAGGGGCTGCCCTGGCATATCAGGCACAGTCACAGCCTGTATTTCCCCCACTTCCAACCATGAGCCCCATCTCCTTCAATGTTATGGTTTTTCTCTGGAGGTATAGTGCAATGGCAACATGGATGGTGTGACGGTTATAGTGAGTGTGTCCGAGGCAGGGGCTGATGGGCGTCAATGCCCCATTAACAGAAAATACATGCTCATTTAATGGTTAAATGTCGCATGGGGTGAGGAAGTAGAGTCACTCTCATGAATGGCTAAGGCATTCATCTGGAAAGCATTACAGTCACATTACAGTCTCCGCTTTGATAAATGCTTAATAATGTACACAGAGTTGACCTACTCAGACAGGAAAGACTGAGCCCTAATCCAGGGAATGTGAAGTATTCAGCACTTAGTGTACTCTCCAATGGCGGGAGAGCTGTGCTCCAAATCTGCTCTGAATCTTGATCATCCATTTGTGAGCCAATGTATTGGGGGAAGATAGGCACCAGATCCCCTTCTGCCCATATCTGGGTGGGCTTAGACATGCTCAGAAAACAATCCAGCAGGTAGACAGCAGGGGAAACACTACACTGCGAACTTTGGGCCCTGTCTACACTGCAGTCAGAGGCATGGTCCACCCTGCAGCCCTGCTCTCCTGCCAAGAACTTTTGAACATGTACTGTAGCTCTTGCCCCCTCAAGAAACTGTATTTCCTTCCAAAGAAAACTGTGAAGGGATGGGGCATCACCTGAGTGCCCAAAGTGTACTTAAGAATACAGCCAGGGTCACAATTTGCAGACAGCTGTCCGCAGTGTAGATATGGACACTAAACTCCAGTGTGGGAAAGGAGCACTTGGGCTTGCAAGATTCAATCAGATATGTACATATCTAGAGGAAAAAGTAGCCATAGGACTTTCTTTAGGGAAATGTAGGCATCTCCAGGCTTTCATGGGTATTTGGGACTTGGGTTTCCAAAACAGCATCTCTGCTGTGAATGTTACCCTTCATATCTGGGATTTATGACTGATCTCCACACTATCTACCATGGGAAATATCTCTGAAATGGTTCCTGCCTGGCTTTTCTTATCACTGTAATATCAGTGCAGAGTTTATGCATCTCTGAAGTGGTGATGAATTATTCTTTTACCTTTTTGCAGATCCCACCCAATGACCCACGAATTAAAAACACAAAAGACTGTATTCCGTTTTTCCGCTCAGCTCCTGCTTGTGATGGAGGCAAAGCAATTCGAGATCAGATCAACGCACTCACATCCTTTCTTGATGCTAGTATGGTATATGGCAGTGAAGCACCTTTGGCCAACAGATTGAGGGACCGGACCAACCAGCTGGGCTTGATGGCTGTTAATAAGAATTTCACTGACAGAGGGATGTCTTTTATGCCCTTTGACAATATGCGGAAGGACCCCTGTCTTATGGTCAGCAAGAGAGATAAAATCCCATGCTTTATTGCAGGTAAGTTGAGTGATGGCATCCGGAAGCTCCCTAACACTGAAATCTAGAGTGCACAACTCCACTAGCTTTATTTTATTTCTTTGATTGCTTGTTTTTCTAATTTAAGTAGAAAATGAGGCATAGCAAAACATCATGAAAGACTTAAACAGGCTGTTCTAGGCAAACTCTAGGTACAAGAGAGTTCTTCTCATCTGAGTCTTTTTTGTGACCATGTGCCTGGAGTGAAACTGTTCCAGGTGTGCTCAGAAGCCCTTGAGTAGGACCTAGTAAGCACATGGTGCTGCCAAAGGGGCACTGGGAACCAGTATCAGATAAGGCTCGTGGATGGAGCTGAGCGAATGCAGCAATAGCAGACTAGCCTGAAGGTGCTGGCTTGTCTGTGCTTGTCATTTGGCGGCTCTCTCTCTCCCTTCAAAACAGGTGCAGGTGTGTTCGTGCTGAGCTGGGTCACTGCTATGAAGCATTTGCCTGTGCTGCTGTACTTTTCTGTTTCTACTGTACTGTGAGAGGATCTCAGGTCCTAGCTGGACCAAGAATGAAACAAGCTGCAGACTAAGGTGACCTTTTAAGATGTGCCCCCATCACCGAGAGTGCTGGGGCTGCACCGCTTCTGCACTCCAGCCGAAACACAAGCACAGGCCTTTAACACATTGAGATGGCCTCCTGCTCTATTTGTCAGCGCAGTCTCCCAGGACATCTTTATCCTCTGTCAGACTTCTGGCATCCTCTTGACCACCTCTTCTTTCCAAGTTAACTCCTTCTGTCCTGCACAGAGCTTCTCAAAACCATGCCCCCCACTCCAGTCAAAATACTGCACAGCCACCACCACTTTCCCACCTGCTGCTGTTTGCTGTCTTCTCATCTCCTCAGTGCGTGGGGGCCAAAATCACCTGATTCCCAAAGCTCTCAGCATTGCTCCCTTCTCCTTGGCACCTGCCAGTGAGGACCATTATGCTGCCACAAGCCTTTGGGGCCAGAAAGAGGAATGTTTCTGATTGCATCTTGTGAATTAGCGTCTCACTCCTTGGTCTTTTTTTTTGTCAGCAGGACCTTCTTGCTAGCCTCCTCCTGGCTCTGGTCGCACTGGGCTGCTCATGGCACTGGAGGAGAAAGCTTGAAGGTATAACAGATCTCCTCAGCTGTGGAGCTGATTTCTATTCCCTTGGTGCCCCAAGTCTGGCCCAAGCTTCTCTGGATGGAATCCTCTGGGTCCTTGGATACCATCAGGGACTGGCAGTGGGACCAGCAGAATAGCTCTGTTTGGTGCCATCCTCCAGTTCCCTCATTTTAAGCTCTTGATGTTTTATATTTCCTTCTATCTCTCAGATATATCTGTTTTCCCATCCATTGCTCCATGTCTTCAGTTGCTTCTCCAGTTCTGTGCAGGTCTTTCCTCAATGAGGATCCTGCAGGAATCATGGCCAAAGGTGGATGCCTGGTGAGGAACAGAAAAACAAGCAGGCATGTTGGATGATTCCTGGGACAGTCTCCCTGCCTCCAGTACTTTGCAGCTCAGGAGCTGCCTAAGCAGTTTCTATGTCATGTTGCTGGTTACATAGCCATCAGTGAATTTCTAGTGAAGATTTTAGGCTTACTCTGCAGCACTTTGCATCCCCCTGCAAACCATTTTCAAAATTCAGTGCCATATTTGTGACTTTTCCAGTCCTTGAGTACTGATGAAATTTTAAGTGTGCAGCTGCCTAGCAGGGTTCAGTGATTTCATACTCAAGTTCCTTTGGAAGCCCTGGGTGGATGCTCTCCACTCATGGCAACTTTCTGGCGCTTGTTTTGTCTGTTATTCCATAGTCTCTTACAGGAGCTTTGAGACAGAGTCTTCGATGGTTCATGAAAAGACTCTGGCATGGGAACCTCCCAAGTTTTGCTGTGCTGAAGGCAGGAGCAAATCCTTGCTTTGAGTATGGCATTATCTTCTCCAGGTGCCTCTTCCTACTCTCATCACCTGCTTGCTCTCAGGTTTCCTGCTCTAGATGTTTGAAGAGGGGATTAATATTTCTTTGTGCTACCTTTTGTAATTTATTCCTCCAAGGTTGGACACACTGTGTGTGACTCATCATTTACTTACCAGAGCACTTGATCCTGTCTGCTTGCTTTGGCCATAGTTTCAGTCGGTTTAGGGATGCCTTCTCACTCCTTTAGTCATTCCAATTTCCCTTTGCCCACTCTCATTGCTCTCTTCAGCTGTGAGACTGTGTCTCTAATATGGGGGCCTGGAGGAAGCCTACTGGTATTTAATGCCTTAAATCACCTCTAGTAGCTCCTTTTTAACACACTCCCCCATTTCTAGGTCATGTCTCTTTCTAAGGCTGAACATAATGGTGGTGGAGTCTCTGCTTTTGCTGCTTCAATGGGGATAAGGCTTTCTGCTAGAGCTCTCCAAACCTCTGGGCCCAGATGCAGTTTTCCTTCTACTACTGTGTGTTTCTTACCCATCTGCTTCATGATGAAGACATCAATACATCTAAATTTTCTCTGTGTATTGTTCCCAAGTGTGACATTTGCCTGCTCCCAGTGTAAAGCAGCCAAGCACACACAGCTAACTGTCAGTACAAATATTCTCACTTGTGATACTTCTAGGTGATTCTCGAGCAAACGAGATGCTGGAGCTGGTGTCCATGCACACACTTTTTGTGCGGGAGCACAACCGCTTGGCTAGAGGGCTGAAGAGATTAAATCCCCGTTGGAATGGAGAGAAGATCTACCAGGAGGCACGGAAGATCCTAGGTGCCATGATCCAGGTATCAGCCACAACGTCATATGTATTACTGTCTGTCCCAGCTCTTCCTCCTTGTCTTGCAGTCTCACAAAATTCACATGATGGACTTTGTTTGTGGAGGGTTTCTGAAGACTGCAGTATTTTGAGGGGCAAATGATCAAATGTCTTTTACCTGCCCCTTCGGTCAAAAGCAAAATCATCCAGAGACACCTGAAATAAGAAGCACAGAGGGGTCCCCCTGAATCTTTGGTGTCTCTCTAACATTGAATCTCCAAATTGCTGATGTGTTTTAAATTGCAGGTTTTTGTTTGAGGAATACAGAGAGAAAAAAAATCAGAGAAAAAACTTTTCTAAGCAGTGTTGTATGTGATAAAAGTACTGTTGATGATTGGTTTAAAATTCCTCTGGTTGTGAGTCTCCTCCTCTAAAGTAGCCCCATGTGCTGACAGGTACAATAGGCTGTGATAGTCCTCTGTCCTTACTGCTTTTGGTCAAAGAGCCTCTTCAGGACTGTGTCTATGTCTGCATCACAGATTTCCCTCTGATTGAGGTCCTAGGGTCATAGAAAGTTTTCTGTGCTAGGAAGGGACCTCTGGAGATCTCTAATCCAGCCTCCTGTTTGGAGCAGGCCTATCTTCAAAGCCAGATCAGGTTGCTCAGGTGTGATGTGTCAGAAGAGTCCAACTTCTATGAGAGAAGAAGATATGGGGAAAAACTTCTTTACTGTGAGGGTGACTGAGCACTGGAACAGGTTGCCCAGAGAGGTTGTAGAGTCTCCATCCTAGAAGATACTCAAAAGCCATTTGGACAGGTTCCTGGGAAAGGTGCTTTAGGTGACCCTGCTTGAGCAGAGGGGTTGGATTAGATCGTCTCCAGAGGTCCCTTCCATTCTGTGATTGTGTGTGATTTTGTGTTTCCAAAGACAGTCCTTAGTCATACCTAATTAGAAACCTGTCTTCTGAGTTGGCTGGACCAAAAAAAAAAAAACAAAAAACACCCTCTTTCAGGAATGTCGGAAGGTTTAAGTTTTCAAAACTGTCAAAATTAAGTATTATGGTATTATTGAATGAATATATCCATGGATATAGAAAAAAGCCTTAAAAATGTTGGGTAAGGCAATGTGGAGAGAGTTAAACAATTGCACTAGAAGTATGTGGTCCCTCATCATGTCTAGACCAATGCTTCCATTTTCTTATAATTTTCAGACAATTAAGACATTTTCATCCTACTGCCAATGGATTTATTTTTATGAGTTATCTTCTGCAGCCCCCTCAATATCCCAAGAGATCATGAGACCAGGGTTGGAAACCTCTGCTATCAGAGGATCCTAGGGCACACACAGAGGATGAATGTGGGACAGGCAGTAGCAGTGTCTGTGCTTCCTATTGCCTGATGTTGCTGCAACAGTTATGTCCACTTTACATTTTCATGCCCTTATCAGTGACAGAGAATGCTGAGATTCCACCACACATGGCTGGCAGAACCAGGAGTCCAGGCAGTGGCTTGCAGTGCTTATGTCTGTGCCTGGAGCTGCGCCACTGGTGACATGATACAATGGCCAGGTGAAGAAGCAGCTCTGAACCAATGCCAGAGCTGAAGAAATTAAAATGTCACTCAGCAATGCCACAAGGGATCCTCACTGGACTGTGAAAGTGATTGGGTTAAGGTCTGATGAGGTGAAAGAGAAGTTGGCCCTGGGTACTCTCTCCCATCTCTCCCCCATCTTGTGCTGGCAAAATCTCCTACAGAAATCATCTTGAAGCAGTTCAGTATGATAAATCCTCTGGTTTGAGACATAAGTGAGAACTCTCCCAATATTGTGCTTCCAAGGAAACTGATGTTTAAGCAATTAATGATTCATCCTTTCTGTGTTTCCCCCTAGATTATAACCTACAGGGACTACCTGCCTCTTCTGCTGGGAACTCGTTTCCGGAGAATGATACCTTGCTACCGAGGCTACAATGACTCTGTGGATCCTCGAGTATCTAATGTCTTCACTCTGGCTTTTCGTTTTGCACATGCTTCAGTTCCCCCATCCGTGGATCACTTAAATAAATATTACAAGCCTGCAGGCCCCAAAATCCAACTCAGCAAAGCCTTCTTTGCTGTTTGGAGGATTGTGAAAGGAGGTAAAGTCTTTCTTGCACTGCTGGGTGCATTCAGCCCTTTCTGCCCTCCCTGGATGAGCTCTTGCTTCAGCCAAACTTAAAAGTCATTTTCAATAAATGAGCTTTACTGCCAGCCAGAGCTTTCCACAATGTAACTGTTCTCTGCAGTCAAAATGTGACCCATCTTATTATGAAGTATGCAGCTTGATAACTTACTTGGTGTAGTTTCTGAGAACATTATTCAAAGCATTTTCTTTTTAATGCTTTAAGTGCAGGAAAATTGATTCTGACATGTAGTATTTGTCCCTTTTCCTAGGTTATCCAATTCCTTCCTTCCTTTAATGCACTTTCTTTACTATAGTCAACATTTTATGTAGCACACATCTCATTTTTCAGGAGGGGAACTAGAGATATGACATACAGTGAAATCACAGGAGCTAAGATGCCTCAGTTAAAGTGCAACAGTTCCTGTACTAGAAGGTTATAAGTAAATATAAGCAGCGTTCAACTTTCCTGAGCCTCTTTCACATACGCTTTCCACCCTACACTGCTCACAAATCACTGCATAATTGTTGCAGGTGGTATTGACCCCCTTCTCCGGAGCCTGATGGCTAATCAGGCCAAGCTGATGACACAGCAACAAATGGTTGTGGATGAGCTAAGGGATCGGATGTTTGAGCAGGTCGAAAGGATTGGATTGGATTTACCTGCACTTAACATGCAGCGTTGCAGAGATCACGGCCTCCCAGGTAAGCTGGATGCGGGAGCAGGGCATCCAAAGAAAAACAGATGAAAATCAGGCACTTTTATAATTGAACACAGATAAAGATCTCCAACTTCCATTCACATGCCCACACTTCGACATAAGTTGCCTTGGCTGAAATTCCTCAGAAGTCTTTTCCAATTTTTTCCGTGTTTTCTGTACTGCTATAGATAAGTAAACAGGAAGTTATGCAATGAAGTTAGAACCTGGTTGGAACTGTAGGAGACACATGGAGGCACACAACCAGAAGAAACTTTTGCATCGCACAGACAGAAGTGTTCAGTAACTAACTTATATGCATTGTTATTTAAATAGCAAAACCAGGAATCATTAATGGAATTGGGGCCAGAAGTGCACTGCGGCCTCTCTCCAAGCATTTGTATGTCTCCAAGTCTAGTCCAGCCACACAAATTTGGAAGAGCAGATCATGATGTATGAATCTCATCCTATTTTCTCTGTAAAGACTGTTTCCCAAAAAAGAACATGTCAGAACTGCTCACAGGGCTCTGCAAGATGCAAAAACAATGTAATGACATTGCAAGATAGTCTTGAGAAACAGATTAATGATAGGCCTTTACAATTGGATTCTGGGTGTGCCGGTGCATAACAGTGCTATCAGGCTGATGAAAACTGATGAAAGATGCTGTGTCAGTAACATGCTGGGAGTGGCAGTAAGGCTCACTTTAAAACTGTGATGAAAATAACGCTAGGTTCACAGGTTCTAAGCCCATACAGACGTTTGCAATACATTCAAATGCATGATCAAATCACAGGATTACTCTGCCTTTCCTGCAACAGAGGGATTTGATTTTCCATGCTGCAAACTGGGAATAAAACGCGATCTGAACGAAAATCTTGAGTTTCTATCTTCAGCTGCTGATTTACTGTGGTAGAATTAATATGTATATCTAATGTAAATCAGATTCTAGCCTTTGAGTTTCAACCTACCGCTGAGTGCTGCTGTGTTCCCTTATGTTAGACTTGTCTAGAAAGATGATAATATAGTAAGATCAAAAAAGCTTCCTAATTCTTTTTCTGATAAAGCAATAGTTGGTCTCATTGAACTGCTTGTTAAGGTTGTCATCCAGGCATCATATGCTGCATCTTTTTCTCTGAATTATACCCAATTTTTAAACAGCCCGCTTGCAGCAGAGATGTATGCTGCAGCATCATCTCTTCTCTGCACCTAACAGTTCATTGAGCTGGCAGGAAGGAGTATGCATTAGGGCTCCATAGACTTTTCCTCTACCTAAGCAGTCATTGATAAAATACAGAGAGAGAACTGATTCCTAGCATGTCCTTTGATGGGTAAGCAGCCTGTCCAGCAAGATGTAGAATTGTGCCCTAGTTCTGCTCCAGTGAATTTTCATTTATTTGCTGTACACAAAAATTAGTCTAGCTGGCAAAGTCCAGTGCCCCTCTCTCACCTGTAGTAACTCAGGTTATACAGAGCTCGTTTTGTAAAGTGGGATGGCTTGTCCCTGTAGCTAAAAAGGAAGACAAATGAATCCAAATCTGGAGAAGTACTTGCCCACTATCATATTGTACAGAAGGTGGTAGTAGCAACATCTTGTCTAGATACACTTTCAAAGAAGGTAACATCATGAGTTTTATGAGGACCTCTATCCTATTGTTGTCTGACTGGGCTCCCAGACCCCTTGGGTTCCTGGTTTGCAGTGAAGATCAGGCAGCAATTGGGAATGCCCAGAGCCTTCATATGGGCACCCAGAGAACAGAGTTAGGAGCAGTCACAACACACTCAAGGTGTGGTTCAGATGCCTGAATACAAGTCTCCACTGCTATTTGAAATGCCCTGGGGTCTATCCTCTGGCTTTATGCTGCAGCTTCAGCAGGGTGTGGTTCTTCTGCGGTTCCTGTGTCACATTGCCAGGAAGTTGTTTCAGATACACCGTGACTCTAGAGCTTTTGTCCAGGCATCTGCTTTGGCACTAAGTGGAAAAGCAAAACAACAATGGGAAGTGACAGAGTGACTCCCACTTGCAAAGAAATGGCCCTTCCCTAGACAACACTGAAATGCCAGGCAAGAAAAATTGGCTCTGGAGGAGTGGAAATGTAACGTATTAACAGAAATACGGAAGAATTTGGAAAAAGATTTTAAACATACTGAGAACCTACTTGTGCCCTGGATCTGGGAAAGAGAGGAAAAGTGTCCTTCCCAGGAAGGATGAATGAGTTACTGACTGCTCTCTGCTCTGATATCTGACTTTCTTGCAGGTTATAGCTCCTGGAGACAATTCTGTGGGCTCTCAAAACCTCATAATTTAAGGACACTTGCTCGAGTGTTGAAGAATCATAGTCTGGCAAGGAAATTCATGCGGCTGTATGGGACACCAAAGAATATTGATGTTTGGATTGGGTCACTTGCAGAGCCCTTTGTAAATGGAGGAAGAGTTGGTCCTCTCATGGCTTGTATCATTGGCACCCAGTTCAGGAACCTACGTGATGGAGACAGGTAAGAGAAGAGCTAGCTACACAATCCCCAGAGGACAAGGGAGACTGGGGATATGCAGATTTGTTTATGCACAGTTTGAAATCGGTTCTAGTTGTTTTTTATTACTCCTCCAGGTGTTCTTTTCCCTTTCTGGCAGTGTTCTTACTTCCAGTCTAGGTCTATCATGCTTGGGATCCTAGGCTGAGACCTCTTCCCGGACAAGCATTTTCTCTCTCAGACTGTTCAGCTGCCTGTCATTACCTATGCAAATTGGATTGCCTTTCTGCACACTGATAGTGTACAGTGTGAATGTTAGAGCTCTTTGTGTTCAGAAAAGTTATTTCAAAGATGACCACATTACTATGTGTTCAAACACTAGCTCACTTGAGCAAATGGAAACGTATAAGTAATACTTAAACAGAACAGAAGTACAGAGGAGGAACAGATGTACCAAAGGTACAGCTCTAAAGATGGAAAAAACAGACCCTAGATGGTTTGACTCCACCAGCTAGAAGCAAGCTGGTAGGTTTTATCAGCCTAAGTAGCTTGCACTGATTGATAGTCCTGTTAGATGCTCAGCATCTGTTGATGTGGTAGCTAGTGCCTTGGGTAGTTTTGAAAATTTGCCTATACAAAACATAAAGACTGTGTAGATTCCTCTAAATGGAGATTTGGTTCAGTGAGACACAAACTAGGAGGTGTGAATGCATGCTAGGTGATTTTTCTCAATGAGAGTGAGCCTGGTAGTTTCTCTGTTGTTAACCAATAGTTAAATTATACAGACTGGAAATTGCTTAAGGACTAGACTTCAAGACTATGTATAGGCAAAGGTCCAGGGCCTGCAGACCAAAGGATCTTGCTAAAGGGCTAGTACACTTTGAGGTTTGTAGGGAGTAAAGGAGATTAATTGCTCTCTCTTGGCTAAGTCTCAGCTCAGCCCAGGCTGCCTCCAGAGGGGCATTGATGGTGTCCCTGGCACCTTTCTGCTGGGAAAGAGAGATTGCTCCCTCTGGGCTGCTGCGCTAGGATCTGCCAAAAGCACACATAGGTCCACTTTCCGATCTCCTGAGCTTGCAACACACAACTTTGCGCTGCTCTAGTGTGCTTCATCTCCAGCTGTTGTCTGGAAAAAGGTAGGATCCAAAGCACAGTCAATGAGAAAGGTGTAACCAGCACTATTAGCACTCCAAGCAGCCCCTGGAAATTTATAGAGAATGGTCACTCACCATTACCATTAGGAGAGATGCTGAGGCACAATAGCAGTGTCTCCTGCGCCTCTTGAGAATCTTAGAGGTGATTTTTTTACTATTTCTCCTTTCCTCTCTAGCTATGAGTTGGACTCTTGTGGCCCAACACGTAGCAGTGTTTGGGCTTGCACAAGGAGATGGTGAGTCAGGGACTGCTTGCCAGCCAAAATCGTTTAATCACTGTTGTGCTTTCATCATAGGAGGACCTGAGGTCCTCGTCCTCCTTGGAGTTGCTCAGGGCATCAGTTGCAGAAGTGAGCTATGTGCCCCATTTTAAGCAGTGTTTCCCAGTCCTTTCTGAAGCAGAGTCCTTGTATGGTTTAGCAATATTTTCTGAGGATGGGATCATGACCTGTGTTTCTGCAAAACTTTTGTGCCAGATACAGACCTAGAAAGACTTACTATGGGCTCACAATCTGGCATTGGGAACTTAAAGGTGAACATGGTTTCCATTGCACATCTAGAAATGGTATTGATATTGCAGGTATAGGAATCCATTTTTTAAAAGAGAGGAATGATAGGTCTTGTTCCACCATGGTAGGTCTTGACTTGAATAATATAAATTTAAATTTATTCTTGGAAAAAGAAATGTTATTTGTGTTGGAAACTTAATAGGAAATAAAGTATCAAGAGTCTTGAATGCAGAGAAGCCTGGAGGACAAAATCTATTGTGTCATTTTCTGTCTTCCGCAGGTTTTGGTGGGAGAATAAAGGGATTTTCACTCCTCAGCAGCGCCGTTCACTGGCCAAAATCTCCTTGTCACGAATAATATGTGACAACACCCACATCTCTAAAGTGTCAAGAAATATCTTCCGGGCCAACAGATATCCTCATGACTTTGTGAGCTGTAGTTGTATCCCAAAGCTGGACCTCAGAGCTTGGAAGTCAAGGAGGACTGAAGAAGGTACAAAATGAGGTACAAGGTTTAAACAGTAGACAGTTCCCACTTGCAAACATGTGAGGTAACCAGGTTAAGTCCAGATTTTAAGGGTTTTCAAGTGTCTAAGCAACACATCAGAGTTACACAGGAAAATAGCTTTCTTAAATACTCTTGAAAAAGCCATGAAATGACTGTTGACATGTTTAGGCGCTCAAATAGCTCAAGAGAGCTGGTTAATATTCAAACATCACTTCCTCCAGGCTCAAGAGCGGTGCATCCCTATGAGTAGGAAGTCAAGCAAAGGAGGGAGGAGACCTGCATGGATGAGCAAGGAGCTCCTGCCAAAACTCAACCAGAAGAAGGAAGTATACAGAAAGTGGAAAGGGGGACAGGCCACTTGGGAGGAATATAGGAACGTTGTCAGAGTATGCAGGGATGTGACGAGGAAGGCTAAGGCCCGTTTGGAATTAAATCTGGCAAGAGATGTCAAGGACAACAAGAAGGGCTTCTTCAAATACATCACTAGCAAGAGGAAGACTAGGGAAAATGTGGGGCCTTTGCTGAATGGGGTGGGTGCCCTGGTGATGAAGGATGCAGAGAAGGCAGAGTTACTGAATGCCTTCTTTGCTTCAGTCTTTACTGCTCAGGCCAGCCCTCAGGAACCACAGACCCTGGAGGCAAGAGAGAAAGTCTGGAGAAAGGAAGACTTTCCCTTGGTTGAGGGGGATCAGGTTAGAGATCGTTTAAGCAAACTTGACACCCACAAATCCATGGGCCCCAATGGGATGCACCCACAAGTGCTGAGGGAGCTGGAGGATGTTGTTGCTAAGCCACTCTCCATCATCTTTGAACGGTCATGGAGAACAGGAGAGGTGCCTGAAGACTGGAAGAAAGCCAATGTCACCCCAGTCTTCAAAAAGGGCAAGAAGGAAGACCCAGGGAACTACAGGCCAGTCAGCCTCACCTGCATCCCTGGAAAGGTGATGGAGCAGCTCATCCTGGAAGCCATCTCCAAGCATGTGGAGGAAAAGAAGGTGCTCAGGAGTAGTCAGCATGGCTTCACCAAGAGGAAATCATGCCTAACCAATCTGATAGCCTTCTATGATGGAATGCCTGGCTGGGTAGATGAGGGGAGAGCAGTGGATGTTGTCTACCTCGACTTCAGCAAGGCTTTTGACACTGTCTCCCATAACATCCTCATAGGGAAGCTCAGGAAGTGTGGTTTAGATGAGTGGACAGTGAGGTGGATTGAGAACTGGCTGAATGGCAGAGCTCAGAGGGTTGTGATCAGTGGTGCAGAGTCTAGTTGGAGGCCTGTAGCTAGTGGTGTCCCCCAGGGGTCAGTACGGGGTCCAGTCTTGTTCAACTTCTTCATCAATGACCTGGATGAAGGCACAGAGTGCACCCTCAGCAAGTTTGCTGATGATACAAAACTGGGAGGAGTGGCCGATACACCAGAGGGCTGAGCTGCCATTCAGAGGGAACTGGAGAGGCTGGAGAGGTGGGCAGAGAGGAACCTCATGAAGTTCAACAAAGGCAAGTGCAGGGTCCTGCACCTGAGGAGGAACAACCCCATGCACCGGTACAGGTTGGGGGTCGACCTGCTGGAAAGCAGCTCTGCGGAGAAGGACCTGGGAGTGCTGGTGGACACCAAGTTAAGCATGAGGCAGCAATGTGCCCTTGTGGCCAAGAAGGCCAATGGTATCCTGGGGTGCATCAGGAAGAATGTTGCCAGCAGGTCGAGGGAGGTGATCMTCCCCCTCTACTCAGCCCTGGYGAGGCCACATCTGGAGTACTGTGTCCAGTTCTGGGCTCCCCAGTACAAGAGGGATGTGGCACTACTGGAGCAAGTCCAGCAAAGGGCTACCAAGATGATTAGGGGACTGGAGCATCTCTCTTATGAGGAAAGGCTGAGAGAGCTGGGCCTGTTTAGCCTAGAGAAGAGAAGGCTGAGAGGGGATCTTATTAACATGTACAAGTATCTGAAGGGAGGGTGTCAAGATGGAGCCAGACTCTTTTCAGTGGTGCCCAGTGACAGGACGCGAGGCAACAGGCACAAACTGAAACACAGGAATTTCCATCTGAACATGAGGAAAAACTTTTTCACTGTGAGGGTGACAGAGCACTGGAACAGGTTGTCCAGAGAGGTTGTGGAGTCTCCTCTGGAGATTTTCAAAACCCGCCTGGACGTGATCCTGTACACTGTGCTCTAGGTGACCCTGCTTGAGCAGGGGGGTTGGACTAGATGATCTCCAGAGGCCCCTTCCAACCTCAACCAAATAGCTCTACACCTGACCCTGAGGCTCTAAAACAGAGCTAACATAGGTCTGAATACATGTGTTTAGATAACTCTGTTTCATCAGGTCCATTGTGAGTAGATTTTCCAGCACTGGCATTAAAAGACAAAGCTAACTGCATTGCTCTCGGATTTTTTGTGGTAATGTTCAGTTTTCATTGATGTTAATGCTTTTCTGCGTGGGAAGTGATGCCTGGATCAGGGAGGATGGTCCTTCCATCTAGGCAGTTGATCTCTCTTACCTTGCACAGCTCTGAGAGTGCTGTCAGCACATCCTGGTCAGACCAAAAGCAGCTTTGCAGCTAAATAGAGATTCCCACTTCATAGAACAGTTTGTGGAGTTTGATTCCTGCAAGGAAAGATTTTGAACACAGTGATTTTTCCTATATTTGTGGTATTTACACCAGCTGGCTTCAGGATTTGTAAAGTTCTGGAGTTTTAACACTTTCCTTCCAAAATGCTCTGTGAAATTCCTGGGAAGTGAATCTGGTCAAAAGTGACTCTCACTAAGAAAAGATGGGCTGCTTTGGTGCCTTAGGACCATGCCTTTTACTAAAAACCATGATCTTTCCCTTGTTCCTACAGTCAGGCCCTTCCACATGATCATGCCCAGATTCAGACTGTGAGAAAGGACAAGTATCTGCAACTAAAAGCAATATTTAGGACCTCAGATAACTCCAGCTGCAGTCAGCTTCCACTTCCTGGGAGGATGTTTAGTCACATTCTCCACAGGGCTATGGATCATGAGCTTGAATCTGTGGCAGGGTGCAGCCAAGAATGTGATCTTCATGATGCCAGAAAGAGCTTAGACAAGAGAAAAACTGGCTTAGTGTTAGGGCTCTTCCTCAGGAGGAGAAAGAAGGTCTTTGGTCCTGGTTCCCACCACTGTTATTTACACGCCAGCAGTTCTGTTCCATCTATCTGCAGAGCACGCTGCCTCCCCCAGCCATCACCTGCAGGTAGCCCTGGACAGAAACTTGTAGGACCATAGAAAACTGTAAGCAGGGAGGGGATTCCTGGAGGTCTCTAGAGCAGCCTCCTCCTCAAAGCAGGGCTAATATCAGGCTTGTCTCACTCTCCCAGCTTAACCCATGGAAGTAAATCACACAAGATGACAGGGAGCCACAGCATGTCTTCTCTCTTTTGTTAACACATTGCTTTTCATATCCTGTAGAAGAAGCATCTGGTGACTTTCAACACTGAATGTTGAGGATTTCCCCAGACGTCTTGACTTGGAAGCTGCTCAGATTTTTTTTTTTTTTTTTTTTTTACTACGCTTATGCTTTTACTGCTGAAAATATTTGGGCATAATTGCTGTTATTTGCTCAATTTAGTTTGCAGGAAACCTTTTCAGTGGGATAGAATCCAGCGATAAAAGAACTTTATTAAAAGATGTTCCAGTTCCATGCAAATTACTCAATATCACAAAGCAGAACAAAATGACATATCAAGAAAGACTGACTACCAATCAAACGGACTACTTAAGCAATTCATATATACTGGATTTCAGTAAGCTTTACCATCAAAAACATATTTTGTACTCTCCTTTTGCATGACAGCAAATAGTTGCCAGCCCACACAGAAAGAGATGGTCTAACTAAGGCTTTGGGAACTTTTCACGTCTCTTGCTTATTTTTGCTCTGCAATGTTTTATTTCAAAAAATACAGATTTTAATTTCCAGAGGAAATCTAATTGCTAATTACATGGTGCATTTAAACAAAGCAGTGACATGAAGAATCATGGAATTGTCCACACAGAAGAAAGAAGATGTTGTCTCATCAATTCCTGCCCTTACTCCAGAATGATTAAGGCATCATCTAGTGTGAGGGAAAACTGTGACAACATATTCCTGTAGCCAGAAATGAGTCTGTATGACTTACCTCTGGTCTGTAGAGGTGATGGGATGTGTCCTGGCAAAGACTAGAACAATCTAAAATCAAAATCCAGGGAATACTGGTATATCTTAACCATGCTCCCTTTTTCCTATCCCCATCTCACCTGGCTCCTGCCTTGCTGGCAGGAGGAAGGTGATATGAAAGCCATAGCGACATTCTTAGGAAGGAAAACCTCCCAGCAAAAGTCAGTTTGGACTGAGACTTCTGGCAGATGCACTTTAGAGCTGCTTTGCAATGTCAGCCTAGTGCAAAGAAACTTCTGATGAAACAGAGACTCAATGTATAGCCTCATATACAGCCTAATTTTGGAGAGCCAGACTATTAATCTACATGGTCTTTTAATTTAAAATTAACTAGGGTAAAGCTACCAAAGATCTTCTAATATGGGAAAGCAGTTGAGAAATGAACAGCAGTCGTTGAAAGCCATATTGACACCATCTCTTCTGTTCAGAGTTGAGTTCACCTTAGACTACTGCCTCTGTCCTGTGTTGTATCAGAACTGTATTGAATTGAAATTGTATCAGAATGAGCTGCATTGAGAGAGGACCATCTTTGTTCTAACTGTGTGGTGTTACAAGCTTTTCTGCTGGCTCAAAGAATTAAAGGTATAATCAAAATCTGTGGCTGTTTCTCTGTGAAGAACTGGCAGTTTTCGGGGAAGTTTGGTACATGGTCCTCTGGATATGAACAAACTTCACTTTTCTTAAAGTACAAAAAAGGAATAGCTTATCTAGTTTCACTCCAAGTTTTTTGCCTCAATATCTTTTGTTGAAGGGAGCAAAACTGTTTTCTCCTTCTCCTGTAGTTTGGCAATCAATAAACATGTAGTTTATCAATCAATAAAAGATATTCTGAGCTGAGGCTGAAATGTTCCTCGCATATTGTAACAGGTGCAGTAACCAGAGGAAGGTGGAGGATGGTGATACGTTTTGTATGAGGATCTTGCACAAAACATATCCAAGTGAAGTACACACTTATTTCTAAAAAAAGAAAGTATTCATGGAGGAGCCTCTGGCCCGTGCTTCTCTGTCATGTGGCACTAGATTCCTTAGAGAAAGGGCCAGGGAATGATTTGGTTCTAATAAATAACTGACAATAATCTCTTCCTTATTTCTTCCAAAATGGGAAAAAGTCCCTAGGAAGTACTCAGAGAAAAGGAAGAGACACAGATACAAATTCTGACAGCATTTGGCTAGAGTGGAGAGGTGATGCTGGGGCTATGGTCCACCCCAGGTGTGTAGGCTGACAAACACAAGCCTGAAATTATTTTGAACATCAGTTCCTACATGCAAATGTGCCTAAGCCCACGATTTCTTGGGTATATCCCTGATGCCAAGCGCTTCAAGGGAATCAATAGATTTGATGGATGTGAGATGCCTGACTACAAAGGATGTTGTGTGTCTCAGTCTCTCTAGCTTTAGTTTTCCAGTATTAGTTATCTAAGTCTAAGGTGTGCACTTCCAAACGGTCAGTGTCTGTTCAGTCCATTGGTGGCAGAGGAGGCTTCATTCATTACCTTTAACTTCAGCAACTAACTTAAGAGGGAGAAAATGACTGGCTCAAAATCACACATGGGCTCTCTCTGTGCTAAGCACAGAGGACACATTCTTCCAACTTTAAATGAGCACAAGGCTGAAATTTAGAA
Organism: Apteryx rowi; assembly: GCF_003343035.1. Classification (NCBI taxonomy): domain Eukaryota; kingdom Metazoa; phylum Chordata; class Aves; order Apterygiformes; family Apterygidae; genus Apteryx; species Apteryx rowi. The sequence goes on from NW_020448308.1 coordinate 5,646,392, forward strand.
AATTTAATCAAGCTTATCAGCTTGATCAAACTGCTTAATCAAGCTCATGGAAATGCTGGTGTGTAGTGGAATCAGGGCTATTGCATAGGACTGTCCAGAGTGTGCCTCTCCTGCTTGGTGGAGCCACGGAGCTGGGAAATGCAGCCTGCAAGAGATAGGTACCTCACCAGAACAGGGACAGGACCATTTATCATGCTCAGCCTGTACTGCTGACTTAAGAAATGCAGTGCTCTCTCCTAGCTCTGTCTGGGGCCTCTCATACACCTTCTTTCTCACCCACAGCCTACTCCAGGTGCATCAGCTGCAGGAAAGGATGTCCACCATGGCTCCATCTTGCTCAAAACCATCTCCCAGCAGTGAATGCATTTCACTTGAGTGGAGAGCTACCAAGTTGTTCGGGGGACTGGACCACATGATGCACAAAGGAAGACTGAGGAAGCTGGATTTGTTCAGTCTGGAGAAGAGAAGGGGAGAGAGGGTGATTTCATTTTCAGTCTTCAACTATTTAATGAGTAGCTATAAAGCCAGATATCTCTCAGAGTTGCACAGTGAAAGGATGAGAGGCAACAGACACAAGTAGCAACAAGGGAAATTTCCATTAGGCAAAGAAAAAGTCTTCCCCGTGAGAGTGGTGCAACCCTGAGACAAGGACCTGAGAGGTGGCGGAATCTCCATCCTTGGAGATACTCCAAACTTGGCTAGACAAGTCCCTGACTAACCAAATCTGTTTTTTGAGTTACTCCTGCTCTGAGCAGATGTTTCGACTAGAGACCTCCAACTGTCTCTTTGCACCTTAGTTTTTCTATTTGATTCTGTAATTTATAATGATAAACTGATTTATTCTCCAGTTTTTAGTTCACCTGGCTGTGCTATGCAATACCTCTGTGGATGAAAGGCCTATAGCATAAGCTATTATAGTCTGTTGCACTACATTGCTATCACAGCTACAATGAATTGCTCCAGGGTTCTCTGGATGCCATGGGAATCTTCATGAGCCTATGCATACTTTCTCACAGAAACCCTCCTTCTTCTGTGATTATGGAAATTTCCAGATATTCTTCACTCATAAGTGGGTAGCCAGAGTTAATCTGTGCCTTGTAGAACTGTTATGCATAGATTTATCATGAAGTTACAGCTAGAGCATGATAATTACAGTTTCCTGAGCCTGGAGAAGAGAAGACTGTGAGGGGATCTTATTAATGTGTACAAATATCTTAAGGGAGGGTGTCAAGAGGATGGGACCAGACTATTTTCAGTGGTGTCCAGCAAGAGGACAAGTGTCAATGGGCACAAACTGAAATACAGGAAACTCTGTCTGAACATGAGGAAAAACTTTGCTGTGAGGGTGACTGTGCACTGGAACAGGTTGCCCAGAAAAGCTGTGTAGCCTCCTTCCTTGGAAATATTCAAAAGCTGTCTGGACACAATCCTGGGCAACGTGCTCTAGGTGACCCTGCTTGAGCAGGAGGGGTTGGACTAGATGATCTTTAAAGGTCCCTTCCAACCTCAACCATTCTGTGATTCTGGGATTCTGATGACCTGTGTCTAATATATTCATCCTGGAACTCTTTTGATTTTTTTTTTTTTTTTTGTCTCCAACTGTCTAACTGTCTAGTAGCTATATGCAATACATGAAATCCCGTTAGCACTTTCCTTTCAAGGACTGTGTAGCTGATATGGTCCTTGGCATGGGGCAGTCCCAAAGCTTTACCTTTTGATACCCTTTTGTTCCAGTCTGTTCCAATGGAACTGCTTGCACCAGAAGCTTCCAGTGGGAATTGCTCCTATTTCAGAAACCACTTCTCTTATCTCCATCTTGAAATCATTCCTGTCCAGTTTAGAAGGCAGCTGTGATCTTTAAGTTAAGCAGCCCTTCTCTCTCTCGAGTTTTTCTGTACTGACAGCAGCCAGTTCTCTCTTCAGCCTTCATCTGCTTACTGTGAACAAGCCAATTTTCTTAGTCTTTTCTCATTAGATTAGATCGCCTTCCCTGCCTCCACCTCTCTCCCCTGGCCAATGTGTGGCCTAGTAAAGTTGGTGAGTAGTAGTGTCATTACAGTTGCATCATAAAAACTCATGATATGAGCAAGTCCCTCCTCCCCTACTTAAGAGTCATTTAAATTGGGCACTCTGATAAGAGCACAAAAACCCAGGGCAAAAGGGAGTCAACTGAACATGGATATATCTAGGCTAGAAATCAGGACCTTCATTAGAGCTGCAGTTCCTGAAAATGCCTTGCAGGTTAGGCAAAACCTGACTGCTTTTGAAACGGGAGCATGATGGGTCTAGATGCTACAGCTCCTTGCAACAGAAGAAAATTATATCTGAGGATTTTAGTATCTGTGGATTTGGAGCCTAAACATTTTGTTAGATCTGAGCCGGCTATCCTTCTGTGGTGAGTTGGGAAGGGCATATTTTTTATTACCTCTTTTGGTCCTTGCTTTCTCCCATACTCATCAGAGATACTTACCAGCTCTTGAAAACCCCATATACATTGAACCTAGCTTCATACTCTTGAACATCTGGTGTGTCCTTGACACCATGTCTGTCCTTAGTGCTTCAAGTGTGCTGAGTTCCCTATTCTGCATGGAACAGTTTGGTGATGCCCAGATTATGTTGGTTATTCCCCAGCCTCGTGATGCCATGGAGAGCCACTCCACTAGCAACTGGGCGTGCTAAAGGACTAATGAATTTTCACACTTGTAAATCCATTATAGTGGGTCCTTCTCTGGTTCTATGTTTTGTTTTCATCATGTGGACACATGAGCTGAAGACATTTTTTTCTGTCTTTCCCTCCAGTTCAGGAACTTGTGGTTTTGTATTTTAACTGTACTTTGGGGTTGCCGTGTTCCTCTTGGTAAGACAGCAATGTGCTACAGCTTGGTATCTGTTTTGTCATGCACTTAGATGCTATAGAAGTATAACTTCATTAGAGCCTTTGCTGAAATTATTTGAAAACTGTGGTCTGTCACTAAAAATAAAGCTCTTCAGTGGTTTGTGATGACTTTCTGTTTGCATGCTTTCCTGTCCCTAGACATTCTGGGCAAGTTTTCATGAGCAGAGTTGTGTAAGATTTTCCTCTCTCATTAGGTACCTGACAATGGCAGCCTTGATTTGAAAGCTGCAGCTCTCCTTCTTGCAGGAGAACCATTCAAAGTCTCTTTCACTGGCATCACCTTTCAGGAACCTCTCTCATGGTAGCTCAGAATGAATGAGTTGGTTGTCAAAACAACTTCCACCCAAATGTGACAGAGCATAACTGATATTGATGGGATATTAGGAAGGTTAAGAGACATTAGGAGTGTAACTATTTCCTCGATCAGAACTTGGTTTCTGGATACACACAAAGCCTCTGTCATTGGTTGTCTATGAATCAGATCCAAAAGGGAGCTAATCACTGTGGTGCCAGCACTGAGGACTGGTTGCTGGCCAGAGGATTAAGAACGCCTGGACTCTTTACATGCACGAGGTGCCTATCTTTTGTATATGCTGATGCAGGGAGACATAGGTGTCTGTTCATGTCAGGGAGGACTTTTCTGGGATGCCCATCCCCCACAATGGTATGTCCACCCTCTTTGCTTTGGCTGCCTCTCCTGGGGTTGCAGGGAGACCTCAAGAAACCTGAGCAGCATGAAAGACAGGAGGAGGAGAAGAGCTGATGGCTAAACCATGGAAGCAGGGAGCACAGCTGATGCCTTTCTTTATTGTCATGCCTTTCCCCAGCTTCTTTGTGAATTATTGTTCAGGCTTGTTCATTTTACTATTCCATGGGATTTGATCTTATTTTCCAGATTGCAGGTGGTGATCAGTGTGGTTTTATGGGTCCTCTGAATCCCTCTGATAATCTGCAGCTCCTGGTCCTGTTTGGAAATTAATATTGTTACTCTTTTTCTAAGTGATAGCTGCTTGAGCAAGGCCTGTTGTGCAGCTGATGAGACACTAATCTTAGTCATTACATTTGTTGTGAAGATACTTTTCATGCTTTGGTTTTAGGAGTTGAAATACTGATGGAGCACTCCCAGGTTCTACTTGTTTTTTCCTGATTTATTTGTTACGTATGCAGATGCTGTCTAAACATGTGCCTGCCTCTGGCTATGAAAAAGTCGAGAGTAGCTGTTCTTGCTTTGTTTGTCTTTTTGTCTAGACATGTGGCAATTGTGTCACTTTTCCCACTCTAATTGAGGAATGCCCGATTGCTAAGCCTGGTCTCTTTAATGACTACATGTGTGGGGCAGGAACTGGCTGCTAAGATCATCAGTTTTCTCTTTCTTTCTCTCCTCCATAATACTAATTTCTGATTTCCTGTATCTGCTGGAGTCAGCTCACTTCCACACTGATGCTTGGTGCTTCCCAAAGGAGAGTGAGATAGCTGGGACAGTACAACAGCCACATGTTTATGCTATCCTGCCCATCCTGCTCCCTCCCATCAAAGACTTTCTCACAGTTTTTGTAGTTCCCATGCACAGAGCTTGATGAAAAGACATGTTTGCAATACAGTGCTCCTGTCCCTGAAGGTAGAACATCTCTTGAAACAGTCATTGCTCTACCAACCCAAACCACACACTCCCCCTTTGCAAAAACCATCTTGCTATTGCATGTTTTCCTCTGCTTGACAGCCTGCTCCTACACACACGATTCTGCTGGAGCTCGCTTGCTAAACCGGCTTTCCAATGTTATTTTAGCTCCAAGCAGCAGACAAAAGCAGGTACTTTCTGAAGCACCTCTCCTGAATCTTGTTACAGCTTTGCATCACCCACATGTAGCTGATCAAGTGAATCTAAGCTCTGCCCCACAATATCAGAGCCAGTTACTCATTTACTGCTCTGTGTAACACTCCTCTGATTAAGTCTGGGCCGAAAGGATGGACATATTGCCCATTCACTATCCCTTTACTTTTCTGCTCATCACATTTCTAGTCTTTTATCATGTGAATCCCAGATTCAGATATTTTTGCAAGATGTCCTTATAAAAGTTGTGGATCTTCATCTCATCCTGTCTTGTTATCATCATGAGTGCTCCTCGTGGACGTAACGTGGAAAACATAAAGTAAGTTGGCTGTGAGTTCTTTCTTCCCTACGCATTGATTGACTTGCACTCTATTTTGGAGGGTCACGCGAGTTCTGCTGCAGTGGGGAGGAATTAGTTGTACATTGGTGTGGAGAGTTGCCAGGCCGTGTAATGCAGAAGAGGGATGTGGTTTTCAGGATCATATTTGTCTGCAACAAGTTGCAGAACTTAACTGGAGACTGCATAACTGGATGTATTCATGTGATTAGTAGCAGTTTACATTAATAGACAAGCTCTTGGGGTGTGGGTTGAGCAGGGTGCTAAAAGTCAAGCAAATGTTCACCTCTGCTGACTCTGCTACACAGCAGTAGCTTCTGGAAGATAGGGCTTGTAGCCTCTTGAAGAGCTACAAAAGTAGGATTTATTACTTCAGAAGGTATTGTATGCTGCAGTGGGAGTTCCCAGACGTACCTCCTACTTGAGCCTCAGCCTTTCACTTTAAGAAATTTTCTTCAGTTCTTAAATTGTTTTGTGCCTTACTTATATTCTCTTCCTTTTAACACCTGTTAATAATGATATATAAGGATATAATGAAATAATGAGCTGAGGGGCCATACTAGTTGCTGTGCTCCAAGACAGACAAGTCATGGATCAAATCTGGGACAGCAGAGAGACAGGCTACTTCACAGGAGTAGACTGTGAGATGGACTAGTTTGGATGGGTGGGGTTTGGCCCCTCCATCCAATTTCAGCTTTTCTCTGGCTCGTGTCTGCCCCCTGTTTTCCAGGTTTCTTCGCATGGTGTTCCTGCCACTCAGATACATCTTTGGTATCAAGCTAGTGGTGAAGGGCAAGGAGAACCTCAGAACTAAGAAGCCCTTCGTAATTGTGTTGAATCACCAGACCTCCCTTGACATTATGGGTATGTAGAGATCCTGCCTGCCCTGCTCTTGGCCCTCAGTGCTCTGGGCAGGACAGTAGTATGAGAGGAAAACCAACTACTCCAGGGGGATTGCAGGCAGGGAGCGTAAGTCTTGGCTTGTTTCTTGCAGCTTCTCCCAAGCAGAAGTACCACAGGCAGAAAGGCAGGAGTATTGGCTGTGATATAATTCATTCCCAGTCAGCCCCAAGCCAGGGCTATTCTCCAGGGTATTACAGCCCAACAGGAATTTTCCAGCTAAAACAACTTCATTCTTTGCAAGAGAACTAGGATAAGAGTGCCAACTGACTGACCACAGCTGTGTCACAGCTGCTCTGATTCAGTGTTGGCAATGATCCTGCTCTAAGTAAGCGGTTGGTCTGGAAACCTCCAATGTCCCTTTCCCAACATGGCTATGATCCTGTGATGCTGGGTGGTCTAGTAGGAGCTGCAGGCATGACATCTCCCAGAGTGGTGTGCTATAGTCTAGAGCCTGGAGGGAACCTCAGGGCAGATGCCAACTTGTTCTGTCCCTGTTCTCCCCTTCCAGTGGCGATGGAGATACTACCAAGTCACTGTGTGCCCATTGCAAAGAAGGAAATCCTATACATGGGTACTTTTGGCCTGGCATGCTGGCTTTCAGGCATCTTTTTCATTAACTGTAAGAAGAGAGAAGAGTCTATCAATACCTTGACAGAGGTGGCACACTCCATGCACAAAGAGAATGTGAGTGGGAAGAACAGTTTGGAGGGGAGCAGGAGGCACTTTGTGCCACTTGAAAATGTGACCCTTGATGTGGCTGGAAGGGGATGTTTGTCTCTGGGCTAGGCACAGAACACAGCAGGGTAAGAGCACCTCAGGTGGGATAGATGTGCTGAATGTCCTGAAAGTGTTTGCGATGGAGGAAGAGGATGTATCTGCATGGCTGGGAGCAGACAGATCATTTTTAAGTGGTGTGCAGTGGTCTAAGATAGTGCTGGGACTGTGGTCCCTACATCTCAGTGTCTTCTCCCTCCTGCAGTTCCGAGTCGTGATCTTCCCTGAAGGAACTCGTAATCATGGTGGGTCCATGTTGCCCTTCAAACGTGGGGCCTTCCAGTTGTCTGTGAGAGCCCAGGTGAGAGCCACCTTCCTCCCGCCCCACTGGGATGCAGTTTGTCTGCCATGGTCCACCACCAAACCAGGGCTAAAAGGCTTCTGGTCCAAGGCTTTCCTTTGGATTGTGTACACATTAAGGAGTTTAGCAGGCGCTAGGAGTGGCACAGGCTGGGACAGGTGGAAAACCTCCGTGACTCAGCTTGAGAAAATGGTGGAGGGATCCTGACAATAGCCCTGGATCTGCATGGAGGAGTTTCTCCACAGCTGCTGCAGAACAGGCCACTATAATAGTGATTTGGCAATCCATGCATTGTTGACCTCAGTATAGAGATGTAAAGGTGAAATCCAACAGAGAGGATATTGGGAGATATGGTTAAATTATCTAAATAACCCTCTGAAATTCTACTAGCAGCTGTCTAATTATCAGCAATATGCTTAGCTCACCTGAGAACACCAGTTCCCTTTGAGGGGGGGAGAGGGAATTTGGGAGATTTGTAGACTCACTCACTGTAGACTGCCTCCCCTCCAGGTCCCCATTATTCCTGTAGTGATCTCTTCATACAACAACTTCTACAGCCAGAAGGAGAAGAGATTTACAACAGGTAAGAGTTACTTGGGGCAGAGAGAAACTCCTGATCTCTCTCTCATTATGGTCTGGGTGTTGGTACTAGCTGAGTCCTTGGAGGGAGCTATGAGGTGGGTGAGTAGAGGAGTATGTGCAACATGGGAATAGCAGCCAGACAAATGCAGCTTCTCTCTTCTCAGGAGGGGAGAGAATGTGAGATTTCAGACAACACTTCTGCCTCCCCCCATGAATTTCTCACAGTTTACTCAAGACCTGTACCAGGGAACCTGGGAGAAGCAGCAGAAACTTGGGGCAGATGCTGCCCCCTGCCCCACCACACTGTCCTTGGAGCTGCAGGTGCACGGAGAGTTGGGGAGCAAAAGGAAACAGAGCTTTCATAAAATGTCACACAGAATCCTGCTTCCTCTCAGTTACCACGTTCTTTCCATGTGTCATCCATTTATGATGACAAACTCTCTGCTGGTCACTGATAAAATTTCATGGAGAAAAAAAGACACAAGTCTTGTATTTCAAAAGGAAAATGCAGAAAAAACTGTCAAATACCAAGAACTTTTTGGTATTGGAAGGATTCTCCTGCGCGGGAGTCAGATAGGAGCATGAGCAAGGACTTCAGCTGTCTGCCCTGCTCTGCTAGCCTGCTCCGCTAGCCTGCTCCATCCTCTCTTCACCCATAACATCCCTCGTCAGTTGTACAACCAAGATAGAGCACTTTCCTGGGAAATCAGAGGGGATTTCCTGGGGAAAGTCATCTGGAGTGGGGAGGGACCTCTGGAGTAGTTCAACCTCTTACTTAAGGAAAGCCAGCTCCAAAGAGAGATCAGGTTGCTCTGTGCCTTGTCCAGTCCAAGGAAGGAGATACCACAACCTCTCTGGGCTTTTTATGAAAGACTATTTGCAGCTGTATGTACATTTGCCCTTATAATAACCTCACCCGAGGTGTTCATGGTTAACCGGGATTTTTGTGACCCCTAAGCATGTTGCAGGGTCAGTCATTCCCAAATTGATGATTGTTAAAAAGGTAGGACCTTCACTGCTGGAGAAAGAACCACAATGAGCTTTTCCTGTAACTTCACCACCACCACCACCACTTTACCCATCTGGAAGTTTTGCCAGGATTGATTTCGAAGATGTGCTACACAGAGCCAAGATTTCTGCATGTCAGGATGGCTGATCCTTTAGATCAACTCTCCATCTAAGCAGGGGCTCAGGGTATGCTGATGAACTTCTGGAAAGCTCAGTCTCGTATCTACTCTGTGCACACTGGAGGTGTCTATTGTGCATGGAGGAAGTCTGGTGCTTGTGGGAAGTCTGTTATAGCCTGACAGCACTACATGTACAGCACAGCCCTGTCATCCTTCAACTTTTTCTGCAAGGCCAAGAGAGGTGTAGGAGACTCCTGAGATACCATGCTTAGCTTTGGATGGAATGAATTTTGTGGATTTGCATGCAGGCAGGGAGGACATCCTCTTCTTTTATGAAAGACTCTTCTCTATGGTTCTGTTTCACCTTCCTTGCATGGTTTTACTAGCAGCTCTTCTGGATCTCATTTCATAGCACACTTGTAGATGCATGAAAACATGCTAAAAAGTTAAAAAGTAAAACAGACACTCTCCAGGTCTTCAGGTGGGTCTATGTACAGGCAGTCTCTTGTCTTCACTGGCAAGAATAAAGGCCAGTGGGTGGAAGAACAGAAGAGTATAATGATAACTTTTCAAAACACTCATCCTGTTTCCAGCAGTCTGTTGCTTAATCTTCTTGTCTCTTGGCCAAACGGAGAGTTCTGGCATGATTTCTCTCATCCCAAAGTGCATCCTGGAAGGGACAACTCTGCTATATTGAATATACATAGATCAGAGCATGGCCAGTCTGGATGTATTGTATTACAGACATCTCATCCTCTTTGCCCTGGTCTGGACAGACCCTGAAGTCTAGAACTACCCAGTTGTGGGTGACCTCTTTCCACTGTGAAAACTGACCATTTATTCCTACTGCCTGTTCCCTGTCTTGCGACCCACAGTGGCCCCTTATTCCACATGAATTATTGCTTTGGATATACTAGGGGATTAGTGTATGGGAGAGATTCACCTGTTTCTGTATTTATGATTTTGTGGTCTCTGGGAACAAGGTAAGTCTGGTTTGGGTTTCTGCTGTGTGTATTTGGGACACGACTGGGTTGCTGTGTGGAAGAGGACATTTCCATTTGTTTCTGTCTTGTTTCTTCATTTGCACTGATCCCTATGCTACACCTTCTCTGGCTCTCCTATAATCCTCACATGCTTCCTTTCCTCTCTCTGAACCTCCTGTCTTACTCTTCTAGGGAAAATCACCATCCAGATCCTGCCAGAAGTGGAGACCCTTGACCTGGGCCCAGACGATGTTCCCAAGCTCACCGAGCAAGTCCGTGACTCCATGCTTGCCACCTATCAGAGGATATCAGGCATGATGAATGGGTCTTCCCATTAGTGATCTTATCTTTCAGCTCCAGTTTTGGGTATAGGTGCTTAGGGAGAGGGCATGGCAGCCACAGGAAGATCTGGAAACAGAGACAACCCTGGACTGCAACATTGACATACCAGTGATGAGCAAAATGTCCACAGAGGAAGGAGAACTTTAAGTGAAGCTGGTGAAATCATCCCTTGTTGCTTCCAAAAAACCCCCTGGGCCACCTGAGCTGTGCCCTAAACACACCATGGATAGGAGGACATGTCTTTTAATCATAACCCTAAGAACTTCTGTCCAACTGGACACCAACCAGTCTTAGACAGAGCTGGACCCTTCCTACGATCATTGCTGCATGTTTATAATCACCTTTTTCTATCCAAAACCAACAAGGTGGAGACATTTATCTGTGGGTCCATGGCTATCCCGTCAGATGTTGGGCCCCCCCAGCTGACACCCTTGGGGAAATACAGCTTGGGGCGGCGGGTTACCACATTCACCTGGAAGCTCATTCAGGAGGAAGCACTGTCTCCTGCCTCTCAGTGGGGAAGGACTTGAGGATAACTTCTGCCACAAGATGGGGGAGCCAAGGCAGCTTTGGGAGAGCGGAATTAAAGACCAATACATACATTACATGTGTCTGCAAGGGTTGGTGGTTTCTTTGTTTTTTTCAGACTTCCTTTTAAACAAAGCAATATTTTGCTTTCAGTGGTTGGGCTTGGGAATGGGCCCAAGGGACTTAGGTACCAGAGGCAAACAACAGAAATGTATTGCTTAACACACTGGCAGTGGCTTGATAATCTCATGGTTTTTAACACACTCTAAAGATTTTTCAATCCAAATGCATTCTGAGATCACTGATTTTTAAATATTGCCTGGTTTTGCTTTGTCTTCTAATGTCCTAAAAGCAACAGCTATGGCAGGCCATGGACAACAGAGCGCTACAAAACAAAACAAAGCAGAAAGCCTGAGATTCAGGCACTTAACTTCAATTTTGCTGTGAGCTGTATTATGATTAAAAAACAAAAATGATGGTATGTGTTTGTATATGGGCCAGGCTCATGTCCATGGCCTGAAAGAGACAGCAGCTCACCATGCTTCCCAAGAAGTCCTGCAAGGATACATCTGGGAAGTGAACGAGGTTCTGTTGGCATGAGAGACTTTGATCCAGTCAGTGCTATCTGGGAAACCAGGCTGCACAGCTAGCGTGCCATGGTATCTTGTGCCACTCTGCAAAAACAGGTTGCAGGTCTCTGGAAGCAGAAGTGCACAGGCACCTACCAGCCCACAAGGCACCAGTTGCAGAAGAGCCAGGCATGTATTCAGGCACATTACTGGAAACAGCCACCACTTGTAAGACTGCTGTTTATTTGGTTTTCCTGGAGTCTTGCCTTCCCTGCCTGGAGGTCCCTGCAGTTTTGACCTGTGGCCCGGCTTATTATGCGGCACATTCTCCACTCTCCATTGCTGAGCCCCAGGCCTTGGCAGTACAGCTGGTCTTCATCGGGCTCCCTGGGTCATGGGTGGGCAGCAGCTCTTTGGCCTTCTTGGAGCACTCTGGGGTGAGATGGGCTTGGCTCACCAGCACATCCCCGTGGCAAAGCCTGCATGCAGGCTCTGTAGCCAGGGGGTGTTACCAGGCTATAATGACTCCTCATCAGAGAGTCACCTACTCCACCAAGAAACTTCAGACTTGAGTCTAGCTTAGGTTGCCACTGCTTGTAACTTAGTCTTGCTCCCATTTCCTGCCCTCCTCTCCAGCTGTGCCAAGGAGAGATGGAAACAATATAATTTGTGCATGTTGGTATTTACTGAATTAATAGTATCTTGGGAGTTATCACTCCAGCCAGTTAATTAATTTTTAATCCTAACATTTGTGAATTACATTATGGCTTGTTTTTTTTATGCTGCTAGGTCTAGCTATGAACCATAGTCAAAGAAGTTCTGGACAGATGTTTAATTCACACCAGAACTGATGCCAAAAGTAGATAAGTGCATACTATGTATTTTACTAATGCCTAGCACACCCAAACACAGTTCACTTTAGGATTTAAATAATAGATGCCTCTAGGCATCAATATGCAGCTGCCATTCTCCAGTGTCTTTAAAGACTGAAATCTCTGTGCTAATTACAAACAGTCCAAACAATTTATGCTCCTGTGCAAAACAAGTTGATAAGGAAAGTTGTGATAATGATTACATGAACTTGCTAATTTCTGAGCAGGTATGAAGGATAAGGAGTTTGATTTAGAATGCTAAATTAGTAATGAAGAGATTGTAAACAAAGATGACATTTAAAGCCTGTTTCATGAGAGCACTGCAGCTTTCAGATTTGCTGCCCCTTCAAAATGGGAAGTAGAAAACTTCTGTCTTGGTTGTTAATCTCTTTGGAGAATCGTAAACTGTACAGCACCTGACTAAGTCTTGCCAACCTCTGAACATTTAGGACAACAGAAAACAAAATGTCACTACCCCTTCTGTCTGAAGAGTTGCACTGCTGGAAGCTTTTGCAAATGAATGAATTAAAAAATCACAGTATACAACAGTAGATGCAGTTTTTAGTTTCTTTCCAGGAAAAGCATGTGCAAGAGGTTCAACTGACAGCAATCAGATTAAGCATGATGCAGGCAGCAGTTTTCCAAGAGCAGTTCAGCACCATTAGGAGTTCCCAACGTTGGTCCGAGGAATAAGATTAGAAACTGTCAATAAAGCAGAAAAGGCTACTGAGAGGCAGAAAGTCTTTCCTGGACATAATATTTCTCCTAACGTTTTTACTTGACTCCACAGCTTAAAACAGTCATTGATCATGGGTATTCAGTTTCCCCGAACACCCAGTACCCAGAGCCAGATACCCAGGTTTGCCTGTTTATCTTTTTAGATCTGAGACACTACAGTGCTTCTAGTCCTTTCAAAAGATAGCTTCAATGACCTAATGCCAGAAAACCCTTTGGACTTGTGCTTTTGGGGGAAATTTCTTGGCACTTGAGAATGTTTAACTTTTAACAGTTTCTGTTTAACACCCTGGGATTTCAACGTTGCTAGGTTATGCAAACACGCTTCAGATCATTTCCAGCCTGGTAGTAAAAAAGGCCACAGCTAGTGGCTCAGAAAATTTCAGTGACCATAAAGTTAAGTAAATAAAACTAATCTGGAAGCATCTGTTGTTTAGAGAGAAGCAACTGGAAGATATTCCTGAAGACTGGGATGGAATGACCAAAATTTAGGGTCTTTACATCAGGTGGGAGCATGTCTTGCTTAAAAGTCAGTCTCTGTCTCAAAAACAGCTAGTCACACTCAATACAGGAACTGCATGGAGATGCTTTCCAGTCTGTGCCTTGCAGAAGGACACAAGTGATCCTAATATACTGTGATAATCTATACATGGTTTGCTAGAAGGAAAAGTTCAGTCAAATCCATTCTGCTCAAGCCAAGCCTGTCTCAGTTCTCCCTTCATCATTTCCATTTGGGAGAGCCTATGCCAAAAATACGTCAGTAGGAGTACAAAGCTAGTTCTAGTTCCTCTTCTCTTCTACATAAACACTGTCTTACTGTCTTTCAGGATGTGGCAGATCATAATCACTGATTGAGTGTAATAGTATTGTGGTGTCAGGCCATACAGTGTCAAAACAATTCGAAATATGTCTTAAGATGCTTTAAAGATTGAGGGAAGGCAAGGTGAGAGTGTGGTCTTGAACCAGCAGAGTTTGACTTTGAAGCAGATATAGACTAATTCTGATAGATCTTTCTTGACAGGAAGACTATCCATGAAGGAATCAAATAGTCTTGAAACAGATTATGCTGACTTGGAATAAAGCACTTTTAGAGGAACACACATTCACAGGGGCCAAAACAGATTGGATTGCCTGGAATTTTTCATCCAGTTGACAAGAAAGAGACAGGCTACTAAGGAATGATGAAAATGATAGATTGCAGAGAGACTAGGCTAGCAGTATGTGAGTGCCTCTGATGGTGTCTGAGATGGGACTAGCAGGGGACACCTCTCTCTGAGCATGGAGTTGAATGGATAGTCAAGGTGTTTTGGGGGGGCAGAGTCACTACAATGACCTTAATTCTTTTATTTCTCTAAATGCCCTGATCTTGTAGGTCATTTCTTATTTTTGACAGGCCTCAAGCAAGGAAAATCCATTGCATACCTTTCATGCCACTCGCAGGCTAATCTTTCCAGGATGAGAGGTTGAGTGTGTTGATCTCATGGCAGTCTACAAAGTTCTCAGGATAAATGCTGACCTTGAACATGTCCCTGGGTATCTTTTTGATACGAGTATTGTCACAAATCACTTTTGACAGTGAGATTTTTCTCAGGGCATGCAGCTGCTGCAGAGTGAAAACTCCTGGTTTCTCCCACCAGAATCTGCAAAGATATTTTCAGAAGCATTTCATAATTGCTTTGAAGGCATTTGGTGCTGGTTATTTGCCAAGATGGAAATCTGGCCAACATCTCCTGCTCAGATCCACCTTGACTCATCAAGCACTAGGTGCACCCATTTGAAAAAAGTGTCTCCAGGGCGATCTGGGCCACCTCTGGATTTTTCCACTCATCTGCAGGGCAGAGAACTCACCTCTTTCTACATAGCCTCACAGAGGACATAGTGACTGATCCTCCCCGTTAGTACCTTGAGACCAAATGTCACCTCAGGCAGGAACAACTTCAGGTTATCCATGGCATGGAGCTGGCACTCCCCAACCATATGGGTCTGTAAGTAGGGGCTGCAAATAGAGCCCGTTGGCAGCTGGGACTAAAATCAAAGTGTGAACCTTGCTGGGAGCACTCACTGACATGTTGGAGGTGGACTGGATCAATGTGTGGCATAAACTATCACCATTTTTTCCCATAGCAAATGCTGTGGAGAAGGTTTGCTCTTAGAACTGCCTACCTGTCCCCATCACGAAGATTTCTGAATTGGGTGCCAATGATGCAAGCCAGGAGAGGTCCAACTCTGCCCTGGGGAACAAAAGGCTCTGTGATTGCCCCAATCCAGAGGTCAATATTGTCTGGTGTCCCATACAGATCTATTAACTTTTTGGCCAGCTTGGAATTGCCTAGCACCTCAGAGAGTTCACCCACATTTTGAGGTTGGGAGAGCCCACAGAAGCGCCTCCAGGCATTGTAACCTGCAAAAGCAGAATGGCAACTGATCAGGACCCTTGTCTTCCCACTGTCTGCCTAGACTCAGGAGCTTAACACACATCTTTGCTCATAAGCAATGCCTGCTTCATCCCATGTCATTAAAGAATCTGGGAGACAGTATTTTCCAGGTGGACACAGTCACAAAACATGATGTTTTCAAAGGTTCTTTTTGTATGCACACACTAAACTAACAATTTGATTTGTCTTTACACAACATTGAGGATTCAGCACATTGTAAAGGTTAAAACTATCTGATGGTGAGACTGAGTGCACCAGTTCATGTGATTTTGTGGGAATTAAATTTCTAGGATCAAAATCCTAGAAAATAGTACTATTTGCTTGTGCTTAACCCAAGAGCACCAGTTCCTCTCCAAGACCCAGTGGTAATCACACCTGCGGGCAAAGACATAAAACAAGCCTTGATGGGCCAAGATGCTCTGCCTAACTTGTGTGAAGGTTGAACTTGGTTTCTTGGGCCTGTTTCTTCAATTTAGAGCTCTCTGGCATCTTTTGTGTAGGTTATATCTAAATTCTGCCAGGTTTTTCTGTGTATTTACTCTAGGTTACAGTTTTTCTGATTCATCCCAGAATGCCAAATTCATATCTAGGCCTTTCTGATACCATGTTTTGATTAATATATATTTTTTCCCCTTCACAAATGCAGTCTCCTCTGAAATAACTATTTCAAATACTTCAGCAAAGATCATTTTACAAATGCATCACTTAAACTCCATGTGCTTTTGCTTTGCAATACACCACTGCTTCCCCCCTTCTTTAATACATCAGGCCAGCTATCATCTTTTCTTTCCAAGCCCTTTGTCCTCTTCTTAAATCCCTCAGAAAAAGACCTTTATAATACAGAGAGCTCTTCTTCCCAGAACCTAACTGTCCACTGATCTTTCCTCCTCAAATCAGGGTGCTGCCTCTTCCCATTGGTAGGAAAAAAAACTTAGCACACTCTTGAAGCTACCTTAAATAGCTGAGGAAAAAGGAGTACTGTCCACAGGAAGCGTGAACTTGTATCTCTTTACCTGGAAGACCATGATCTCTTCCCCGTTGCAAGTTCAGAGCTGCTAGATCCAAACCTATTATCGCTGTCTGTTCAAAAAGGTGATCCTGGAGTTCCTCAACGAGCAGTTGACTCTGTTTCATCAGCTTTGCATGATCAACCATCATTCCTCGTATGAGTGGGTCAATGCCACCTGTGTTTGTTGCAAATCAAGAAAAGACACAGACTTTTTGTACCTAATTCTAGCTTTGATGGTCCCTTTTGTGCAGCTGAAACAGTGCTGCAGTAAATGTCCTTTCTACTTTAGGCAGTGTGGATTTCACCTAGTCCAGCCAAACGAGACTAAACCACCTTCAGCTTAGACCTTTTGGAAGGATGACTATAGAGTAACTCTAATGATCATTTGATCTCAAGTGAAATTTCCAGGAAGGGCAACAGATACAGTAGTAGCAACACCTTCTGGGCACTGAATCCAGTCCCTTGCTTTTACAGGCAGAATCCCTTTCATCTACTCATCAAGTCCACCTTCAAACTAGGAGCAGAGTTTCCACCACAAGACTCCAACAGAAAACTGTTACACGCTCTCCTTCCTGGTTCAGACAGCAATGCCTAATTCCCACCCTAAATCTTAGGATGATAGCAGAATTAAGGTTGGAAAGGTTCTCTGAAGTCCCTGCTCCAACCCCCTGCTAGAGCAGGACTAGTTTCAAAACTAGAACAGGTTGATTAGGGGTTTGTTCAGTCAAGTTTTGAATTTGCCTGAGGATGGAGATCCCACCAGGTCTTTCAGCGCTTGTCCCAGAGACTCTTTTTCTTCCGTCTGATAGGAATTTCCTTTGATGTAGCTTGTGTCTGTTCCCTCTCTGTACACCTCAGAGAAGAGTTTGGCTCCATCTTATCTATAAACCCCCTCATTAGCCAGGTAGACTGCAATCAGATTCCCCCTCTCTCCCCTCCACCCACCCTGCAGCTGTCCCTTCTCCAGGTTTAAACCCACTTCTTGTTTCCCAGACCCCTAGGTCCCTTTCTGCAGAGCTACTCCTTAGCCAGTCAGTCCCCAGTGTCTACTGATGCATGGGGTTCAGGTCCAGGTTTATGTTTTGCAATTATTTTGTTCGGAATTAGCTATTAATTGACAATTATTTATTAATACTTTAAATGCAATGGTGACATCAGCTCATCTCTTTTTGGCTATGTTGTTTTCACAGCCATTAAGAAGACAGAATTACTAAAACAAAGCAAAACTGGAAGCATGTGTATATTTTGGTGTGTTTTCCAGAACTAGTTAGACTATTTATTTTGGAAGAGACAACATTTGTCTCCCTTGGTAAGAATCATGACTGCAGATGTCAGTTATGTAAGCAGTGTGTCTAAAATCTCTTTGGAGTTATGAAGAGAGATGGCCACCACTAGAAAGCAATTATCCTGTCTTAGCTCAGTTAGACTGGGTGAGTCACCTTCTGGCAGTGCCTATTAATTACACAGCAATATAAAATAACTAGTTTAGACTAACCTAAATTTTGATTAACTGACATTTGGTGCCTTGAGGCTGATGCTTCCAAGAATAACGTGAGCAATTGCACTAAGTTTGCGCCGATGTACAATGCACACACTGTCAGGTCTCATTGAATTGAGACAGGCAGCAGCCTGAGAAATACCTTCGCTCTGCTGTGTTTTTCAGTTATTTACTGGCGTGTTCAGAAGATGGATGCAATTATCATTGCCACTAAAGTGGCTCTCTCTGAGAAGTTTGTGCTTGAGGACGTTCAGCAGTTGGAGCATAACAACACATGACTTTTGGCAGGACTTCTTTGCCTGGGTACAATGCAGCGCCAATGTTACTAGGCTGTGTTTGGAGACAATTCTGCTTGTATCTGCAGGACTCTGTCCTGTTGTCCCACGTTTAGCAGACCACTAATTTGACTGCCTCCCCTTGGATAGACATGCCATGAGCATCTTCCAAGCTGAATGGCACCGTAATTTGGGTGACACCAATTAAATAAATGGAGCTGAAGAAGTTTTTGGTGTCTAGGTCTGCATGTCTTACCAGCTAACTACCACCTGAACATCTGCTTCAGGACTAGAGCAGGACTGCTGGCTGCCACATGTTCTTACCTTCCATTATAATTCTCCAGGAAGCGCAAAAAGTTAAATGAAGAGGAACATGAGAGAGTGAACCTAAAGGTTGAAAATTGTCATCTAAACGGGATACAAAAGGCTGTACTGAAGTATGACCAAACCGGAAAGCCAGGGAAAAAACATTTGCCACTGCAGGATCCACAGTCTCATTGTAGCCACTGTATAGAGGAATCCACTTTCTAATCTCCTCTGCAAGCAGAAGTGGAAGATAGTCTCTGTATGTTATTATCTGAAAGAGCATGTAAGCAGAGCTTGTGGTCAGTAGTTATAGCAGAAATGACATCAAAAGTCCAAATGCAGAACATGAATGTGAAGGGTAAAATAAGTAATAAAAAATGCTGAAAGGCAGCCATTTGCATCTGAGCAAGAGGAGGAGGACTTTCTATGCTTTCCATCCTGACTATTACTACAGAAGGTGACAAGAAGAACTGCTGAGTTGGAACATCCTAACATCTGCTGAACAAAATACACATGGATTTCACAAAAGCCCTTGGCAAGTGTACCATCTCCATCGGACCGTCTTTTTTCAGAAGCTTTTTGACTGCCTTAAAGAACTCTAACAGTTCTACAAAGCATGATTTTCCTCCTTTTCTGAGAGAAAAATAGTGCTAAGCATATGGATGATAAACAATGAGCAGTGACCAGTACCTGGGTCATAGCACCTATGATCTTTCGAGTCTCCTGGTAAAGCTTTTCTCCATCCCAGTGAGGATTTAATTTCCTCAGCTCTGTAACCAGGCGATTGTGTTCTCTTAGAAAGACAGTGTGCAAAGCAGAAAGTCCCAGGTTTTCAGCTACCCGTATATCACCTACAAATGAAAATATCTTAGGAATTTTGTAAACTGTTTTTTATTTCAATAGCAGATTTTTATGTCAGAACAGACAAGTAACATCTGATAGCATGACTGGTATTAAGGCTTGTGGCTAAGCTGCCTAGTGGTCATCACAAGGTCTGGTTTAACACACTGTACAAAACCATTAATGCCAGATATTTGTTTCCAGCACAGACAGACCATTCTCCCTCTCCAAACCATTTAGCTCTTATGGAGAAGGCGTTTTTGCCAATTTAAAATGTATTGCACATTTTCATGAGTCAGCTGTTTCTCATTTTGTGAAAATCTAATGCCTGCCTTCCTTATGCACATCAAGGCTTTTAAGGATATTCCTTTGTATCAGCAGTGTAAAATTTTGGTTTTGAAAATTTGTCCCAGTTCACCCAAGTTATAAATGCCTTTGAGAGATCTGTGAATGCACTTTTAGTACAGATGCTGGACAGAAAGCTGGATGGCATGCAGTGAAGTCTCTCTGACAGAGGAGGATGGAAGAAACACTGAGCATCTGCTCATTCAGCAAGGAGTTTTTCTCCCACACATGGAATAAGACAATAATGTGCAATAGGATATACACTCTATATTCTTATGATTGACTTTGCAAACTTCACATTTCTAATAATTTTTTTAATGTTTTGCTTATGCTGGAGCACTTCTCATTTTAAAAAACTCTCTGTTCTGAATGTAAATTTGTTTAAATTTCAGACTGAAATTTCTAGACTTATCTTCTGAAGTAAGTTGAGTATTTTCAACTATTAAAAATGTAGAATGTAGTACTAGGGATAGTTAACTGTACTGATAAAAAGCTATTAACAGTTAGTATTGAGTTGAAAACTGAATGGTGAATTCTAGGTAGGTGAGAAAATCACTTAGAAGTTTTAAATAATGGTTTTTTTTCTATGGAAAATTTCTTCTATTTCTGGAAAGAACTTTTAAAGGGTGGATGACTTCCTATAACCTTTTTGGAAAATTAAAAAAATTTGTTTTTATGTTCAGTTCAACAATTCTTGTTCAATTCTTGTTCTATTTAATTTTCTCTATCCTTTACCTTACACAATGTCTTCCAATGACTCATACAAATATAATGAGTTATCAGTCACTTGACCATAATGATCTTTTTTGACTTTATAGGCCAGAGAAAGATTTTTGTTGTTCACATCAGAAAACTGCACCACAGACGTGTCTTACCTGCTTTAAAACAGGGGATGTTCATGCTCTTGTTTGTGAACACACAAACACTTTTTGTTTTATTCTCAAAGGGCAATAATTCCAACCCTGCATCAGTAAAATTCTGGTTCACAGCCATCAAACCCAGTTGGTTTGTCTGATTTCGAATACTCTTTGCCACAGACTGTTCACTACCATACACCATGCTGGCATCAAGGAATGAGCTGACTGCATTGATCTGCTCTCGAATAAATATCCTGGGATTGCACACTGAAGCTGACTGGATGAACGGCATACAAGAATTTGATCTCTGCATCCGTGGGTCATCGGGGGGGAACTAAAGCAAACAAACATAAGCAATGCCTGAGAGAAAGTGGTGAGCTGTTATTTTTTAGCAAGTTTTAAGGCGTTTTAAGGTATTTGGGGGTGTTTTAAGGTAGCATGGAGTGGAATGAAGGTCATGATACCTTAATTGGGAAGCAAGGGGACTTGAAGGCACAATCAGTCTCACAGTGAAGCTCCTGGTTCACTCCTGCGCTACTGAAAGGGGCTAAATCCATATCGTGGTTGACCCACTGGCCCCAGTGCATGAAAACAAGAGAAAGCTCTCGATCGTGAGTGATGTTACTGTTGGCTGTTCGAGCAATTTCATTTGACACTTTTCGAACCTGCAGAAAACCAAAATGAAAATGTGTTTGACTATCTTTACCAGGATGAATTTATCTCTCAGTAGAAGACCTCCTGTGAGACCATGGACAAGACTATCTTAAATAGGCTCATAAGAGTTACCTTTGGCATTAAATAGACCTACACTGTGCCCCAGCTCTGTCAAAACTGGTGTAATGAATAGCCTCCAGCCCTTTGGCTGCTCCATCTTGACTCCACGCCTGGCAATCACTCAGCTAAGCCAAGTTTCGGAAGAGGCCTTTATTGTGCCTGAAAACTCATGTGTGTGCACGCATCCAGAAAGTCAGGAAGACAGCTGAGAAACACATGCATCTTATTGTTTATATAAAAAATCCTGCTATGTCTGAGCATGATCTGCATAAAACCTGGGGAGGTGCGTTTTAAAAGATGTTATGATATTGCCCATATTTTGCTTAGTGAAGTACTTGCAACATTTTTGCACAGCTCTGTCTCTGACAAACACATCAGCCAAAGCCACAGATCAACTGTAGAAAACAAGCTCCAAGTCAGTAACTGAGATCAGAGAAAAGTATCAACCAGTTTGCATTCCGGATGCTGTCGTTGTTTCATTTCTAACGGATGCAATAAGGGCAGTTTTCACTGTTATTATTTGGGCAAAAATAATGGTTCTTACCAGAGGGAGCGGAAATCCATTGTAAAGCTTTCCTTCGCTTACTCCTCTGGGAACAGACACTCCATCTTCATATTCTGCAGGTAGCCAGCGAGCAAATGCGTGATTGGAAGCTCCAAAATGAGAATGCTTTCTGGAATATTGGAAAAAGAAACACAAACACCTGTATTATTTCACAAATGAAAAGGTTTGTAGATGCAAATGTTTTGCAATCCTTTAAATCATGTTTGATTCCTACATAACAGAGGTGATGGCTGCGTTTTGTCCAGAAAACACTGAGAAAGTCATACCAAGATTATTACTGTAAATAAAAATCAACTTTTCTGAGGTTAAAAAAAGAGTCCTCATGTGACTATATTAATTTTATTTGTATTTTAAATCTTTGTTTCTTATCATATCTGTTTCCAGGGCTTCCCCACACAGATTCACAGAAGTGCTGTTTGGAAGGGACCTCTGGGGTCTGTTGTCCAGCCTTACAGCAGGACTGTCACCAATGATTAGGGTGGCCAAGGCTTTGTCCAGCTGAGGCCTGAAAACCTCCAAGGATGGAGATCTCCTACCTCTGTGGGGACCTGTCACAAGGCTGTCCCTTCAGGATTTTTTTTTCCCACGTCCCACACGAACCTCTCAAACTACAGCCTTTGACTGTTTCCCCTTATTATATTGTTTCATGCTACTGAAAAGACTTTGACTCCATCGTTTTGTAACTACCCTTCAAACAGATGAGGCAGCAACTACATCTCCCTTCAGCCTCTTCTTCACTGCCAAACTAAACAAGCCCAGCTCCCTCCACACCTCCTCAGATGCCACATGCTCCAGGTCTTGGAGCACCTTGGAAGCCTGCTTCTGAGCCTTCTTCATTTTTTCCACATCCCTCTTGAACTCAGGGATCCAAAATTGGACCCTCAACTGTTGGTCATGTTCATTCTGATATAATTTGCTCATTTGCAATGTGAGTGCACCCTTCAACACATCTGCATGCCTACCAGTTTTGAAGGCAGGTTTCTTCAGATGACTTTGGATAATAGTGTTAGTCCTGGTTTGAGACTTGAAGCAGAAGCACTAAGAGCAAATTCCCAGTAGGCAACTATGAAACATCAGAAGTTTTCCCCAAACATCCTCTGAAATCACTTAGTCAATAAACTCAAAGTTAACTTCAGTAAACTAAGCAAACTTGAAAGGCAGTAGTTTATTATGTATTTCTACACTATTCTAAATTCTAAAAAATGTCATCAGTTAACTCAGTAACACTTGTTCAGAAAAAAAGTATTGCTGGTTGAGCTAATGATCTATGGCATATAAAGGGATGCACGTACACAAGCTCTCTGGGGGAAAACAGTTACTGAATATCAGCTGCTGCATAGCAATTCTCTGTATATAAGCTCTTACATCAATAAATGCTGGATAATACCTGCCCATATTAAAAGAAAGGGGTGCCATGCTCACAGTTTATAGCAGTGTGCTGTGAAATAAAAGAGTACCCTAGAACAATTAGCACACTGTAGCTGAAGCAATTCCACTGAATATTAAGAGCGCAGGAACACCACAATTCTTGTTTTGATTGGTATGACTGTCCTTACAGACAGATTTTTACAAAATATTTAGGCACTAACTCATGGTGTGCTTCTCAGGCTGAGTGAGATCCTTGTAGAAATGTTTAAGTTTCACAGAACTGCCTTCCTTCTGAGTGCAAGGTTGTCTCTGGCAGCTAGGTGAATTAGGAAGGCTGAGGACAACCCTAATCTAAGCCTAAGTAACAGCATGGACATTGTTGCCCTTGTGGGTGCTGAAGGTCCTGGGGACCATGGGCAAAAGTATAGACTAACTAAAAAAACGTGCAAAGTGAGTGTGAGCTTCCTGCATTTGTGATGTAGGGTTGTGCTCTGTACATGCATTTGGTTTCATACCAGTTACACATTGGATACAACCCCACTCAAATCTGGGGTCTGGGATGCCACACAAGGCAACAAATCTGTCAAAGAACAGGAAAGCAGTCCTTGATTTCCAGGTATCAGACTAGAAATTTTGTCATCTTCTGGTCAAAAAAAAAAAAAGCTAAAGAGCAAATAAGCAAATAAATGTATAATCCCAGGTTCAAAGCAGGAGTGAGGGTATGCCCAAAAAGCTGAAGAACTCTTTTTTTTTTTCAGCTCACAGAATCACACTAGCCAGAGCTAGAAAAGCCAAGAATAAAAGTCTTCATTCACTTCCCATCCTTATACATCACAACAAAGTTTGTATTTGGGTAGCTACACAAATATGTTGAGAACTATAAATATACTTTCATTTGCATTATGCAACATATGAACAAGGCACCAAACCTAGACTTATGTGCCATGATGTTTAGTGAGTACAATAAACATGGATTATTTATATTCACAATGTCCAGGAGACCTACGCTTTTAAAAATCTTGCTCACGTATTCAGTCCAAGACATCTGAAATTTGACTGTCAATGCACTCAACAGATTCAAAGAATGGTGTCTGCCTGAACCTGGGCTAAATAATCCTATCCGCATCAAAGAAGAAAGAGAAGTGATTTTCTGAGGTCTCAAGATGAGTTAAGAGGCTGAGTTGGAATCACTTTCTGACTGCCACAGTCCCAATATCTACTTTCCTCTTCTTTTCATCTCCACCACCCCAAGAAGTAGCTTCCCTTCAGCCTAAGCAGCACATAGAGAGCAGTGGGCTCAAATTTGAAATTTCATGGAAAAGACATCTTTTTCATGCCAGGCAATAGGCAGAAATGAAGCAACTGTACAGGCATCACTGAAATGAGCAAGTCCTTCTTGCTGCTCTGTTGAAAGAAACTTATGCAGATGACCTAAAGGCATCTATCCTGAGTCAATACACAGACTGGAGACTCTCTTTGTCCACAGACAAATCCTACCTGTTGTTGCACTCTCCAGTGATGGTCCGATAATTGCTATCCTCTTCACATTTAATGGAACGAATCTGGTAGTAACAGCCTGTTTCTTTGAATATCATTTCCTTCTGTTGTCTATCTAGTAGGTCTGCAAGAGGAACCAATAACAAAGTTTCTCTTTTCCATCTCTCAGCAACATGAGAAACTTGGCATGGAAAACAGAGCAGGTCTATGCTGAATAAGTCAACCACAAAATCCCACAAGAAAATACTAATTTGGGGGAGATTTAAAACATCTAATGACAGTTCAGTACCTTTTCTCTGAAAATGGTGCATAAATGGAGAAGGTTCATGCACTAACTCTGGGTGTCTAGAGTTGACAGCTTCTCTGAGAACACCCAGGGCTTTTTACACTGACGGAATTCAGAACATGATTCATCTGACCAAATGTAGGCATCTACCTTAGGGTGACTAGGTCTCCACTTGTCCCTCTTTTGTTACAGATATTTGTTACCCAGCATATAATGATTTAAGAGCATATACACAGAAAGTGACTCTGCACCAGCTGATATTCAGTAACTGGTTTCCCCAGAATAATTTGTGTCTCTGTGCCCCTCTACTTGCCATAGACCATTAGCTCAACCAGAATTACTCTTGGAATACCTAAGTCTACCCTTGTCAGCCACAATCCATGGAGAGTCCAGTGGGTGGTTCATCCTCTCCTCAGGCAGATCCCAAGGAATATGGGATAAAACACCTCCAACAAGTGCCTTTTCCTCTCTATGAAAATTCTGTTCAACCTAAAACCTAGCCCTCATGCAGCTAACTTCAGCTGAGACAAATCACCTCCAAGAAAAAATGGTGATGTGGAGATTTGAGAAACAATGAGAAGAGTAGGCAGACACTGAGTTTTAGGAGCGAGGGACAATGCCACAGGGCTCAGCTCTTAATGAAGCCTTGCACAGGAACTGCTTTGCACTGGCAAATTATCGATGCTAGCTGGGTAGACAAGGACGCTACTGCTGCCTATTATATGGAAGAGCTGCATTCCAGTCTGTGCTCCAGTAGATGAGCATTGAGCCCAGCATGTCCTGGTGGCTGATACGCACTCCTGAGAAGTGACAGAATTTAGCTCTAATCATGAAGGTCATGTGTTAGTTGTTTTAACTCCTCTAACAACTGATCTATCAGGAAGAAGACAAGGTGTGCCGTCAGCACCACAGGAATGATTTGGAGAGCCCATTTTGATTGATATCTCAGAAACATTCAGGCAAAATAGATGAGAAATCTCTAATCTGTGAATCCCTTCTGTTCATTAGCACTGTCAGGATTTGGGCATCTAGAGTCATGCTAAATTGTGAGCTGAGTCAGAACTGTGGAGGTATAGCATCTGGATTTGAATTGTTAATTTGGTGCCTAAACCCCTTTGTGGATCAGCTCTAATCTCTGAGCAAGGGAAGCTGGTATGGCATGGAACAGTCTTGCAGGAGAATAATGGGGAGCACCATCACCAGCAATATTTTACACTAAACTGGAAAAAAAATCGGGAGCTCTCAGAACGATACACCCTGGACAGCTGGGCATGAGGACCAGAAGTCAAAGGTGGGCTTCTATTCCCAGGGGCAGGAGTCTCCCAGCACTCAACGCATTTTGCCCCAGATTTAGCTCACTTATTGTTAGCACCCCTGTTATTATCCTTCTCACCCTAGGCTGTTTTTATAGTCAAAGGTATGAGAAAGGCACTGCCAAAGAAGATGATTAAAATAGGAGGTAGCTTGGGTCTGCCTCTGGACATGCTTTATCTTTCTACCACTTGCAAGGTCTGGTCACCTGGGGCCTTAAAGTCAAGTGGAAACACCTTTATTGTGAAGGGTTTTATCACCATTTATTTGAATCATGGCAGAGCTGCCTTCTGACTTTCTTTCTGTGATAGCTTTTCTGCTATTAGCTGTATGCAAGATATTTTGGTCTAAAGCACATTACCTGTAACGTTCAAACCCCCTTTCCCACACAGCTGGAGCTTCCTTTTCAGTAGTTTCAAAGTAGTTTCCAAATAATCAGCAGCACGGACTGCAGATCTGGTTCTTCCTACTGGCTCTTTTAAGTGCTTCAGGAAATCTGCTGGTGTGGCATCCTTTTCCTCTAGTTTTCTCTTTGAGCTAAACATAAAAGAGTCCCATTAAGCACCATCTTCAAAATCAGACCTGGTCTGTTGTGCTGGGCTGGGTCATGTTCATGTACACAATATCACTATTCTGCTCACCTATAACAAGCTGGCTACTCATCAAGTTTACACATGTCCAATTCTTAGCTGAATTTTGGCAAACAAATGATTGTGATCCCTTATTTTCAGTTTGCATTATGTTCTCGTCACAATAAATTTTGGTAAATTATGTGTAAAGCTGGAACAATATATGAAAAAAATGATTTATTCAGTGACTGGATAACTTTTTACATTTAATATGTCACAAGATACAGTCTATGAACAGAGAGACAGTCTTGGTCATGTTGTCTCTCTTTCTGGCCCCATGGATCTTTATTGCACAATGAAACACCTTCCATAGGGTGAACAGAGAGATGCTCCTCTCCAAAACAGGCTGCTGCCTGGATTCAACCTTTTGGGGCAATAAACAGAGGGATACCTAGTTTCTGAGTTCCACCAAAGCTTATTTGTTACAGGGTATTCATCTGCACAGCTCTCTCATGACTCTGCTCCTTTTGGAGAAAGACAGAACTTCAGCACCCAGGAGAGAGCTCAACATGTATTGGCCTACTCATACCACTACGGACTACAAAGAGAGTGCATGTAACAGTGGTGTAAGTGGTGCTGGGTGCTGCAGGGTGATGAAGGGTGGTCCTGAGGCTGAGAGAGGGCACTAGAGGCCAGGAAGGCTGAGCAGAAGAATCTGTCTGACTACCTCAAAGAGACCCCTTGAACAAAGGTGTCTCCATAATGAATATGCATTAGGAACTAGAAGAAATTTATTTTCTCTTATTTCTTTGTAATGTTAAGCCCCTCATGCAAATTGGACTCACCTTTCTCGGGCACGTAAGTATGCTGCATTTACCAGCTGTCTGGCTTCACTAATGCTGCTCAAGAGAGATGAGTCTGATAGCATCTTTGAGTACCCTACTCAAAAAAGAAAAGAGCAGGACATAAAGACACTTTGAGATGTACATCAGGAGCTAAAGGAGCACATTTTTTCATACATCATGCTTTGAATATCTTGGACAAATTTTGAAGCACTTAAAACCAAGGCTAAACTTAGACCGAGTATCTGGGTACTATTTAGATTCATTATCTTGATGACTTACATCTTTCCCACAGGGCTAATTCTGCCTAGTTGTCCTTCTCCCTTCGCTTCTTCTGCATAAAGCTCTTGTACCAGGATCTTTGTACTCATCCTTGCAAGCCTCTTTTAGGAAGGAAATTAATGTGTAGGGATGTCTGAGCTGATGTCTGCCTTTGCTGGAGCTTTTTACCTTCCCATTTCAAGCTTACATGTGGCTGCTACACTGAGCAAAGCAGGTTAGAGGCAATCCCATTACATTATCCCAGATGAGGCAAAAATGTGTAGTATGAAGCTGTAGCTGGAGACCACAGGAAGCTTTCCTGACTTAACTTTAAATGCAGACAGCTCGGCTAGTCCTTGGCCTTTCTGGGCACTCCAGGCACCACCTAGCTGTGCTCAGGTACACATCCAAAATAGCTCAGACAAATCATACCCTCAGGCATCTCCCCCTCTTCACTGGGAGGCCACGCTGAGTGTGGCATCTACATTGCAGATGCCCAACGGAGGCAAGATGAACCTCAAGCTAGATGTGCTGAAGCTCACGACAGGCAATGACTCTGCTTTGTCCACACTAGGTTCGTCTCAGAACCTTGCTCCCACTGCACCAACCTGTTGACCAGATGACAGAGGGGCAGAAACAGGTTACTGGGAGGGCAGCTGCCAGGTTAGTATGGCAGGAGCAGCAAAACATATCCTCCAGTTGCCATCAAAGCAACAATATGTAACACAAGGAATGGCAGTGAAGAATGGGAGAAGAGGACAGGGTGAAGGAGCTCCAGCAGCAGTAACAGGAAGTGCAACAAGGAACTGAGCAAACAAATGACACAAAAGATCTTGCAAAACTGAAATTACCTTTGAGAGCTCCAAAACGCAATAAAAATTGGCCGACAGGTTCATAAAGATAATGGGAACTGAATGGGTACAAGAGGCTACATGGATACACACAGAGAGTGATTGGACAAGCCCTGGCTCCTAAAAAAATAGCTGAAAACTAGTTAGAGAAAAATGGATAAAAGTGAGAAAAGAAGACAGGCATTATCTATCAGGTCCCCTTAGTGTTCATCTAGTTGTTTCCCTGACAGATGCCTTTGTGTGAAAGGACAGGCAAATTTTGCTGCAGCTGGGATTTAAAAATAATCAGCAATTGTTTCACTTGGGTGTAACTGAACTAATAAGGCCTGATCATGCATGATATGACCCTAACATTGAGCTCTGGCATCCTGGAGGAAAGGCCGTTCTCCCCAGGACTGGGTTCTAAGAGCACACGAGACCACAAGTCTGCCAGAGTTTTTGGGTGGGTTTGGCAATAATGTTTTTTAAATGCATATGACAACAGGGTTTGTGAACTCTAGTGCTAGGTCTTATTACAACAAAATTTAGTACAGAGAAAATTCAGATCTGCCTGGGAAGAGGA
Source organism: Apteryx rowi (assembly GCF_003343035.1). Taxonomy (NCBI): domain Eukaryota; kingdom Metazoa; phylum Chordata; class Aves; order Apterygiformes; family Apterygidae; genus Apteryx; species Apteryx rowi. The sequence continues at coordinate 5,675,623 of NW_020448308.1, forward strand.
CAAAGGCATTTGTAACATCCCTTTCTCACACGTGTACAGGTGTCTCAGTGGGGCCTAACTTTCTATTCAGCCACTCATTGGCTTTCATGATTTCAGTACATCCCACATGGTCCTCCTGAGGCCCTTAGGCATGGGTCACTGGGTTCCTCTGCAAGGTGCTGTTACCCTCACTTGCTCAGTCTTCTGCCTGCAGCTGATTCCAAGGTTCCTGCCCCCAGCTTGTCCCACCTCAGCCCCTGGCTTGATTACTGGCCTGGGGTGCTCTGAACCCACAAACATGACTTTGAGGGTCTTGGAGCCCTTTGCTGCCAGAATAAAACTCTGGATTAGATGGTGTTGCAACAGCTACATCCTGTCCTACAGTTCTCCCAAAGCAGAGAAAACTGCTGGTCATCCTCCTTTTGGTTCACTGTATGGTGATCAGACCTTCAGCATAGTTACACAACCCAACCCATTGCTTCTGCATTAAGGCTATACATTATGCTAAAGTGTACCCTTGTACATGTTTGCAATGTACAACCATGGCATGTTCATGTCTGTGCATGAATTGTTTGAAAGAGTATCTCAAGCAAAAATTGCTGCTTGCTTTCTAATTTGATTTTCTCTAGCTTCCCCTTCCAGGCACCATCCTGTCCCATCTACTGCAAGTGAAGGCTTGTAGTTGTGACCTTTATTCTGGAGCATGCTGCGAGTTAGAAGAGATGAGTTTGGAACTAAGCATGTAAAGGGCCACCTGGTTCCTTGAACCTAGTCTCTTTTTATGTCAGGTGCCACCTGCACAAGGTCCTTTTTACAGTCTCCATTCTGAAGATAGTAAAGTTAGTTGTGTGAAATTTCCACTTATAATTATCCACTTATAATTATTTGATTTTGAAGTTACTGAATTTTAAGTTCTTGGGCCAAAATGTGCATGAACACAATGCATGTAAGTTGGATATTAATAGTGAGATAAAACAGTTCATCTCTTCCTATGAAAAAGCATAGAAGAAAACAATCTTGCAAATGCTAGCATTTTCTTTGAAGAGTCAGACTATAACTGAGACATGGAAAAAAAGACCTGAATGTGACAAAAGAACCATCCTTCTCCCCATTAACTTTGTTCTCAGAAATGAACTGCACACTTCTGCTGAAACTTTCAAAGAAGTTTCTGTAGAAAACTTCTGTGGAAAAGAGAAGAGATTACTTTTACTTATTGTATAAGTAATCCCACTGAGGAGCACAATGCTTCTCAGGTGTGAAAATAGTGGAAACCTCATTTTCAAAATACATAGGAAAATAGAATGTCATATGTCTACAGAACACAGAACAACTTGTTTCTGATAGGGCAATGGATTGTGTGACAGTCATATATAATGTGGGAGATGAGAAGTAAACGCAATGAGATGATATGACAGTGAAGCCCTGTGGGAACATCCTGATCCTAGATTCACCTATCCACTGATACTGGGAACCCTCCCCACAATTATATGGGTAAATACCAATATCCTTATATCTCACCCATTCACACCTTCATAATGCATGGCCCTACATGACAGTCATTTTGATCCAGAATGTCCTGAAGCCACTTTGCCTGTGATATGGTACTTTCAGTGCACCCATATTGGATAGGACTCGTTGCATATTTTCACGTTGACCTGATATTATATTGTTTGATGTAGTTACCAAAAATCCGCTGAAAGTTACAGGACCGTAAATGATCATATAGTAGTAGTTTGTCATCCATTTCACAGATCTGACTTGCATGGTTATGGGAGGTTTTGAAGGGATTATTTTTTGCCCTTCTTTTTGAAGATATTCTTCCTCGAAGAAGGGACATACACTTAGAACATGCCTAGAAGAAGCGAAATACATGACCTGTGACTCAGTCTGCCTGTCATAAAATGATAATCATGCCCTTTGAAGACCAAATATAGACAAGTTTCTTGGGCATTGATTTCATTTTTGGTGAGGAAGTCTACAGGATATTTCAAATTTGTACTTGAACTATATCTAACTAAGAACTCGGACTGCGTTCTGGCCCAAATCCTCCACACAGTATTACACCCTTTTAATCACAGCAGCAGCAGCAGCAGCAGGAGAAATGGAATCTTACTATTTAATGAGGAGTCCAATGCCCCGACTAGGCACAAGGTGATGATGGATCCTAAGAGAGTAATTCTTGGTTTTATCCCTAGAGAGAAACACAACAGAAGTCTTCTCAATTAGCTGTAACTGAATGGGCAGGCTTTCACCAAAGCATCAAAAGAGAGTGACTGTTCCTGTTTGGTTTGAATATTTCTTTCAGAATCTATGAAAAAAATACAGACTGCCTCTGATCATGTTTGTAGCTTGGCTGAAGAAGCTGTAAGTGTTGGTAGGACATGGGCCGTACCTGTGATGTGGGGCATTCAGTAAATTGAACAAAATAACTGCCAAGGAGGAGGTAGCCAAATACAGTTCAGCCTTCAGCAATGAAGACTGTCAGGCAGGTGGACTGGAAGAGGGCAGCATCCTGGTATACTGAATGGTAAGGAGGGTCCGTGGCAGGTGGCTAGCATAAAGAAGATTAGACTCAATATGTCCACTGTCATCCTGTCCCCTCTGCCCCCTTCTTTATATTCTTATTGATATGCTGAGCAAAACAAGCTGCTAAGACTAGCACAGGTCCTCCAGCCTTTGATCTCCTTCTTTAGTCTTCTTCATGATCCCTGATATTTGTCACTAATCTTCTTCACACCAACACCAGAACTGTGTATCATTTGATCGTTCGTTCGTTCTATCGAACACTCGCTCAATCGTTCTATATACAGAGGCAGAGTACCTTCCCTGAAAGGAGACAACTGGAAAGTTACAATTAGATATATTTAAAGTCATTTAGTCAATATTTTAATTGACTCAGATTACAATAGGAAATACTGACAAAGTTTGGAAGAACTAATGAACTACATACAGTGGGGCAGGTTATCTTTTATTTGCAATCTGTGGAAACTTTTGAACCATATTTTCAGGAATTTAAGGCTGCTTATTCCTAGCAATCTTTTACTGCAGGGTATCACCACATGAGACAGAAAAGCTCTCTTCTCTCACTTCTTAAAATAAATGTATTTCATGTATGGCTGGAGAATAAGGAAGGATGAAGGAGCACCAGCTCCTAGAGCTCTACTCTGTCTCCTCATCTCCTTGGGCTTATCCAAAGAACACACCAATACCCACACCAGAAATATCAAAGCATTTAAATACAGAAATAAAATTAAAAAGCACTGATCTCACCTGCCATGTCTGCAGAGCTGGTAGGGCATTTGGAATAAGGCGGCCTTTTATAGCATCTGCATTTAGCTCAGGGCAGAAATTAGCTGAGTCTGGTTTGGGCGTGACCAAAAGAGGAGAACTTGGGACAAGACTGAGCCAAGAGGAAATAGTTGTTTTACTTTCCTGGACTAAGCAGAAAGGTGTGCACTGCTCCATTCCTTATGGTAAGGGTTGACTTCCTTTTTGACAAATCAGTAAAAAAGACAAAGTAAAAAAAAAACAAGTAAAAAGTAAAAAAAAAAACAGGAATAAAGGCACACATTTCTCTTCTGCAAGGTAAAAGAGATCGTCTTAATGCTATTATTGCAAAAGATGATAATGGAATTTGTCTTCTTTTTCCCTTTTCCGTGACATGTCTGTTGGTTTGGAAAATGTGCCACATGCCAGCATTGCTTCTGTGAGGCATACCGAGGTCCAAATATGGTAGGTCTGAATGAGGGAACTGTGGGCTGCAGGCAATTTCTGTAAGTTCAGAATAACCGACGTGAACTGTAGACCATGGGCATGCAGAAGAAAGATATATTTGTTCATCAGAGAGCAACACAAAACTGTAAGTGGTAATCTGCTATTGAAATTCATAGATTTGGTAGGATTGAATAGATATGATGTTTATAAAGGATAAAAATTGAAAATTTCAACCTGACTTTAAAAGGACGTAGTTAGATAAATGCCATTCGAGGCACCCACAAAAATTTGCCAGGAAAACCAAAGCTGTCTCTGAACTAAAATTGGTTAGCTAAATCACTGTTAAATCATTGTGAATGCCAAAGACCAGACAAAGAACCAGGCAATTGTATGAAGCAGACTAGAGCTGTCTCCAGTCAAATCAAATGTATATTAATACAGACAACAAGTTACCTCAGTGCAAACAAGAATAGGTCAGAAGGACAGAATGGGATATTTCATCCTGAAATATCTGGAAAAGGCCAAGATGTTGGGTTGGTCAAGTAGTTGAGCATGAATTCCAAGAGCTAAACAGTGGGAAAAGAGGATGCACTTCAGTGTATAAACAGGAAGGTAGTATAAAGAGTTTACTTATTTGAACATCAGTCATAATGACTTCAAAAGACTATGCTGAGCGAAAAAGTTCTAAAGATGGCACCCAATGACTCTTCAGTGTTGCAGCTCAGAAGTGAATTTCAGCAAAGTCTCCCATGTGCAAAGAAAAGCTGGAGGCAACCACTGAGCAACCAGGAAGTTTTTCTTGTCCAAGTGTGCAATAATCCAGATATCATGGTAATTCCTATCTAAAAGTCATCACTAATGCTCAGTGTGGGAAAAAAAAAAAAAAACAACACATAGGAACAATGCTGAACTATAGGAAAGAAGCATTTGTTGATATGAGGGACTGAATCAGGAAAGGCTAACACCAAAGGTGGAGGGAATAAAATCTGCATTTTAAGGAAACAATAAATCAGTCACACAACAAAGCTTTAACAAACTAGATATGTAGAAGTCAAAATAAAAAGTAGTATTACCCATGGTCAAGAGTGTTTTCTTGGTGTCAAAGAAAATTCCATTAGAGCTTGGAAAGATAGACAGAAACATTAATAAATGAACTGGTAGTATCACAGACTACCTTGTGGTATTAGAGGAGTAAATAATAGAAGCAATTTCTGAGTAAACAAAATGTGTCTAATACCAGAGATTATGGATCCTTCCTGGTGCTGGTTTTGAGTACCTCCTTGTCAACTTTTTATCTGAATTATACTGAGCTTCAGCCTTTCTTAAACATCTGAGAAGCTATGACACAGTAGAAACTATGGAGAAAGGGGAAGAGGATGGTAAGGTCCAGCCTGTTTCTTGGACACTGCCATCTGTAGACAGCTGGGAAGAGTATGTCCCTGGGGCTACATGTAATTCATCAGAGTCCTCCCTGCAATCCCAAAGCACTCACCACTCTTCCCCCCAGAACATCCCCTCAGGGCAGTCTGAGGTGTTGTATCTCCCCAGGAACAAAGGAGAAAGAAGAGAGCAAGACTGTATTCTGGTTGGAATCTCTCTGCCCCAGGTGAGGACCTGAAGTCAGGAGCTCATTTGCAGATCATGTCCAGGCTGCATGAGGATGGGCAAAGTCACATCTCAGTCTCTCTGAGGAGCCATTGATCTCCATGTCAGTCCTAATGTTATTGACTTTATCCCCAGCTCCTGCTCTCCCTTTCCACTGGAAAAGTCTTGAGTGGTCCTTCCAGAACTTGGGTCATCCTTCTCTGAGCCCTTCCTGTGTCCACTGTGTCCTTTCTAGCATACGGTACCAGAACCACACATGGTGGCCAAGGTGGGACAAGAAATCAAAGTATGTAAAGGCATGATGATGTTCCCTTTTTTTTTTCTCCCAGCCTTTCATAACATTTGAATTTTTTTTGGCCACTGGCACTTGGTATGTAAAGTCAGTATTTCCCCATATACAGTCTTTTACATTTATTAATTCAGCATTTTTGTTCTGTGTTTGACCTTTAATTTGAAGGGGAAGATACTTTTATCTTATGAGGGTGAAGTTTCTTGTCCTGTGTTAAGAAAACTTGATAAATAATATCTATAAACATCTTAAGAAGCAAACTTGAGTGGTCCCAGACAACATGTCCTGGAGTACTCCATGGATGATGACTGAAGAGATGATCATGTTGATTTTTGGTAAATCTGATTTCATTCAGTAAATTTCAGAAGATGACCCATAGTCAAAATTGGTAGGTAAACCGACAATTCAGTTACACTTGTCTGGTTGAGGCCAGCTTATGACACAGCAAAAGTAGAAGTCATGCTTTTTGTTTGCATTGCATCTGCTCCAGTAGTCATTTCCACCACCTTCTTGGGAAAAAGTCTTCTTCACCTAATAAGTCACTGTAATAAATTAGTTACAGTTGTGATATTTGTCAACATGGTTATAAGGGTAATATGCCTTATTTATGAGTCAAAAGGTGCCTTTTTAATCAATTCCTGACCCTGAAAAAGTTATTAGTATAAGCACTTGTGCCTGACATAACTGTGTTCACAAAAGGAGAGTTTTCTGCTTTAAATTGAGCTCAATTTACCAAACCTTTGCCCAGACTAGCACTTGGAGAAGCCCATCTGCTTAATTCATCAAAAGGGAGATTAATTACTGACTTAGTTACAGTGTGCATGTTCTTTAATATTGCTTAACAGCAGGAAGCATTTAGGACAAATCTTGGCGCAAAAATGAAATGCACATATCTACCCTTCCCCTCCCTCCAGATCTAAGCTAGATGCCTACACATGGTCTTGTCTTTTTCAGTACTCAGAAGCAGGCACCTCCATCCTATCAAAGCTACTGGGGAATTTGAAATCAGCATTTTGATCACTCTGTGGATTGACTCTTGACCCTACTTGGAAAACTGAAACGAGTGGCAATTGTTGTAAATTAAATCCAGAGGAATAATAATCAGAAATAAGACAAAAATATTGAATGACAAGGACCAACAATCCTCAGAAGAGATTGCTATAATAAATATTCATCTTTTGTCTCTTGATAATTTCAGCTCAAGGTCAGGAAGGAGAGCTGAGTGAGTGTGAGCATGTTATCACGAAGTAGTAAACACTTCTCATTAGTAGGACAGAGGTCACGCTCAAGAAACCCAAAATTTCTTACAATAAAAAGACATTAATGAAACTATCAATTGCAGGTTCAGAAACAAACAGGAGAGATTTTTTTCGCATAGCACGCAGCTGTGAAACCCCTAGACACCGAATGAGTCCAAAGACTAAGCAGACAAATTCATGGAAGAAATAACCTTCCAAAACGTATTAAACACAAAGATCCCAATACGGTTCAGGAGTCCAGGACTGCAAATTGCACAAAGACAGAAAGTGGAGGAGAAATACCACTGCATGTTTGCTCAGCTGAATTCGCTTCACCAAGTGTGTACTAGTGACTATTGGCAGAGACAGGACAGATAGACATTTGATCTGATCCAGCACAGTCATTTTTATTAGAGGCCTTACTAGTCCACAGTAGCCCTAGAGGATTACAGTGTGTAGCTTACTTTACCTTTGTAGGTGTGTCCCAGGATGACATTTGCCTTTCTCACAACGGTATGAGAATGTTCGACTGATGCCATCTTGTAAGCCAGTTAAGCCTTGGATTTTCTTTCACAGAAAGGCTAATGCATCAGTTGTCTGATATCTGTAGGTCCGATTATTCCTGCCTAAAATCCCTATGCACTTGTATAGTGCGCTTGTATCAGCTCCCAGTTAGTATCATCTATGACCATAGCTATTTTCTATTCCATCAAACAAGTTATTAATAAAACCACCAAATAATGGTGGATCCTGAACAGTCACTCATGGCTCTCCAGCATTCAAGAGTGACCCATGGAAAATTCTTTTCTAAGCAACAGGTTATTTAGTTTGGCATCCACTCTGTATTGTTTTCTTCTAGACTGTGCTTTCATAGTTTGCTTACAATAGTATAATTTGAAGCTGTGCCAAAAGTCTCACTGGAACACATCTGTGATGCCTTTTTCTTCTTTCCCCACTGGATTTGCTGCCCTGATTGGTTTGGCATGATTACTTGACAAGCCCATGTTGACACTGGCTCATCACCTTAGTCATTAATAAATAATCAAACACTTTGTCAGCACTTGCAGAAGTTTTTCCAGGAATTGAATGAATTTCCCGGTTCCTTTTTCTGAAGGTCAGTACTGGATTTGTCCTATTCTGTGTCCTTCACTTTCCTCTTTCAGTTCTCAGTGAAAAATGTCACAAGCTTGAAGATTTCCTCAAAGAGTTCAGGAGAGTTTCGTTGGATATTTAAACATCAGGACCAATATTTCTGAAAACATCTAACATAAATCGAAAGCTAGAATCTTTTTTTTTGTCAGTATTATGAAAAACACCTGACTTGTATTGACCGTTAAAGTGAAGACTGATGCCAGGAAGGTAGTAAGTATTTTTGGCCTTCAGACATCATAGGCTGATAGCTGTCCCTCTCCAGCACATTGTGGACCTGTGTTTTGTTCGTTTCCCTTGATGCATCTAATGAATGATGTGTTAGGGCAGCCAGGCTTTGTGACAGATGGTGGCAGGAGGGTCACTTACACAGGGATTTGACATCTTTGTCTGCCCATGGGAGTTATGAGGGTGCTCCTAATTGCACTGTCTGGAGCGTGTGAGTTGCGCAGAGAGGGAGTGTCTGTGAAGCTCCTGGGGGCCAATGGTAAATTGTGTGTTTGTGCATAGGAACTAGGGAGCTACATGTTCTTTGAACCCGGGGCTGGAAGCTCTGTGGTGGCACATCCTCCCACCCTTGGGACAGCACATTCGTGTGGGGAACACAGAGTGCATATGTCTCAGCTCTTGAGCGTGGGAGTTGTACACATGGGGTTTGCAGCCCTGTGATTTACGGTGTGAGAGGGTGTGAGGTTGGAAGGCTGGATCACGGGCACCTCAGTCTAAGGGGGAGGCTGTCACCAGGGCTTATTGGTTCCTCACTTAGTGCATGTGTGTCTGCGCTGTGTGTATCTGCAGCAGCTGGTATTTGTGCCAGGCTGGCAGGAGAGGCGTGGGGGCAGGCATAGGGGTGCTGAGCTTCCTCATGCAGAGGTGGGAGCTGGGTGTGACAGATGTCATGGCAGGTTGACCTAGAAGGAAGTGAGAAGCAGCAACGGTCAAAAACCCACACGTGGTGCCCAGATGCTGCTGGTAAAGAACAAAATGGTGGCCAATTTGCCCTGGTGCTGTGTGTGCTAAATGGTGTATCACATCTGCTAGCACTTCAAGGCCACCACAGTCCTCCATGCTCTGCCCTGTGCTGATTGCACAGATTTCCAGTGCATTTAATAATCTCAGAATATTCCATGGCACATCAATGCTTTAATGCCAGAATTGCAGAAGATTCAAACTGTATAATGCATCACTAATTGGCACTCAGATATTTTAAAGTGAAGTTTTAATTCTGAACTACAAAAAAACTAATAACTGATGTACCAAGAAATAATGCTGTTTTATTGGATCAGAAATGAGTTGTTTTCAGAAGAAACCCTCCCCTACTGCAGCACTGTTTTTTATGATCATTCTACGCAACTTAATCCAAGTTTTTGTGGGCAGATCAGAAGTGACTGACATTCAAAAGGAAATTCTTGTTGACAATCAGCCATGCAAATCCCCAAAGATCAAGTAGCCAGTCCTTCCTACTGTTTAAATATTTTCATAGTTTTTTTTAATTAATCCAAAATAAATAAAAAGAAAATATGAGGAAGAAAATTGCAAAGTAATATCTAGTTAAATTCGAGGAAAAAAAATTAGTGAAGGTTAAGTTTTCAGGAGCTGAAAATACAATGTAAATTTTTCCCCTCTAAAGGGAAATTCAAAATCAAAATCAGAAGTTGGCCTCCAATATCACAGGGACTCTAATCACCCTGGCTGAAGCTCTACCTTGTCTACCTAGTGCTCTGCATACAAAATGTACATAAGTAGACATCCACAAAGGTGTTATATATCTAACTTCTTGCTGAAATGAAGAGAGGTGAGTCTTTAAATAGGAATGAGATGCCTGAATATATCTGTTAACACTGTTAGGTTTGGAATTTCACTCATTAGGAGGATAATGCTTGCAATTCCAGGTATCTGAAGGGTGGCTTTGCTAGATCTTTTTTGTATTCTTGACATGTATTATTGCAATTGCATTGGTGCCTCAGAGACAGTCTGGGAATCCCCAGTTGTTATTGGCACTCTAAAACTACAAAAACAGAGACGGTCTGCGTTCAAAGACACACACCGTCATTTGCAGGTGGTCTGATTGCACACTCCCAAGATCAGAGTCACTGCCCATTTGCATTGCAGCTGTGACATTGGATGTGCCCTTCCAATTACTCCAAGCCTAGGCACATCTGAACTGCCCAGGGCATTCAGCTGCCCACAGGGAAGCTGTCCTATGCCACCCCTAGATAGGAGTTCTGGTGTTTTGGTGCAGCCTTTCGAGTTTCAAGAGAAACCAGGATAGCTTGTCCATCAAGGGTGCTGTTCGTTTTAGCACAGCATGTGAGAGACCTGGGCAGCCAGTTATGCAGACAGTCTATCAAGCAGCAGGTTCCTCTATACTATCTCCTCTCTGTTCTGAATGGTTAGGAGTTGCTGATTTCCTTTCTTTCAGGCTTCTTGGTATTACCATTCAGTTGAAGGGAAATATCTTAGGCTGTGGATCTTCACCTGGAAATCCTACTGTGTATCTGGCAACCTGTAGCTGTGTGGTTGCTTAATACGCAATTAAGCATTAGCTGTAGCAAAAACATCACTAAACTTAAGCAGCACAACAAAGAAAAAGCTCATTATTATAGTCCTTGTTTCCCATCCTAATGGAAGAAAGCAACATCCTCTCCTTTTCTTTTTGACACACCTCTGATTTTCCTGCAGGTTCTTTCAGCCTCCATTTCCATGGCACAGACACATCTATGCCAGTAAGACCCAAACTTGAGCCAACATCTCTCAAGATAAAAAGGGATTAAGGGTTTATTTAGGTACAATTTCAAACCTATAAAGCTCCTTCTTCACCTGCCAAGGACACATTCTTCCTGTATTTCTAACTGTGGTTTTATTTACATATTAGGGACCTTGCCCAGGGCACTGTGGCACAAAACAGCGACCACCGCTTCAGAAAACTGTGTCCAGCACATGTTCTGGTCCAACAGACTATTATGCAGCATTTGTAAAGTCGTGGAGTGAGCAGAATAAAACAGAAAAAAGTGAGAAGTGATGGGCTACTAGTACCGAAATTGTAAGACAAGTAGAGGACGAAAAGTTCCCAGCAGTTCAGAGGTGCCATTTAATCAAAAACAGTTTGTCCAGCTTTACAAATGCAAGCTCGCAGCACTAAAAAGGAACTTTAACTCTCTATGGAGAAGGCCATCCAGTTCTATGCTCAAGGCCAGGGCATCATTGCCATACTGAAATACAGCCTCTGGACAACAAGGGAATTTTGGAAGACAATGCAGAGGGGAAAGCTGGTGATTCTGCACAGCCTATGGTTCAGCTTCCTGAAATAGCTCTCTTATGGACACAAGGCTATCTCCAGGGTCTGGATACAGGCTTGCTACTGGATATACCCTGGGGCATATGCAAGGGACTAACCCCAGAGCAAGAATATGAGTTGAAATCTGTTCAATTAAAAACAAAGAGACAGTGGGCTAAGCAATATTTTTTCCTTTACTTCTCTTCATCACAGTAGGGAGCTGCAGTTCTCCCACCCAGAACACTTCCCTTTTCTCCATGGTTTGGACTGACCTACACCCATCAGTCAGCAGCTCTGAAGGAGGAAATCCACACACTGGAACATCTCACCCTCCACCCTGAGATGATAACTAATGAGGGGTGCAAAGAGAACATCTCCCGTGCTCCCTGGCAGGAGCTGGTGACCATCTTGTAGTATCCGTATATGTGCTTGAGGGCCCCATGTCCAAGGCACAACTCCCTTGCGGTCTGACCACTTCTGACTCTTCCATCAGCAGGAGCTTTCACAGGGTTGGTGTGGGTTTGATAACAACAGCAAGGGATGCTCAAAAGACAGCACCACAGGTCCTTGCAGCACCACTGAGGTGCTCTGTTGAAGGACCTTTCCAGCTGTGTGAGGACCTCAGAGGAGATTCTTATCCCTTTGTGAAGACCACCTCAGAAGACTCATCAATGCCCAGGGATATGAAGCCTTCTTAGTGCAGGCCTCTGTCAGCTGTTATGGTGAGGTACCTAGGTGAGTGCCCAATGCCTATGTCCGATACATAGCAGAAAGAGGTGAGTCCTCCATTCCTGCCAGCAAACAGGCAGTACCATCAGTGACTAACGGACTGCATTGTGGCCATTTCCACAGAAGTCACTTATGGGGATATTATCCGTGGCCATATCAGATGGCTGAGTGCAAGGTGTAGGTCCACACAGAAGCCTAAATGCTCTTCCTTCCTTTGCCACCTGCAGCCCTCTCCACAGTCCCTGAGGTTGCAGGGGCCATGACACGACTCAGTGGGGTATGGCATTCAGGCCTACCTCTGCTCTGAGCAGTGGGCCAAGTTTCCAGGACATAAAAGCTGTGGAAGGCCATTTGTGCCTTTCTAGCACAACTGTAGGGCACACCACACCCACCAGGACAATAAAATTTTCATCTCCTCCTCATGAACCAAATTTCTTCCTGTCCCATTTTTTATTAAAAAGGTCCATCCATTCCTTTCCACCATTCTTTTACCCTGAGGCATACCTCATTTTATTGCACTTCGTTTTATTGAGCTTCGCTTTATTATGCTTCACAGATATTGTGTTTTTTACAAATTGAAGGTTTGCGGCAACCCTGTGTCAAGCAAGTCTATCGGCGCCATTTTTCCAACAGCACATGCTCACTTCATGTCTCTGTGTCACATTTTGGTAATTCTCACAATATTTCAAATTTTTTCATTATTATTATATCTGTTATGGTGATCTGTGATCAGTGATCTTTGATGTTACTATTATAATTGTTTTGGGGTGCCACAAACCCCATATAAGACAGTGAACTTGATAAATGTTGTGTGTGTTCTGATTGCTCCAATGACCGTCCGTTCCCCCGACTCTTTCCCTCTCCTCGGGCCTCCCTATTCCCTGAGACACAACAATATTGAAATTAGGGCAATTAATAACCCTACACTGGCCTCTAAGTGTTCAAGTGAAAGGAAGAGTTGCACGTCTCTCACTTGAAATCAAAAGCTAGAAATGATGAAGCTTAGTGAGGAAGGCATGTCGAAAGCTGAGACAGGCCGAAAGCGAGGCCTCTTGCGCCATTTAGCCAAGCTGTGAATGCAAAAGAAAACGTTTTGAAGGAAATTCAAAGTGCTACTCCAGTGAACACACAAATGATAAGAAATCGAAACAGCCTTCCTGCTGATATGGAGGAAGTTTTAGTAGTCTGGACAGAAGATCAAACCAGCCACAACATTCCCTTAAGCCAAAGCCTAATCCAGAGCAAGGCCTGAACTCTCTTCAATTCTGTGAAGGCTAAGAGAGGTGAGGAAGCTGCAGAAGAAATGTTTGAAGCTGGCAGAGGTTGGTTCATGAAGTTTAAGGAAAGAAGCTGTCTCCATAACATAAAAGTGCAAGGTGAAGCAGCAAGTGCTGATGTAGAAGCTGCAGTAAGTTATCCAGAAGATCTAGCTAAGATAATTGATGAAGGCGGCTACACTAAACAACAGATTTTCAATGTAGATGAAACAGCCTTATATTGGAAGAAGATGCCATCTAGGACTTTCATAGCTAAAGAGAAGTCAATGCCTGGCTTCAAAGCTTCAAAGGACAGGCTGACAGCAAGAGAACTAGAACTGACAGCAAGAGAACTAGAATTAGAAGTGGAGCCTGAAGATGTGACTGAATTGCTGCAAACTCATGATAAAACTTTAACAGATGAGGAATTGCTTCTTATGTATGAGCAAAGAAAGTGGTTTCTTGGGATGGAATCTACTTCTGGTGAAGATGCTGTGAACATTGTTGAAATGACAACAAAGGATTTAGAATATTACATAAACTTAGTTGATAAAGCAGCAGCAGGGTTTGAGAGGAGAGGATTGACTCTAATTTTGAAAGCAGTTCTATTGTGGGTAAAATGCTATCAAACAGCATCGCATGCTACAGAGAAATCCTTTGTGAAAGGAAGAGTCAATCGATGCAGCAAACTTCATTGCTGTCTTATTTTAAGAAATTGCTGCAGCCACCCCAACCTTCAGCAACCACCACCCTGATCAGTCAGCAGCCATCAACATCGAGGCAAGACCCTCCATCAGCAAAAAGATTACAACTCACTGAAGGCTCAGATGATGGTTAGCATTTTTTAGCAATAAAGTATTTTTTAATTATGTACATTGCTTTTTTAGACATAATGCTATTGCACGCCTAATAGACTACAGTATAGTGTAAACATAACTTTTATATGTACAGGGAAACCAAAAAATTCGTGACTTGCTTTATTGCAATATTTGCTTTATTGCGGTGGTCTGAAACCAAACCTGTGATATCTCTGAGGTATGCCTGTACTCAGTCTGGAGAGTAGGAGATGGCTTCCCTAGAGCTGGGGCTGGCAGGTCTAGTAAGAGACCTCTGCTGTCACTTATACCCAAACAGGAGAAGGATTTCTCCAGTTTACATTATCTTCTTGCTCTGCAGCCAATTCCTGTCTTGTTCCAGAATCTGGGACAGCTGTAAACCAAAACAGGAGCAGTTGTCAGGCCTCTAGAAAGCCACAGGGAGAATACATGGTTTCAAAAGCTCCAGCTAGTTATTTAAACAAAGGAGTAGAATAAACTTTAGGTGCTCACTCCGGTTTTCAGATGTGGTACACCAGCTGGGGGACTTGGGAGTCATTTGCTGCAGTGGACTCTTTTCCCTGGACTTGATTTCCCCTGGGTTGTTTTCTAGAGAGGCTTAACAGACAAGTAGGTGAGGAAATTTAGCACAAATTTCTGGGTTCAATTCAGTGCTTAATCATGTGAAAGCATGTCTGTATGAATCTCCTGTTTGTCCTCTGTGATGCTGTGAGTTTGCTCACATCCTGCCACAGCTCCTTCCATGGCAACTCAGTCCTTGCCTAGAACTTGCATCTGAGAGGCCGTTGTCCTCCCAGGCCCAGGGGAGAGACATCAGGCACTGCCTGCAGCCTGAGACCTGGGCAGCCACATCCTCCCTCTAGAGAGCCATCTGGATCAAGGACAGTTAATCCAGTCAGTGCCAGGAACTGTGCCCTGACACTTGTCACCAGGCTCAGAGGAGAGGAGAAGGAATGACTGGAGTGAAGTGGAATGGGCATATCTCCCCTGCTCTGGTCAGGGAATTAGGAGATGCATCGCAGGATGGAGTGAGCAGAGGAGATCTTTTCACAGCGGCTTCTCAAGAAGCCCACTGCCTGCACATAGAGGGACTGCTAGCAGCATGGCAGGAAGGGTTGCATCGCAGAAGGGAAGAGCATTGGGGCGCACATGAATGACTTCCCTGAGTGACAACATCAAGGATTGCCCTTGCACATTGGGACTGAAGAATCAAACCATTAGCCCTCCTGCCCCCAAAGCACCAGCCAGTTCCTTCCAAGCCTCTCTTTAGTCTCAGAGCGAATCCTGGCTCCCAGGAGCTGGCAGTTTGTAGAGAGCTGCAAATATTGGGAAAGTATGTTCTCTGCAGGACAGCATTTGCAGGGGCTTGGGGATGCCCCAGCAACACCCATCTTCTCCAGCCCCAGCAGAAGCATGCAGCTACTGGAAGAAAAAGCCTCCATGTACAGAAGATGAAGCCTTTTCTGAATCTGATGTGCAGATGTAGGTACTCTGTTTGTGCTTGCCTCCAGACAGGAGTGGAGAGAGGAACGCTCCCAGGAGGCATAGAAACCTGAAGTGCTGCATGAACAGTCAGGAACAGCAAAAGAGAAGCAGGTGGCTTTTAGCCATCATCCTCTTGGGTGAGAGATGTGCTCTGTCCCCTTCAGAAGTTTCAGAGCAGGTGTTTGTTCTTCCTGGGGCTCTCACCAGAGATGTTGAGACTCATCAGCAGGAAGATCTGCTGAAGGAGGGAAGAAGCAAGTCAGCTATTCACAAAGTTGTTTGTGTTTCAAGCCCACTCAGGGACAAGGCACTTGTGTGGTTTGGGTACTGGTGGAGAAGTCTCTCACCCTCACCCACCAAGCCAGTAGTCTCATTGCCGAAGGCTATCAGGTTGGTTAAGCATGATTTTCCCTTCATAAATCCATTCTGACTACTGCCAATAACCTTCCTGTCCTTCACATGCCTGGAAATGGTTGCCAGAATTAGTTGCTCCATCACCTTCCCAGGGATCAATGTGAGGCTGACTGGTCTGTAGTTTTCCAGGTCCTTCTTCTTTCCCTTTTTGAAGATAGGAGTGACATTTGCGTTCTTCCAGTCCTCAGTAACTTCTCCCAGTTGCCCTGAATTTTCAAAGATAATTGAGAGAGTCTTCACAATGATATTGCCAGCTCCCTCAGCACTCGCAGGTGCCTCTCATCAGGGCCCAGGGACTTCTGTATGTCCAGTTTGTCTAAGCATTCCCTAGCCTGATCCTCCTCCACCAAGGGTAAGTCTTCATTGCTCCAGACCTCCCCTCCAGTTTCAGGGGCTTGGGATTCCTGAGGGCCAGTCTTAGCAGTAAAGACTGAGACAAAGAAGGCATTCAGTACCTCTGCCTTTTCGGTGTTCTTCATCACAAGGGCCCTTGCCCCATCTAGAAGCAGGCCCACATTTTCTTTGTCATATCCCCACAGAACAAGTCCTCAGGCTACTTTCACCATCACTATTGTTGTAAATGGTGCCATTTGCCTTTCCCAGAAGAGCTGGAGCACTGATTTCCATATCTAGCCTCAGTGCCAGCCTTTGCTCTGTGCAGTAGAGATGACAGCAATAATAGCAATATCACTGCTGGGTGTGCGACAAGGGTCAGAACAGCAGGTGCAGGCCATGTTCAGGGTGGGATTAGGTCTTGTTGTGGCCCTGGTGTGGGCAGGGGGTGGCAGACAGCCTCCCCTGCCATCCCTGCCATGGCCTCCTGCAGAGACTATCAACACAAGCTGCTGTGATGGCCGAGCGGTGAAGGCGTTGGACTTGAAATCCAATGGGGTATCCCTGCGCAGGTTCAAATCCTGCTCACAGCGGGAGCTTTTACTGGCAGCCTCTGCCCTCTCATCCCCAGGATTGGAGGACAGACACCCACCCATTATTGCTCATAGGAATGACTTAGTGGTGGTGTGCACAAAGCAATTCAGCAGTCTGCTCCTAGGCCCGATCTCTAGCTGAGCTCTTCCCTTTAGGAGGGCTGAGGCAGGCAGTAAGCATGACACAATGCTCAAATGTTTGCAACTTGGCACACTTGTCCTTATTCATACTTGTCCTAAGACATATTTGTTCTTATCCATGCTCGTCCTTACCTTGTGCCCTGCACCCGTAGCAGTTTTCTGCAGGGGGGATCCAGCCTGATGGCACCTGGGGGGCTGCCACCCCACCACACACCCACATCCAGCCCTGGGGACACTTTCCCTTCCTAGAGCCGGCCAAAAGCTTCAATAGGACAGCTCTTGTCCCTGGGGCAGGACAGTCTCACTGTAAAGAAAAAGGCTTGGACCTTCCATGGAAATAAGAAGCCCCTTCCCTAACTAGGAATCGAACCCAGGCTGCAGCAGTGAGCACGCCGAATCCTGACCACTAGACCACCAGGGATGAGATGAGTGTGTACCTGGTGATGGTCAGTAGCCTGGTTCCGCAGGGACAGATTGACCCATGACCTCGCAGTCCCAAGGGGAAAACTAGTTGGGCTGGACTCTACAGACTTCCTGGGGGACTCTGCAGGGGCTCCTGCTCCTTTCTGCGAGCCATGACATGGGGAAGACCCTCTGCCCAAGGGACCCTGTCCCCACTAGGCCCAGGAAGCAGGAAGTGGCTATGCAGGGGCTCTGATCACCACTGAAAGCAAGTTTAGGGCAGGGAATGGTGACCAATGGTTCAAGTGAGAAACTAGCAGTCCCTGGAGGGTTCACCAGAGAGGCTCAGTTCTGTTGATGATGGAGCAAGGTGCTCATTTATACTGTTGCAAATTGGCAGGCTCAGATGCCACACATCACACTGGACACAGACAATCGAGTTTTGTGGCTTCTAATGCCATGGCACAAGGGCCCTGGCTTTTGGTGTTCAGCCAGCGTTCCCTACAAATGCCCTAGAATGAAGCAGAACAAAGTGTTAGGGAAAATGTGGGCTTGCTACTGAATGGGATTGAATGGGGAAGGGGCCCTGGTGACGAAGGATAGAGAGAAGGCAGAGTTACTGAATGCCTTCTTTGCTTCAGTCTTTACTGCTCAGGCCAGCCCTCAGGAACCCCAGACCCTGAAGACCAGGGAGAAAGTCTGGAGAAATGAAGACTTTCCCTTGGTGGAGGAGGATCAGATTAAAAATCATTTAGGCAAACCTGACATTCACAAGTCTATGGGCCCTGATGGGATGCACCCACGAGTGCTGAGGGAGCTGGCGGATGTTATTGCTAGGCCACTCTTAATCGTCTTTGAAAGGTCATGGAGATCAGGAGAGGTGCCTGAGGACTGGAAGAAAGCAAATGTCACTCCTATCTTCAAGAAGGGTAAGAAGAAAGACCCAGGGAATTACAGGCCACTCAGCCTCACCTTGATCCCTGCAAAGGTGATGGAACAGCTCATCCTGGATGCCATGTCTAAGCACATGAAGGAAAAGAAGGTGACCAGGAGTAGTCAGCATGGCTTCACCAAGGGGAAATCATGCCTAACCAATCTGATAGCCTTCTGTGGTGGGCTGACTGGCTGGGTAGATGAGGGGGAGAGTAGTGGATGTTGYCTASCTYGACTTCAGSAAGGCTTTTGACACTGTCTCCCACAACACCCTTGTAGGCAAGCTCAGGAAGTGCGGGCTAGATGAGCAGATAGTGAGGTGGATTGAGAACTGGCTGAATGGCAGAGTTCAGAGGGTTGTGATCAGTGGCACAAAGTCTAGTTGGAGGCCTGTAGCTAGCCATGTCCCCCAGGGGTCAATACTGGGTCCAGTACTGTTCAACTTATTCATCAGTGACCTGGATGAAGGCACAGAGTGCACCCTCAGCAAGTTTGCTGATGATACAAAACTGGGAGGAGTGGCCGATACACCAGAGGGCTGTGCTGCCATTCAGAGAGACCTGGACAGGCTGGAGAGGTGGGCAGAGAGGAGCCTCATGAAGTTCAACAAAGGCAAGTGCAGAGTTCTGCACCTAGGGAGGAATAACCCCATGCACCAGTACAGGTTGGGGGTTGACCTGCTGGAAAGCAGCTCTGCGGAGAAGGACCTGGGAGTGCTGGTGGACACCAAGTTAAGCATGAGGTAGCAATGTGCCCTTGTGGCCAAGAAGGCCAATGGTATCCTGGGGTGCATCAGGAAGAGTGCTGCCAGCAGGTCGAGGGAGGTGATCCTCCCCCTCTACTCAGCCCTGGCGAGGCCGCATCTGGAGTACTGTGTCCAGTTCTGGGCTCCCCAATACAAGAGAGACATGGAGTGAGTCAAGCAAAGGGCTACTAAGATGATTAGGGGACTGGAGCATCTCTCCTATGAGGAAAGGCTGAGAGAGCTGGGCCTGTTTGGCCTGGAGAAGAGAAGGGCTGAGGGAGGATCTTATCAATGTGTATAAGTATCTGAAGGGAGGGTGTAAAGAGGATGGGACCAGACTATTTTCAGTGGTGTCCAGCAAGAGGACAAGTGTCAATGGGCACAAACTGAAATACAGGAAACTCTGTCTGAACATGAGGAAAAACTTCTTTGCTGTGAGGGTGACTGTGCACTGGAACAGGTTGCCCAGAAAAGCTGTGTAGCCTCCTTCCTTGGAAATATTCAAAAGCTGTCTGGACACAATCCTGGGCAACGTGCTCTAGGTGACCCTGCTTGAGCAGGAGGGGTTGGACTAGATGATCTTTAAAGGTCCCTTCCAACCTCAACCATTCTGTGATTCTGTGATTTTGTGAAAGTGTAGGTATAGGCTGAGATCATTATTAAAGCCTGAACACCAAATTTTGTTGCAAGTGGCTTGCTTTGTAGAGGTAGGACACAAAATTTGATTGCAAGCCTACAACATTCCCAGTGCTGTTGCATAGCAGGAGTTCACTGTGGAAGAGCTTTATTCCACCTTGTACTGAAGACCTCAGCAACACATTAACAGACCTGAACGATACCTGTAAAAAATACATGATATTGTGATGACTGCCAGTCCTCTCTGGGTACATTTCAATCACACCCGAGCAGCTGAAGAGCACCAGATCCTTTGGTGCAGTAATGGATACTGCAGAAAGGAAAGTTCACCTCTCACACACCTCAGCAATGGCTGAGTCTGGGGAGATCAGTAGGAACTAAGCTGTCCTCCAGCTTTCTCTGTCATCAAATTCCTCCCTATGTGTCTGCCCCAAATTTGCGAGTAAGAAAATACAGGGGGTGGGATTCTTATTTCAAGCATGGAAAGACTCTATTTTCTTTTAAATAGTTATCCGACAACCAACATTTAAGTTTAGCCTACTTTCTATTTGCTTGTAAATGAAAGCTTGTGTGACAACCTTGCACAAGAGAGCCCAGAATGTTTTTTTTCCTGTGGATAGGGAGATACAAACCTTCATTGTCTGCAAAGGAATAAAATGTAAGAGTATGTCTGTGTGCAAGGGGGCGGTCAGGTCTCTCTGTATGGGAATGGGAATGCTGAGTGAATCTAGGAGGAGGTTTGGTGAGGGAGGTGGCTGAGTGCAGAGGAGGGCGGTCTGGAGAGAGGACCTGAAGGGTGTGATGGGCTGCTGCAGAGAAGCCTGGACGCATATGGGGGGTTGTGGCCTAGCCTGTGTTCCATCAGGGCTTAGGGTAGGCAGTGATATAAGAACTAATCAGACTGTATTGTTATTGATATAGTTTCGGGGAGGAAGAGTGTCTGCTAGGAGCAGCACAGACCCTGGGGCACTTTATGTGTGGGAAGGTTTCCAAATGCCCAAAGGAGCTCTGGTCTAGGATGACTATGAGCAGCAGCAGCCTCTAGCTTCACCCTGCTGGGCAGCACCCCCGAAATAGGGGCCTGTGGAGGAGTGTCACAGTCCTTCTGGTGCCCCATCCTTCTGAGATGGCTCTGGGCTTGGACTTATTGAGGGAGACACACTTGGGTGTCCCTCAGAATGTCACTGGGGCAGCAGGAGGGCAAGGTCAGGGCAAGGGGATGTGCAACTCAACCCACTGTCTGCAGCAAGTGTCCCCAGGGAGCTGGACTGCCCAAACCCACCACCCCATCACTGGAGATTCAGGGCAGGAAGAAACAGGGGCTGTCCTGAGCTACTCATAACATGCTGAGCAGCTGGGCTGCAGGGAGGATTTAGCACTCTCACTGCTGTGACCTGGGTTTGATTCCCAGCCAGGGAAGAGGCTCCTCACCGCCACAGCATTTCCAAGCCTGTTTTTCTTCATGGTGAGACTGCCCTGCCCCAGGGGCAAGAGCTGTCCAGAGGAAGGAAGGAGCTGCAAGTTTGGGTCAACCATTGGCACTCTGCAAGGACAGCAGCCCCGCTGCCCCATGGAGCTGGAGTCAGAGCCACTCCATCAGGGCAGAGACAGCTCCTTGTTTTTATCAAGGCCCGTTTGAGCCTCTGAAGTGTCTGTTTGTGGAGGATGTGGAAATGCCTTCCTTTCTCTGCCAGCAACTGCCTATGAAAAGAGATATGATATTTTTCTCTGGTTCAAGCCTAGTAGATCTCTTCCCATCTCAAAGTGCCCTGCCCTGCCCTTGCAGAAAGATATGGATCCTGATGGATCCCAAACCACCACAGTGTCCTACCCTGAGTTCACAGAAAGAAATTGCTGCCCAAAGTATTAACTAGCCAGACCAAGTCTGTGTGCAATAACGCTTTTATTGAGGGGTTAGAGCATTAGAGAGGAGCAGGCAAGGAGAGACCAGGCCCTTGAAACAGGCAAGGAGAACAGGCGATATATGTGCAGCTCTGAAGATCCCACAGTGATTCCTTAACAATTTCCATTATGGCGATCCCTCTCCCCAAATCTGAGACCTTATTATTTTACAAGTTGTTTGAGTTTCTAAACAGTTCTTAGCCTTTGACCTCCAGGCCCTGGACTACATACTATACGGTATTAGATGGTGTTACTTTCCCAGGCCATAGAAGGTGCCTTATTGCATTGCTTGGCTGTTTTTCTCTTGCTTCTTTGTTATGTTCAGACCATTCCTGGTCACACATTTTCAGTGAACAGTAAGTGATAATCCATAAGTGAGTTGTTTACAACCCTGCAGGCTCTGTTTTCAAAATGTGCCCACATTTCCAAGGCTTTTGTTATTATCATACCCTTAAACTCCACTTCACAGCATGTGACACCTGGTACGAAGCTCAGGATCAAGCAGCAAATTCTCATCACAAGCTCCTAACAAGTCTAAAAGGTCATGACTGGGACATGGCAAAGCTAATGTAAGGCCAAGTTAACGTAAGGATGACCACTAGCAGTGGCAATACTGTTTTCTACAGGCAACTTTGTCAATACACTTCACCTTCCCAACCCTCCACCCTACAGCTCCACAGGAGCAAAAGCAGAGTCCTCTGCAAAATCTGGCAACAAGACATGGAGTGAGCATCATTCCCTGTGGAGGGTGGCTGGAGCAATATCATTGAAATTAGGCCAGATGCCACTTCAGAGGGCAACCACGGCTGAAATCATGCCTGTTTTCCCTGCTGAAAACAGCTTCTTTCATTCAACAGCATCTGAAAGAAAACTGCCCCCAAGTTGCCTCTCATGAATACTCCAGAGTCTGTTGTCAGGGCCTTGTCAAAAGAGGTTGCAAGCTCTGCAGCCTCTTCTTCCACTTTCTTTCTGGGGGTTTGACTGCCATTGTTCAATGCCAGCTCTGATACAGCTCAGCTGGGTAGCCTGCAATCTGACTACTGCAAAAGAGCTCAAAAAGAGCTGGGAGAAGCCATTGCCCTTCCCTGCCCTGTTATCATCCTCGGCTCCCTGTTTGCTGTCCCTCAGAAAGCAGTCTGCCCTCACCGCTCCCTGGCGGTCCGCTCAGACCATTGCAAGCCCTGAGGTGAGCACCAGGACCCTCCGCACAGGCAGGGCCTTACCCCTACTCTACCACCTACCCAGGGGTCTATCTGACAGGTATTAGCTGCTCAGTGGTAATAATCTCCCAGCTCTCTGTATATGGAGCATGAAGACCATGCTCACTATCACTCATGGCCCTGGAGCACTGCTTTGGGGATTGCAATCACCTGCTGAGGCTGTGTCCTTGGCACTCTGACAGGGGAGCTAACCAGTGGCAGACCATGTTCTGACACGGGCTGTGAAAAATGAATGGAGGGAAAGAGCCCCTGCAGCCCACTCCAGAATAGGGCTGGTGAAGGTCCTCAAAGGTGAGGTGACTGGGGCTGCCCTGCCCTGGAGCCTGGGCTGCAGTCAGCCCCAGCTGTCATTGGAGAGGTGCCTAGAAGCATTCATTTACTCATGAGGGACTTTTTTCAGCACAGGCAATGGTGTATCATTGCAATGAAGTGTCAGAAGCACCTGGCAAGAAGCACACAGCCTTGCCAATACAGAAGGATCCAGGAGCAAGAAGAGATGTCAGGTAAGCGCCTCGAAACAGCAAGGGACCAAAGCTGAGCCCTCGAGGTGAATTTGGGGGCCTGAGCATTCAGCTCTCAGAGGGCTAGTTGTGCCTGGCACATCTGTGGGAGGTCCCAGAGGGGCATGGCAATTCCAGGAGCATCTGCAAGGACAAGAGCCTCATTCATCGACATTCCATCAGATTGCATTGAGGCCTTGCAGCTACTTTTTCTGGCTTGCTTTCTCATCCTCTTTCTTTGGATAGCTGTGAGTTGTAATGTCAATATGGAAGCTTCACTAACAACCAGCCAGATCTGATGACAGCTTATTGACTTCTTCAAGGAAAACAGATACCCATGTACCCCTCTTTTACAATCCCCAGGGATGACCCAACTTACTGTTTGCCAATGCTGGCATGGATCTGGTAGAATTTCCACTCTGATCCTATGGTTCTTGTGAACATGTTCTGTGGCAACTGAAGCCAGAGAAGCAGTTTGCAGAGGCTTTGGAGTGTCCCTTCCATTCTACAAACTCCTGATGGGCAATCTTACCAGTAGCTTGTTAAGCTCCAAGTGGAGTTTAAAGCCTCCTTCTATAGACAGCATCTCAGATGACAGCACAACAGCTTTCTTTTAGTGACTGAATGCTCTTCAGGCAGGGCTGGCTCTGTAAGTCTTACAAGCAGCAGTGAATCTGGCTTTCTGTCCCCCTTTCAGTGCCCTGCTACCTAGGCTGGGCCTCCTCTCATTTCACTTCACTGAGATTTGGATTTGGCCCTTGGTATGCTGAAAACAAAAGACTTCAAGCAAACCAACTAGAAAACTTTTCTGTTGAGTGTGTAAAGTCATTGCTGGTTTTCCCATCCTCTTCCTAGTCCTAGAGGATGATGGTAGGTGATGTGTCTGCTGGAGTGCTCTGAACTGTTGCAGAGCACTGTCAGAAGTCCCTGTGTTCCCTGGGGTGACTGCACAGGCATGGGAGCACTACCAGTCTCCCTTTCCCCACCCTTTGGGTGTCATGCTATCCTGCAAGTAGTTGCATGGAGAGTCCCAGTGTCAATCAAAAATAATGTCTTTAATGAGTGGTCAGGGCTGGTCTGCTGAAATGGCTCTGCAATAGGTCAGCATGAAGTTCTTGCTGAGTTCTGGTGCCAACTGGCATTCTGGCTACTTTCAGTCCTTCTGAAAGTCCTAGTCTAGCTGTTCTCCGGGAGCGTGTGTGTGTTTACATGTGCATATGTGTGCATGAGGGATAACAGACAGTCCTGAACCTTCCTCAGACGCATGAGATGATAGAAGGCTTGGTGTTTGTGAATGGCATCAGGTGCATCCAGGACATATCATGACCTAGAAATCACCCACTGCCTGACTGTTGCCCCTGGTGTTTGCACACGGGCCCTGGGTGCTTTCCTTAGTTTAGATTTCCCTTTTCTTTTCCATTCCAGTTCAAACCCATCTTCCTCAATGCAACCACGTCGCTAAACTGAACCCTTCATATTCACTTGCAAGACTGGACACTCAGATGCACATCCAAGCTGGGGGCAAGCGCAGTTCCCTTTCATGCACATTCAGCTCCTCCTCTCCATTCTTCTCTGTACACAGTCTTATCTCCAGATGCTATCCAGTCCCCACTTTGTGCACTCTCCTCTATTCCCCTTTATGCATTCTCAGATTTCTTCCTTTCCCCTCCATGAGCACTCTTATTCCCTCCATTACTCTACCTGCATGCTCTGATCCCTGCCATTGGCTACCCAAAATTAGATGTAGGAAAATAACATGCAGGGGATAGTATTCATACTTTCAGTCTAAAACCACTGTTTTCTTTTACAGTCATCTGAGTCTGTTCAGCTTCTGCAGGGTTTCTTTGTCTGCATTGCTTAGGAGGTAGATGATGAATGAAAGAACTCCAATATCATTTCCTACAGAAGAGAGCAGACGGCCTGGCAGATGGCCCCTGGCACTGAGGGTTTACACTTGCCTCAGAGTGGGGCTTGCCCACCCTCAGCTCCTGCTTCGTTGGAAGAACTGGCACTGCTCAGCTGTCTGAGCAGAGCCTGTGTGTGCAGGGACCAAATACAGGGGTACCTGGCTCCTGCAGGGAAGAACCTGGGGATGTCCTGAGCCTTGGAGACTCCCGAGGGGAGCACAGACCCATCCTTTCACTGAGGGAAATCCATTGCCAGTTTCCCTGGGGAGAATGTCACCCTCTGAGACAATGCATCTGAAAGGAAAGGAGTCCTATTTCCAGAAAGCTGAGGGGTCCTGCAGCTCCTGCTGAGCTGTAGAAAGACTGCCTGAAAGTCAAGTGTTAGAATGAATCATCATGAAATTACTTTCCATCAACTCAGCTTGGCCCTTCTTATCCAGGAAGCAAGCCACTGCCTCTGGTTTCTTCCCACTCTCTCATCTACTCCTGCCAGATTGGCAGAAGAGGTTCAAAACTCAGAGATCCCTTCCCATTTCAGATGCCAGGTGACAGGATCCACTTGTCCAAAACACCTCTTGCCTCTGTTTTCACTGCCACGTGTCTTGGGAGCAGAATACAGCTGATAGGTATATCACAGTTTCTGGAAACCGCTAGATCTTGTCTAGATGAGGGATGTTTGCTCTGCTGTTACTTCTCCAAATATTGTATAGAGGATGAAGAGAAAGGAGAGGAAAATTACAAGACTATGTAGGTCTTCCCCAGAGCTTACCAAAAGGACTCATCTTGTCCCTTTGTATGTCAGGAGTGGTGTGGAGCAAAGCAACATTAATGTGCTGTGACAAGACACCAGTCATTTTTACCATCTGCAAAATATTTATTCTTCTTCCTTCTTTCCTCTTCTGCTTCCAGGCTGTCACAATGTCTGAAATGGGGACATTCTCTGTGGTTAAACAACAACTTAGAGTTGGAGACAATGACTTTGTAACTGTTGGCAAACCAGTGTTTTCTGCCAGCATGCCATTACAGTCCAAATACTCTTCTCCTCAATCCTGCCAGTGAGGGGGATGGATGAGAGGAGGAGGAGATGGACTTTCCAAGTTAACGACTGGCTGCACCGCTGGTGTTGGCAACAGGG
>NW_020448309.1:0-3026 GCF_003343035.1 Apteryx rowi
GCGGGGAATCGCTCCGAGCTGCTCTCGGCTGCCAGCTCGGCCCCTGCCACTCGGGATAGAAAAATCAGCCCCGGTTGTAAATCCCAGCTCCGGGGATGCAGGACGGGGAAAAAGATTCACCCGGCCAAATTTAGCCCCCTCCCTGCACCGRCGGAGCCAGGAATCGTCTCCCTTTATAGCCGGCGGGGAGAGCYGGGCAATCGGAGAGCGTGATTCACCCGGCCGCTCCGGGCAGCTGTTCGCGGCGTGATTCATCTCACCCTCCGCCGGCTCCGAGGGGAGACGAGGCAAAACCCGCCGGCATCTAAATCTGGGCCCGGCGGATCCCCTGCTCCCCCCCCAGCAGCTTGCGCCGCTGCTCCCGCTCCCCTCCGCAGGCTAATCCCCTTCTCGCCGGCCGGCACTGATCCTGCTGCGATGCCCGGGCTGGAGAAAAGCCAGGTGAATCCCTCCAGAGCGGCCATGGAGGAGAGGGCTTCAGGAAAACCGGGAAAGTCCTGGCCCCATCTGCTACGCTCAGCGTGGGACAGCGGGACGCGGCCCCCCCCCCCCGGTCCCCCGGGATCGCAACCACCCAACGCCTCCGAAAAGCAGCCCCGGCACCTCCGGAAAAGCAGCCGCGCCGAGCTGGAAACAAGCCCAGGCGCTTCCCTCTCCTCCAAAAAGCGCCGGGGTTGGGGTCCCGTCTGCCCTGGCAGCTCCTAATTTTGGGCAGCCCCTTCCCAGCCCGGCAGCTTTTTCCAGCAGGATTCAGCCAGGGTGGGAGAGATCCCAGCTCCGAGCGGGAGCAGAGATGGGGGAAACCCCGCGGCCAGTTCAGAGTTTTATTACGGGGTGTGTGGGGGGGAAGGACTAAAAGAAAACCGGGAGCGGGAAAAAGCCAGCCCCGATTCCCGCGCGCCGGGCCGAGCGGGCGCGCGCCGTCCTGTGTCCGTGCGTCCCGGCGAGGCCAGAGCAGCCCCCCCCCACCCCCCAACCCCACAGCCAGCTGCGGGACGGCTCAGGGCTTGGGGGCCGCCTGCTCGCGGAGGTAGAGATCGCGGATTTGGGCCAGGCTGCTGCTGACGCCGCTCAGCGCCTCGGCGATGATGCGCAGGACGGAGGCCGTCTCGCGGCGGCTCTCGGCGTACTCGCGCCGGAAAGCTCGCACCTCCTGCACCAGCTGCTCGTTGGACTGGATGATGCGCTTTTCGGCTAGGCTGAGGCGGGCGCTTTCGGGTCCCCGCTCCGAGAGCGGCACGGTGCCGGCGCCACCCGGTTCGCCCACGCCGCAGTTAGTGAGGTGCTCGACGGCGTCCTGCTCGAAGATGATGCTCGTGAAATCGGAGCCCAGCGGCTCCTGCTGCCCGCCCGGCTCGCTGCCGCCGCCGCCGCCGGAGAGTTCGGGTTGCGAGGGGTGCGGAGGGCTCTGGCTCCAGCCTTCGCGCAGCTCGCCGGGAGCGGGGGCATTGCCGCGCGGCAGCCGTCGCTCCGGAGCCACCCGCGCGTGGCCGCTCTCCGAGGTGGGCGCGTGGTACGGTTCRGTCTTCACCTCCACCGGCTCCTCCTTCACCGCCTCCTCCTTCACGCCTGGCCGGGGCAGAGAGAGCAGGTCACCATGCGCCGAGAGCGGCACCGGGTCCCCCCCACCCTGCTATGGGTGCAAATAAACCCCGATCCCTTCGGAGCCCCTGCGGCATCACCCCGGGGGCCGATGCCGAGCGCATCGCTTCGGACCGGCCGCACTGCCTGGGAAACATCCCCGAGCGTCGCCAGCCGTGGTGCAAACCGCAGGCACGGGGACCGTCCCCGAGCAGCTCCGTCCCCGGTGGCGCCGAGGGCATCGGAGCTATTCTGGAAGTGCCGCGAGACATGGAGGGATTAGCAGCCCGGGAGCGCCAGGGGTCACGGCTGTGCCGGGACTCATCGCTTCCTCCACCTCCGCTTCTTTCCGGACGGGGGACGCCGAGGACGGCCGGGCGCCCGCGGCCTCCCACCTCCCCCCCCGCCGGGCTTTGCTCCGCGCGGCCCCCAGCGAGGTCCCTCCGGCACCGTCACCGCTGCYGGCCGAGGCTCGGCACGGATCCGCCGCCGGGAGCCGCGGCCTCGCCGCACCTGCGTGACGCCCTCCTGCTTGTCGGGGCGGCGGCGGCTAATTAGCGATTTGGGTCTGATCCCGGTGCCGAAAGACGGACGCTGGCACGGCTTTTTCCTCCCGAAAGCGGGGGCTGCCGAGGGGGGGGTTTAACCCTTCGCTCCCCCGCGGGAAGCCCCGGCAGAAATACGTCCCTGAGGGAAGGGGACGAGCCGAGCTGCCCCCGCTGGGACGCTCGCCCCGGCTGGGGGTCCCCGTGTCCACGGAGGTGCTGTCCCACTCCTGGACCTGCCCCCATCCCCTGTCCCGGTCCCTGTTCCCCCCATCCCAGTGCCGTGTCCCTCCTTCCGGCTCCAGTCCCTGCCCCTGTGCTGCTCCCTGTGCTCCCAAGTGCCTTGTCCCGGACCTGGTCCCCCCCCACGTCCTGGTCTCTGTCCCCCTGCACACCCCTGTGTCCCTTCTCCTGCCCCCCCCCCCGCATGTCCCTTGTCCCTGTCCTGGTCTTGGTCCCCCCCCCGTGCCTGTCCCAGTCCTCCCATGTCACCGTCCCTGTCCTGGTCCTGCTCCCCCCGTGCCCTGTTTTGTCCCCCCCCATCCCTGTCCCAATTCCCCCTGCTCTGGTCCCTGCCCTGGTCCCCCTGTGTCCCTGTCCCAGTCCTGGTTCCTCATGTCCCCATCCCTGTCCTGTCCCAATTCCCCACATCCCAGTCCCTGTCCTGGTTCCCCGTGTCCCACCCCAGTTCTCCATGTCCCTGTCCCAGTCCCTCATGTCCCTGTCCCCCCATGTCCCGGTCCCTATCCCAGTTCCCGCTGTCCCCCTCCCAGTCCCCCTGTGTCCCCATCCCGGTCATGGTCCCTCATGTCCCTGTCCCCCAATGTCCCGGTCCCAGTTCCCAAAATCCCAGTCCCTGTCCTGGTCTCCCCGTGTCCCTGTCCCAGTCCCGGTTCCCCT
>NW_020448309.1:4497-32526 GCF_003343035.1 Apteryx rowi
CGGCGGCGCCGTGTCCCCCCCCCTCCGTACAGCACGGCGGGCGGGCAGCGTTTGGTGAGCTTTATTACGGATGCAGTGGCCGGACAAGTCGCAAACCGGTTTTGCGCCGGGAAGGCGCTGAGAGTGGCAGCACCCGGCCCGGAGCAGCGTGGGAGCTTGGCCTCGCTCGGCCCCCGTGGAGCCGCTCGGCCCTCCCGTGGCACGTGGCCTGGCTCCGGGACTCTGGCAGTGGGGAGCTGTCGTCCCGGCTCCCCGTCCCCCGCGTCCCCACTCGGCAGCAGCACGGAACGGAGGGACCCTGGGCGCCTCYGCGCCGGCAGCGAGACCTCACACCTGCACCCTGCAGCAGACCCGGAGCGAGATGGTAGCAATAAGGCAGGCAACGTCCCTGGCCCACCCCCCCTTGCCCGCTGATGGACGTGTTGGTGGGGCTGGGGTGACAGTGGTAGCTGCAAAATGCCACCTTTTTGTCACCCCCCCCACCCAGAGAGCCGACCCTCCCAACTAGATCCGCTCTCCCCATGGAGGATTTGGTTTCCACCAGGACGGCTGCGCTCCCTCCGCTGCGGAGGTGTATTTGTACAGACTAGTATAAATGACCAGATACAGTGATCAGATCTTCCATCCTGTAGGAGAAGGTGGCAGGTCAGGATGAGGGGGGGGAGCCCAAATTGGGCCAAAAACCCCACACTTCACAAGTGCTCCTGGATGGACGGGGCTGTGACATTTCAGGCCTCCCAGAGGTGCCGTTTGGCCTTTCTGAACTCTTAAAATCCTCTCTGCAACTAACGGTCTTCTCAGAGTGAAAAATCACAGCCTTTGCGCTCCAGAAAGCTCTCAGGAGGGGACGGGCTGGGGCCACTTTGCTTTTTTCTAAAGAAATTGCGTAAAACACCCCGGGGGCTTTGGCTTTCGCTGAAACAAAGCTTGCTGGTGGTAAGCTACTTGGCAGCAAGCCCTGCTGCTTCACCCTGGGCGTAAGGACAGCCTTGGGGACGGGGGACACAGCCTGGCTGGCCCGGGGCTCTGTAGGGGATGGCCATGGGTCCCGGAACTCTGACCTTCCCAGCGATGTCCCAAAGGCACCATGAGTGGTGAAAGGAAGTGAGGAGGCCGCCACCAGCCCCGCGCAGCTGCAGCACCTCCAGCCRCGATGCCCAGAGCCCTCTCTGCTCCAGGCTGTCGCAGCTCGGCTCCATCTCCTGCTCCATCACCCCTGTCTTCTCTCTCTTCCTGGCTGCTCCTTCTCTTAGCCCCTTGCACGCAAGAAACACCTCCTGCCGTCAATCCTAACCTCTGGGACCTGGCAAACTCAATGCCTGTGCTAGAGCCCGGTGATTCTCCTGGCCATTTGGAGACCCTGTGGGAAGCCAAGGTGGGCAGCCAGCAGTGACAATGGTCTAGCTGTCTCCAGCCCCTTTGAAAAACAAGGCTGGCAGCTAGCCGGGAAGATATGTCCACTCTTCCCAGCCTGGACCACTGTGGGTCATGGTGTGAGCAGGGTCCCGCTGGCAAACTGGGCTGGAGGTGGTCACACCCCCTTTGACATGCTCTGAGGGAGCTTCCTATAAAGATCAGCTCTGCAACCCTCTATGCATCATTGCACAGCTATTGGCATCATGTTATACCTCGTTGGCTTCCAGCACTAGCTCCCTTCCACCACATGCTTCCTTTTCCCTCCCCAGGGGACCGGAGATGCTGATGCACAGAGGCAGAGGGAGCTGCCTACATGCCATCCTCCTGGACTACCTCGTCCCCTGTCCCACTGCTGCAGAGCTGGAGGTGGGGGCTCAGCCGAGCCCTTGCTCGCTCCCTCTTGGCAGAGGCTTCCCCGCGCACGTGCTGCTATGCACACGTAGAGCCACACAGGGCTGAGGCCCATGTGTGGACATGGATGTGACAGGGTGCCATCAGCAAAGCTCAGCCGGTGTCTTCTGTTGGATGTCCAACAGCTCTGGGTGGAAGCCGGAGCAACCCACCATGCCCTGGATTTTGCGACCCATCCTCTATCCTCTGCATCTCCAGGTGGCCAGATGGAGCAGGGCACAGTGCTGGCAAAAGAAAGAGCTTTAGGGCTTCACAAATGTAAAAATAATAAATACAACATCTTCCTCACACGCTGCATCAAATGACCGTGCTGGCCCTCCTCGGGCTCGGTCCCTCCTCTGTCAGTCCCAGAGAGATCACTGCTCCTCGGCATCAGTCACTGCAGGGTCCCAAAGGGCTTGTCATGGAAACAGTCACGAGAAAGGTGAGTGTCCTGGGGTCTGCCACACTGGGCTGCATGTGGGAGAGCCATCCYGCTCCCTACTGCAGCAGCTTTGGTACCTCCACCTGCCGGAGAAAATACCCCGTTACTGGGCAGAGCAGGGAGCAATGAAAGGGGTTAGGAGAGACGTAGCCCCTCCTGCCACCCTGGGGTACCCCCCACCACGGTTGCCTCTTGCACTCCAGGGATGCAGGCTCGGCTGCGCCGACGTGACAGCAGAGCCTGAGGACCTGCTGCCCTTGGAGACCTGCTGCGTGCACGCACTGGTCTGCACAGACGTCAGCCACCCGGGTTTGCATAAGACTCCCTCACTGCAACTAAGCTTCCTTTACGCACGGGAAGGTACTGGCTCCCCGTCCACCAGGGTTGTAGGTTAAAAACGGTTTCTTGCTTGTGTCCCAAACCCCAGACCAAAATCTAGCTGCTGGAATAAGGCAGATCTGCCCACTCTGCATGCTCTGCAGAGGGATGGATCTGCTGACCCCGTACACTTTGCAAAGGGATGGATCTGCCTATCCTGTGCTCCGCAAAGGGATTGGGAACGCAGACCCCATGCTCCGTACCCCGCACAGGAGGACAGCCCTCGCTTCTGCAGCACCCAAGTGAGAACGGAGTGACCTCAAATCTCAGTCCCCATGCTAACTGCACGAGTGCTGCCCACACTCGTCCCCATACTTGCCTTCTTGAGCTGTTTGAGGTTGCTGGAGCGGATGGCTGCCAGAAGTTGGTCCCGCGAGTTCTTCTCCTGGGCTGGCAGTGCCCGATCTGCCAGCTTCCTCTGCGTGGCTGGTGATAGCGAGTTCCTCAGGTTCTCATTGATCAGTGGTGGGGCGAGTGGAGGAGGAGGTGGGGGTGGTGCAGCAGGCACTCCCCCTTTCTTCGGAGAGCTTTTGGGGGAAGACTTGGGGGATGGCTGCGGGGAAGGCTTGGGGGATCCCTTTGGCAGAGCTCCGGGCTTGGGCACCTCCAGGAGGTCTTTCTTCTCTGCACGTTCCTGTGCCAGTTTCTGCTCCTGGAGGCGTTTTTGCCTCTGTTTGTCCATATTTCGGCTTAGCAGGTTGGTGACTGTCATGCGAGGCCCAGCCAGCTCAAAATGGTAGCCCAACTTCAGGAGAGTAGTGTTTTCCTTCAGGAGCTTGGCGATCTCCATCTCTGTCTTCCCCCCGCAGATGTGCCGCTGGTTGTGGAAACGCAGCTCCGTCAGTGTGTTGTTCTGCAGCAGTGCCCGGAAAATGGCCAGGATGCCCTTGCCGGTGATGTGGTTCGAGTCCAGGTTGATGCTTGTCAGCACTTTGTTGGCCTTCAGCATGATGGCGATGGCAAAGGCCACGTGGTCGTCAGCACGGGTGTTGGCCAGCGCAAACACTTTGACCACAGTGTTGAACTCCAGGGCCTCGGTGAAGCGCACCAGGGTCTCGTTGTTGATGCAATCTGAGTTGTTCACATTCACTTCCGTGACCTCAGCGTCATTGTTCTTCACTTTCTCGATGAGCTCATCAAAAATGCTGGAGGCCTCATCATCCTTGGCCTGTTCTGGGGGGCTGATGGTGGGCTTGGAGGTGCTGCTCTCAGTTGCTGTGGTTGTCTCAGCTTCCTGTTCTGGAGCAGCCTTCTCCGCTGCTTTTTCTGGCTCTGGCTGGGATTTATTCTTTTCACCGGCCTTTGATTTCTTCAAAGCCAAATTCTTTTCTTCTTCTTTTCTATCCTTTTCTTTCTTATCTTCTCCTTTTGTATCTTTTCCTGCCTCTTTCTTTGATCCCACACCCTTCTCTTCCTTTCTATCCTTCCCTACATCCTTCTTTAATGGTGAAGCCTTCTCCTCTTCCTTTTTGTCCTTCCCTATGTCCTTCTTCAATGCTGAACCCTTCTCTTCCTCCTTTTTGTCCTTCCCTGTGTCCTTCTTCAGTGCTGAACCCTTCTCTTCCTCCTTTTTGTCCTTGCCTATGTCCTTCTTTAATGCTGAAGCTTTCTCCTCTTCCTTTTTGTCTTTCCCCATGTCCTTCTTCAATGCCGAACCCTTCTCTTCCTCCTTTTTGTCCTTCCCTGCCCCCTTCTTTAACACTGAACCCTTCTCTTCCTCCTTCTTGTCCTTCCCCATCAGTTTTTTCTCCATGGCCTTGACTTTGTCATTGATGGCTTTCTCCTCTTTGGGTTTTCTCTCAGGCTCAGCTTTAACTTTTGGGTCTGTTTTCTTAACAATTTCTTCCTTTTTAGAGACTTTCCCTGCTTCTATATTTCGTTTCTGGGCCAGGTCTTTGGAAGGAGCTTCCTTTCCCTTTTCTTCTCCACTCCTGGTTTCCTTATTCTTCTCTGTTGATCTGCTTTCCTAACAACAGAAGAACACAAAGGCGTTACAGAGGCAAATTTCCTTCGACCTCCAGACTTGCTACCCCAGTCCCATCGTCACAAACTCAGCACCTCTCTTGCACGTGGAAGGAGCACGTGAAGAACCACATGCAAGGGGGTCTTTGTCCACTGGCCCTGGTCCTGGGCCCGTGTGGGCAGCACCGCAGCTGGGGAAGGTGCACAGTCAGTCATGGGAGGATGCAGGCCTCAGGAAGGTCTTAGACTATTCCTATGAGGGATGAGCTGCCCTGAAACACAGTGGACACTGTCCTCTCTGCTACGAGGCCATTGAAGGGTTGGGTGAAGGGGAAGCTCTGGGAGGAGATGGGAAAAGCAGAGATTTTTCTCTAGCCCCAGCAGCACTCAGGATGAGAAATGGGTGAGATGAAGCACAAGTGATTTATGTGATAGAAGCCTCCTGGTGAGAGCATCACGCAGGGTGCCCCAGGAGGCAACAGAGAGAGCCTCTGCTCCAATCCAGGCTCTTGTAGAAATGAAAGAGGCAGAGATGTGGCTCTGTCTGTCCTCACTCCATGAGGACAGCTAATGCTGGGTCTGTGCTGGGGCAGGAGGAGAAGATCTGCAGCCTCGTGGTCAGGACTCTTCAGGGAGATAAGCACCCCTGACCTGAATCACAATGGTTTAGCCCCAAATATGGGCCAGGGTCTCGTCTATCCCAGCTGAGTGATTCACTGCTATAAGTTTACACACTGCTACTTTGTGGACGTGCTTTGGAAGAGGGAAGTTTAACCCAGCTGAGGTCCTCAGGTCCAGGGGAGGGCTCAGTGTCTGAGTGCCCTGAATGGAGACGGAGCCTGCAGGGCACAAGGGTGAGGAGGTCCCTTGCAGCTCTCTGAGGCCCCTCTGCTCTTCTTCTGCCACCAGGCCCTTCCCAAAAGGTTCCAGAAGTCTTGGTGATGCCCTCCTTCATCCCCATTGAATGGACAATAACCTAACAGACAATAACAAAATGCAGAACGCATCTCCCTTAGCAGACTGCACTGTTTGATCCCTTCCCATCATACCTCCTAGTTTATCCTCTTTTTAGTCATCTTTTTAACCAGGGGTGGATTTAACACCCATAGTCCGTGATCCCCAGATCCTTTTCTAAAATTTTCTAAATGACTTCCAGGCAGATGCCCTACAAATACGCCTGGTCTGGAGCCTGGAGTGCTCCTTGTGTTGGCCTTGGCATGTGTGCAAGCAGGAGAGCGTCCACAGCCAGTGACACAGGTCACACGCGCTGATCCAGTAGTCTCATCCAACTCCAGGCTTTCTGACATACGGCTCCTTTTAAAGTGAGTTTGCATGTTGAGCTCACAGCTCCCTGTAGAGAACCAGGCAAACTGGGACAGGGTGTTTATTGCTTTTTAATATATGACATTTACTCAGCATATCTTCTGGTGTTTTGTTCTCCAGTGGCAGCATAGGAAGGAAGAGCTTAACTGGGGCAGGCACGGGGAGGGATGCAGATCTGGTCCCCGCAGGGAGGGTGCAAAGGACCATGTGTTGTGTAAGGCAGTGTTACTGCAGCTGGCAGCCCCCTCCCCTGCATATCTGTAGTTGGGATCTCCCCAGCTCTCTGTGCCAAGCAGCTGATGTGAAGAAGTCATGCAGCAATGCCCTGGACCTCCTGACTTTCTTCTTTCAACTCCAGGCCAGCCAAGATGCCCACTCATTCCTTTGTGGGCTGGCAAACATCAGTGCTTTCATTTGGTCTGCAACTTTCTCTATTCACTCTTGAAATGCAAATTTTGCCTTTGCATTTTATGCTTACTGTGATGCTGCTGTTGTGTTTGCTGGACTTTGAAATGCAAGAGGAACTCAGTCTGCCTTTTCAGCTTTCCAGCTCTGACCTTCAGGCAGTGACTACATCTTCCCTTCACACAGAGGGCTGAAAACCCTGAGGCTTGATGACTATTTCCTTGCGGACTGCCTCTTCCAGCTAAGGATTTTCTTCTTTCCCTTCATGCTTGAGGGTTATTCGATCATTTGCCTCCTGTCAGTTAAATCCCCTTTTCTTGAGTTGTCATTAGATGATTTTTTGTACCTTTGCCAAGCAACTGAACCTCATTCTTGGTGCAGCCTCTGTTACTGCTCTAGCGGGTTCCTGCGCATTGCCACTGACTACAACCAGCACCAGCAGCTCCAGGATGCAGCGACAGGGAGTCTGCAAATGTCTTGTGGCAGCCTTCACCCAGGACCAGCGGGGTGTGTAGAGTCTCCCACCAACATCCTTCTGACACATGTTCTGCTTCATGTCCCACCAAGGCCTTTGATTGCAGCTCAGTGCAAGCAGCTTTCCAGCCTGCTGTTTTTTTTACAGCACAGGATTTCCCTTAGCTTCCTTGTGTGCCTCGGGAGATGTGGGCACGGGACCTAGATTTTGCACTATGCACTAAGAACTGGGCAAGGGGGCAGGATTCAGCTCCCTTAACATTAGATATAAGACACCTCTGCTCCCACTCATGGAGATTAATCAATACTATAAACAACTAAATTGAGACAGATYGATCCCTTCCAGTGGGGCTATGCAGGGTGAGGTCCAAACATAAAGTCTGCATCTGGTCTTGGTAGCTTAAACCTCCTTCTTGCCACTGCGTGGCCAGGGAGCACACAGCTCTTGCCCCTTGTGGCTGGCCCTGCTCTTCCTTGGTGCCTGGCTTTGGCAGCGCCGCTCRGCTCCGCGTGCCTGCTCGCTCCGGCAGAGGTGCAGAGCAGCCTCAGAGGGCTGTGGTTTTCTGTCTGGAGATAAGCAGAGGGCAATATGTTGTGACACCGCTAGCTGGGAGCCTGGCTGCGGAGCTGTCTGTTAGGTCAGGGCCAGATTTACTGCTCTGTGGGTTAATCTGGGTGTCTTCGGCTTGAACGCAGAGCTGGCAGCAATGCTGGCTGCAGGAGAAGGAAGCACCAAGATGAGGGGGTAGCAGAGCAAATGCTGTCTTTGACTGGGGACTTCAGGACTTCAGGGAAAAGAAGAAAAATGCTCCTGGGAGATGCAGATGTGACCCTTGAGTGAGCTCCCTGGACCTTCCCAGAGCTTCAGCAGCACCATGGCTTCCACCCAGCACCTTGACATCAGAGATAACCCCAAATCAGAGTCCAGAGACCCCATTCTGCAGCCAGGGCAGGCCTCCTCCTCCACATGGGTCTAGCCAGGACCCCACAGTGATGCCCTGGCTGTGGTGTCTTCCCCAGCCCAGACTCATCCCTGTCCTGGTAGCATCCATGCTGGGGCAATGTGCAGATCTGCATTCCCACYGCAAGGCACTGCTGGCCCTGCGGGACTGTTTTTTTGCGGAAAGAACTGGCCGCTCTGAGCGCAGCAGCCGTGGAGACTGTTTGTACCTGGCATATAAACAGATGCCATCTGGGACGAGAGATCTGTTTATTTAGTTAAGAGATTTCTTGGCTCGCTGTCGTGGACCTAAACACGCGACAGAAAGGCATATGCCAGGCTCCTACAGAGTACTACCCATGCTGTCCCCACAGCCCCACAGCGGTGCAAATGCTGAGGACTGTGGCCGGACAGGGCTCCCTGAGTTGCCCCGATCCCAGCCTCCCCCTGCCCGGGATCTGCAGGGGAGCAGGCGATGCCACCTCCTCCAGCATCGAGCAGGGCGGCCCCGCTCACCGAGATAGGCTCCGTTCCTGGAGCCGAGCTGGGACTGTGTAAGGCTGCTCAGCGACATCCTGAACCACCTTGGCAAAGGAAGAGCCATGTCTTTTCCGACAGGAGGCTGAGCAGAAGGCTTGAGGGGGATGGGGGCTCTGCTGCCTCGCTCTGTCCCTACACTGATGTCCCACACGCCATTCAAAGGTATTTGGGGATGTCATGGTCTGGATGTTTCTCCATGTCCCTGCAAGAAAAGACAACATCCCCCAGGGCTCTCCAGCCCTCTCATGTCCAAAGGGAAGGCAAACCCAGCTGAGCAGATAGCCAGCAGCTTCATTTCCATGCCAAGTGTTCTGAAAAGCCTTCTCCTTCCTGGCCTGAGCACGCGCAGTTTGGTAGTGGGGAGCCCTGGGTCTCTCTAAGCTCTTGAGGTTGTTCCTGCAGCATCTCCCAGCCTGTTTCCTGGCACGTCCAAGACCAAGCAGAGCAAAGGTTTTGGCCAGGATGGAGTAGGTCYTGGGAAAAGGGAGGCAAACCCTAGAGAGAAGGATCTACAGAGAAGGCAGCAGAAGGTTTCTCCAACCAAAATGAAAGCAGAGCAAAATAAGTAGTGTATCAAATCCCTGCTTAGCAAAGCCGCAGCAGCAAGTGCTGGGAATATCCTGTTATCACATGGTTCCTGCTGTTCTCGTTACAGCTGCGTTCAGTCAGGTGTTCCCACGGGCTTCCACATGGTGTCTATGACCAGTGGGGTTCCTGCTTGGTTGCTGTGCGCTTTCCCTCGCCAGGGCTCTGAAGAAGCCCATGACTTCCTCACCCCAGCTGCCTCGAAGCACAAGGCTGGCGAATGCTCGTGGAGAAAGGAGCAGGATAACCTGCTGGCTGGGAAGCCTGAGCATTGGCAGCGCTGGGGCCAGGGGGCTTGGGGTGCTGGAAATGGTGCGATCTCAGAGCAATGTGACTGCAGTGAGCAGAGCCAGCATGGAGCAGGGACCTGTGGCCAGTGGGTCACTCGATACAGCTAACAGCAAGGCCACATGTCCAGGTACTGCGGCATGGGACATGCCTGCAGGAGGGAGGGCACCGGTGCCTGCAGATCAGGGAGTGGGACTTGGAAACGGCACCGATGGAAAACAAGCCAGATGTGTCCCTCAGCAGGGGAAAGGGAAAGCAAGCTATGGATGTCCAGTGATCAGCTGCGGGTGTCACTATCATCCCAGGCAGCGTTTGCGGGATCACGTGTGCCTGGCGCTGCAGTCCAGTTCTGGATGAGCAGGAAGGATCCTGTCAAAGAGCTAGAAGTTACTGCAGGCAGYGCTGACCGGTAGCAAAAGGCAAAAGCCATTCAGGCCGTTTCATTTAACAGACAGGTCAAGAACTGCCTTGATCATGGCACCCTTGTCCCTGTGGGGAAAGGTCTCTGCAAGCGCCTGGCTCTGTCAGACAAGGAAAAGGGGAGAAATCGGGAGTAAAAACTTCCAGGCAAGAAATCAGGTCTGCGTCTCTGACACAGACTCAGTCTTATCCATCCACCACTGCCTACGCGACAGTCCCCATCCCTTGGTGGAGATTTGGGGTGTCTCTAAAGCCAAGTCAGAGGTTTTTTCCCAGAAGCCACGCTCTCCTTTAGGGGCTGCTGGCTGGTTTGCAGTGGGGCTGTTGCAGACAGCAGTAAAAGCTGCTCCTGGCCCTGACATGCCTTCGTCCCCTCCTGTCTTTGCACCCAACCCTAGGTCTTCTGTGAGCTTCTGCCACTTCAGGCCAGCCTGGGGTGGTGACACCAGCCCAAGCTTTGCTCACTGGTGACAGTGCGTCAGTGCTCACCTCCAGGCTGGAAGCACAAGCACAAGCACGAAGAAGCTGTGTGGCAGGACGATGCGGAGGAGGAGAGAGAAATGCATCCTTCCCCCTGGCCCTGAAATCCTGGACCTCCCTGCAGCCACCAGCGCACCTTCTCCCGCAGCCGGGGCCACTGGCCAGGCTGTCTCCATCTGCGCTGCCCAGGGCCAGCCCTGCACCCTCTCGATTGCCATCTTGAGTCCTGCCTGCTTGCTCCTCTCTGCCACGTTGACATATTTACCTTGGATACCTAGAAACGAGTGCCACTGCACCCCCTCCTGTGCTATTCCCTCTGCTGCAAGCAAGATTATTAGGGGAATATTTTTACACAGCGTGTCAGACCTTTAAAAATAAGCCTAATGAAAACAGCCTGGTACTTGGCTGATTAATCACCAGTGTTTTGATGAACTGAAATGCCTTCCCCTTTCCTCTAAATAGACTAAAATGAGCATTGCCATTGCTTGTTAGCAAATGTAACCCTCAAACCCACTCAGATGTTTCCTTAAAAGGCAAAGGAGACTGGGAACTTCTTGCCTGGAATCCGAGCGTCCGCAACACCGCTCCCGCCCTGGTGCAAATGCCGCGTCCCCCTGCCCGAGCGCTTCCCCTGCGCGGACACCATAGAGCTCCGCAAGCCGGGCGCTGCTCGAGGGCCTTTGCGAAGCCCTGGTGCCGAGCAGGTGTTCGGCGCAGATGCGAGGCAAGGGAAGGGGTGAGAGCGGAGGGGCTGCCCAGCTTTGCTGCTCGCTCCCCGGCGGCTGGTGGGGATCGGCCGGCGGAGCAAGGCTCTCTCCTACCGCCCCAAACGCCTTGCAGCCCGTTTCTGCACGGACCGGAGGGCTCGCAGAGATGGCGCATGGCGAGGCACCGTCACATCTTAAACGCTACAGGTGCAGAAACATGCTGCTAGGTGGTGGATATTAATCCRGCTGTTCACGTGCTGGGAAGGGCACCTGGAGTGGGCTCAGCACRGGGACTGAGAGCTGGCAGAGACAAGGATGACCCTACCGTGCCCACAAGCAGGTTTCTAAGTGAAACGGGAACATGCTGAGGAGGAAAGGAAAGATGTACCCGGGGCCTCACAAAATCTGTACCCTGGCTGAAGAGAAGGGGTGATTCTGCGGCCTAGATGCTGCTGTTATGTCAGTCCCTGGCAGAGGTGACATGGAAATGCACTCGCAGAAGAAATGTTTTGTCTTTGGAAGGGGCCAACTTTCACCAGTGTGCAGCTATTTTCAGAGGCAGGTCCTGGGAAGAGTCCCTCATGGCCCAGACTACCCTGCCGAACATACTGCCCTACCACACCAGTCATGTGCACGGGTTCGCTGAAGAACAAAATGCAAGCCTTGGAGGACACGCACTGCCAAGCAGCCAGTTGTTTGCTCTGGGGAACCATCTCCCATCTGGGTTTGAGGAGGGCACAGCTGAAAGGGGGAAAACATCAGAAGAGGCCAGGACCAGCTCCTCCACAAGGTGCGTGGCTGGGGGCACGTGGCCCAAGGAGAAAACAGGACCATCTATCGGCATCACATCCCTCAGCAAAAGACCTCAGTGCCAAAACTGCACCTGTAGCTCATGTTTAAAATCCAGAAATACTGAACTCAGCTTGCAGGCTTAATACTGTCTCAGTCTCTAATGTCACCTGCAGCTTCTGGGGGCCTCCGAGAAGCTGATTGCAAGACATCATCAGGAGACTGACATCCCTCCCCAGCTCCTGGCCAAGATAAGAGCACCAAGAGCACAAGAGGGGAAGTCTGAGCCAGGCCAGGGYCCTTGGAGATGCTTGTGCTGCTGAGCGAGGACTCTGCTAGGATCAGACCCACCTCAGCCTTCAGCACCACTGGAAAATGAGGAGTTAGCTCCGAAGGGGCTGACGGCTCCAGCTGCTGTTCATTGGTGTTGGCAATAGGGACATGAGCTTCCCAAGCCCCTGAGCAGAGGGGCACCGTCCTCACCTGCATGTAGCTACGGGGACACCTGTTCTCAGGGAATATGAGTGGGGAACATGGACCCACTATGTGGGCAAAGTGAGAGGCAAGTACCTGCACATCCGGAAATTGCCCATGCATGGAAATTGCACCTATTTAGCCACGTTAGTTGAGCTGCACTTGGCCCACTTGGGCCTACAATCTTGCAAGCATCTAGCAAGCAGTTAGCACTGTTTGTTACTGAACTACCCTACACCAGCACACATTCCTCCTCAACCAGGATGTGGGCACCTGTCCAAAAGACAGCTGGACTAGCTGAACTTAATTAATCCAGGAACGATTTCAGTCAGCATGGGTTAATTTCTGCATGTAAACTGGAGCCTGCTAGAGCCCATGGGTCTTCCACTTGTGACTCACTTCTCTCCTCTCCTTTCCAACAACTCAACCAGCAGAGCTGTTTCTGTGGTGCTGGCTGTCTGGCATGTCACTTTTGTCACTTTTGCCACTTTGCCACCAACAGAGACCCTCTACCCAAGGCTGTGCTACTTGCAAACCAAGCAGAATCTCTCCTGCCTGGAGACTGTCAGGATGGGGGATAAAGTTTGGACCAGGAGACYGTCCCTTTCTCCCAGCCTCTGCTGTGCTAACAAATTCCTCCTGCAGGCAACAGGACATTTTCCAGTTTGCCTGTTGCCAGGGCATGGCTTGGGCATCAGGTACCCACCAGCAAAGCTCCATCAGTCCTGCACAAATCCTGAGTGACGGGGGATTTYGAAGAGATGGGAGAGCAGGGAAGTGGGGAACCACCAGGGACTCTGAGACACAAAGAGACAGCTCKCCAGAGCTGTTGGTCAGCTGGGAGCTCCCAGATCAGACTGCCAAGGGAAGGAAGGTGACGTTGATTACTCTAAGGAAGGGGTTTAGGCACAATTATGGCTCCATAACTAACTGGCCAATCTGGCATCACTGCCTGAGGAGTTTCRGAGTGTCCTACAGATGCTAATTAGCCCTAAAAAGGTCTCCAGAACCACTACGAGACCCTGAGATCCAACCCACAGGTCTAACTTCAGGCATCTGCATCATCCTCTGGAGACATCTACTTAGTTGCATTGGCTCTAAAGGGAGCCCCCAATGACCCCTCCTTCCTGCCCAGTTCACCCGAATCCCATCCCCAGAGGCTGTGAGCAAGACACCAGCACCCCACCATCCCTCGGTGGGACTGTGAGTGAAGGGGGCTGAGGAGGCTGGGCACRAGCCACAGGAGAGCTCCCAGGGGACTGTGATGTCCCCCAAGACTGTTCCACCACGCAGAGAAGTCCCTCGAGATGGCCATTGAGCGAACACAGATTGTTTTGCATTTGACATTCCTGGGTATTTGGGTACCCACTGCTGTTATGCTCTAGGCATGTGGGAGGGCTGCTGGAGCCAAGCTCCATAACAGGGCTGGTCAAGCCGCTCCTTTCCTGCAGTCTTCGGCCAATTTTGAGCAGCCCAGGGACAATTCAGAGCCAAGGACATTCCTGGAGAAATGCTGTGTCCTTGGCTGAGTCCTGCAGGCTACTAAACCCAGACTGCCAGAGACCATCAGAGGAAGTGGGAGCACGAGGCTTCTGCAGACCCTGCTCACCCAGGACAGCCATGTCCGGCTCTRCGCAACACCCACCTCAGTCACAAGTGCATCTAGCATTGCTCTACCTGCGTCAGTCCTGAAGCAGCCCTCCCAGCCATTAGCTAAGAGCAAACCTCCTGGGCTGGTGTTGAGTGATACAATGCTCGCACCCTCCTGTACGCCCCACAGAGCTCTTGCCCTGGTGGGCTCCCTGGTAGGACAATTCCCAGGAAGCAACTGGTTTCTCTCTTTGCATGTTTGGACATTTTTGGCAAGAAGCAGAGTGGTTCTAGCCAGGGCAAAAGGACCTCAGCTTCCAGCACTGCTCAGGGACGTCACTGTCATCCTTCAGACCTTGCATGACCCCCTGGCCATGCTCTATGTGCCAAAGCCCAGAGCGATGTAAACAACTTCTTGCCCCATCTGGCCTCATCTATTACTCTGTTATTTTAACRAGGAGCTCAGTTATTCCCCTTCCCTTCTGCTCAGACCCTTCTGACCCCAAATATCACTGTCTCTTTGCACTTCCCAGACCAATGTTTCTTAAAACATGCTTC
Organism: Apteryx rowi; assembly: GCF_003343035.1. NCBI lineage: Eukaryota > Metazoa > Chordata > Aves > Apterygiformes > Apterygidae > Apteryx > Apteryx rowi. The sequence continues at coordinate 18,662 of NW_020448309.1, forward strand.
TTCTGAGATGCAACGCTGTTCTCCAGAGACTGGACAACTTCCAGCCCTGACTCTCGTCTTGCTTTGCCTTCATTGCTGAATTTAAGGCAGATAACAGACGTTTCAGATAGGTTCCTTCTATTAGAATAGCTCCATCTCCTCCTCAGTAACATGAAGCAGTTTTCCAGAGAGCCCTTAAAGCCACTGGATACTTTGCAAATGGAAACTTTTGTTTCTCTATTAAAATCTGTTTTTAGAAATCTGTTTTTTTTTCTTCTACCCGTCATTTTCCCAGCCCCTTCTCCCAGCACAGCCATGGCCGAACTGGACATTTCCAAGCTGAGGCCTTTTCTCTGATCACCTCCTCTTTGGCAGAGGTTGCAAAGGGCAGTAAACTTCAGTGATTCACACCACAGCCACCTCGCRGATGGATTTCTGCCTGGCGAACTTTCTGCAGGCAAACATGAAGAACATTCCTCAGATTTTTTGGAAGAGAAACACTGCAAATCAGACCTAGTGAATCCTAAATCCTATCTCCTGTCCTCTGCAGCACTGGGTACAGGATGCTTGAGAAGCAAGGGTCTGGTTCCCAGTCTCCTGAGACTACATGGGAAGTGTCTTCTGGCCCCTTGATGGTGCAGGTTGCCCACAGATCTGTCCCACATCCCATCAGCCAGCCCATGGGGCCATCACAGCCATGGGCACCCAGTGTGGGAGGATGAATTGAAGTGTTTGAAGCCTATGAGATGAGTTCCAGACCCAGGTGCCTACCTGCCAAAATCTGAGAGCTGATTTGTTGGCCAAAACCCCTAAACAGCTTATGAAAAACAGGAGCATTGGCTCCCGTGTCACTTGGGCTCCTAAGTCACGTGGGGCCTGAAGTGCAGAATTCAGCACTTAATGAAATAAGGCAGGACACACCAGGAGTCATGATCTCTAGTTCTTGGGAACTGAAGATCTTCCCTGAAAGGAAGCAGACTGCATCTCTGGCTGCTCTCATTGCTGTGCAGGCCCAYGCCAGTTCCTAGGCCAGCCACATCCACTTCCTGACCTCCCCCCTGCCAGGAGACAAGACCACTCAGGGTCCTTGGCAGCAGCTGGCATAGTGCTGTGTGAATCCTGGGCTGCTCATCTCACATCTATAGCAGCAGGGTGGAAGCAAATATTGGGTCTCAGTTCCGGGCTATTCAACCCAATGTCAATGGGCTGCATGCACCAAAATGTCTTTGCAACCCCGAGCCATGATCACTCCTGTTGTACTTCTGCAGCTGAGATTCCTGCTTGTTTTCACCCTTGTTTGTCACCACGCTTTGAGCAGAGGAAAGGAAGGGCCTGAAAAGACTTCTGTCAATTCATCAYGTGGCTGGTCCACCACAATTGCTGCGATCCGTACCATGACCTCAAAACATGTGCCCTGATACTCCTCCCCTGTGGAGTGCTGCACATGAAATACAGAGTGAGATCTGCTCCCTCCACAACGCTGCAATTCCCACCAAGGCAAAGGGTGGGCTTGAGCGATATGACTGGTTAATCCCAGTGTCCTGCTGGGAGCTGAGTCACAGAGACCATTTTAGCACACAAATGATGTCATAACACTGTGAAAGACAGCGATATATAAAGGATTTTAGCTCTTTTCCTGCTCTGTAAGTCAAATTATCAGCTCACCATAAACAGATAATAAACTTTCCCATCTGTGGCAGCTCAGCCCATATAAACTAAACACTACAAGCATTTCCATGGATTTGTCTGCATCCCRGTCGTGGTTTATGTAAATATAGAAATAAACTTTTCACTGTTGTTTTTTTAGACTGGCTAGAAATTCAGGGTTTTTTTCTGCTTGTGCCCTTAGATGGAACGTGCATCTTCCAGACAGAAAGTTTGCTTCTGGCACAACCTACRAGTCGCTGGGAACGCTTTGTGCTGCAATTCGCTCTGGTCACAGGAAAACATGATTTCCCAACAGCATTAGAAAAAACAGATCTAGCCACGCCATTCTTTCTTGCACTGTTTGTTTGAAAATGCAGTTCAAACCTGAGTGCATTGCCATCTCACTTGCTTCAGCTGTTCGTTAAACTGCAGATCTTTGGTTATCTGTCATTGGATCTTTCTTGCTTTTCTTTTTGCCTTGGAGGCCTGTTTTCTCTTCTCTTGCTAGCTGGGAACTCTTGTTTCTGATGCTTGTCCTTCTCTTTACAGAGTTGATACGTTTCCAGAAATGAAGAACTAAATATCCAAGCTCAGACAACAGCAGTTTTCATTTTTGAACAATAAAAGGTGACAAATAAAAGAGCTCTCCTTCACGGGCTCTTCTGCAGCAGGTTGGAGAAGTCACAGAGCAAAATTCATCTGCGGCCTCCCTTAGAGACTACACTAGCACATTCCCTCTGCATCCAAATAGGAGCAACTCAATATCTTTGTTTTCTTCTAAAATATGTGAATATTTTGGATATCCCTAGCTATTGTCTGCTGGAGTAATGCAAAGATCAGAGATCCACCATCTGCAACTCACATTGTGTGTGTTGCTGGAGGGACAACACAGGTGTGACCCACACACCTGCACCCCCTGTCCTCCCCAGCGTGAGCCAGATGTCCCTGGGGAAGAGTGAAGAGGAAGGATACCCCAGTATCACCTACTCTTACACCTCTTCCAGAGGCCAGGAGCTAGACAGAACAGCAACATACTCTGATGAAGGAAGAGCAGGCAGTGAGATTGTTAGAGACCTGCTCAGGATACAGTTAAAAGAAAGGAAAGAACTGGGAATTGGTGATGACTCTTTGAGGAGACAAGAGAACAGTCTTGGCATATCTACAGAACCGGCTGATAAACAGAACAGCAGAGTTTAAATACATTTGTGTTAGTCACAGGCTGGTAGGATGCTTAAAGGATGATACAACCATTTCTTTTCCCTCTTTTACGATTTCCCTGGAGTCTGTCTCAGCTATTCAGATATGGAGCTTGTTTTTTCCTCCAAATATTTTCATGAAAAGATGACAAGCTCTGGGCATTGATAGGGAACTAAATAGCTGACTTGGTCTTCCATGGTGTTGATGAAGGATTCACYGGTAGAGATCTTCAGTTTTTATGGTATCTCCCTCCACATACAGCTAGCAATAATACTGGATTAAATACCACCCGGTAGCAAGTGCCCAAGCCTACACACACGGGTAACAAGTTAGAAAGGAAGTCAGCATTTTTTGGAAGACCTTTCCAAGGAATTTTGTAATCCCTGTCAGTGGCATTAGGACCTGTGGGTGTGATGGCCCACTGGTCTCCAAGAAATGTCTGTCAGAGCCTGTGCTTGTCTTCTAACCCTTCCTTTGGCTTTGCTTGGGACGGGTAGGATACACCCACAGGATACACACACTGTATTCACCAGCTGCCCTCTGGCATCGGTATCCCTCAGATATGCTGCATCTGGATTAAGTAAACTCCCTCTGAGTTCACTGCTTTGCCTTTGCATCAAAACACTGCCATGAGGAATGGTGTCCCACCACTGTCAGTTGTATGTAGCCTACAGCAAACAGTGCTGCTTGGGGGCACAAGGACATTCTGAGGAGCACCRTGCCAGGGAAAGCATCCTGCAGGGATAAGGACACATGAATCTCAAACAGGATGGTGGCTTGCCTACGCAAGAGTGTGTGCAGGGAGTGGGAAACCTGAGAGGAAGAGGAAAAGTGTTTGAAAACACTTGCCTGAGCCGCCTCACCTTCTTCTGTTGGAAGGGATGTTTAAACTTCAGGAGACAAAAATATAGGGAACATATGCACTAGGGCTGTGCACATCTGCCCTGGCATCCAACATCCTCTCTTATTAAGAGCCTTCTCCTCCAAGAAGCAGGTCCCTAGGTTCACATATAGAGACATCCACCATGCATGAAAACACTTTGCTAAGGCAAGTATGTTTGTGGCCCTGAAATGAATCCCCTCCAACAGTAGGATGATGCATGCAATTTCCCTGCACTTTCCAAGMAGACCTTGCTCAAAGCAGCATGAAATTATTACCTCCCTGTTGGGAGGTAGGACTGGGAGCACTGGTGGGACTGGGATGTCCACATTCCCAGGGAGGGTGTTGGGGCTAGGGAAGGAGAGCACTAGGAGGAACTGCCCCTACCACCAGGTGGTCAGTGTGTTGGGAGACATCTGGGTCCTGTAGTGAGGCCAGGCATGAGTCCAAGGAGAGCCAAGAATAGCAGCAGGTGGATTTTGTGGCATGCTTTGAAAAGTAAAACCAGTAACTCCTGCTAAGGACATGGCAACTGCTAAAGAGCTCTCATCCACAAAACCACCTGGTCCCACAGGATGTGTGGTTCGTGCTGAGCTATGGTGCTTCCCATGGGGTAACACTTCTTGGCCAGGCTCCTCCATTCAAACGTACTGCTGGGGGCATTTAAAAGTGACTGAATGCCAATGGAAAAGACAGGGATATCCCCAGGGCGTATATCGTAGTGCTATATGCATATATATACATGCCTTTTAAAGCGGACGTCACAAATAGCAGAGGAAGAACTAGAAAAAGCCAACTGAAACAGCGCTCTCAAAACCCATCTCCTCATATAACTCAGCTGTCATTCAGAGAAAACCATCCAGAGATTCCCGCGTAGAGCCCCTATCTTGTGGCACAGGCAGCTTTTCTTCTTTTAAAGAGTAATCCCAGACATGATACAAAGATTTCAAGTCATAGCAAGTCAGCAGTGCCCCCAAGCAAATCATCCCAGCGGTTAATGCCACCGCTACAAATTTACAGCGTATTTCTAACCTGAATTTCTCTCTCATTACGTCCTTGTCTGCCACATTTAAGAGYCACGAGCTATTAGAAATCCTCTCCCCATTTATGTGCTTGTGGGTATTAGTTTCACTTTGGTTCCCTTGATACACGGACCCACGGGAAGGCCTTGTTAAGCGTATCTGAAGAGAGGCACTGTCCCAAGCCCCATCRTCGAACTGGGGCATATTTTCACTCACTAGCAACAGGAAATCAAGGTTAATTAATGCACCAGCAAGACGTGAATTTGGCTCCCCAGCGCRGAGAAGTCAGGGAGAAGCTCACATCTATTTTGGGCTGTTTATAAACAGCTTCCTAGTTACCCAAGTTTGCCCTTTTCGTTACAGAGAAAGAAGACGTGTTATTATGTAGTTACAATATTTCTAAATATACCCGCTCCTCCCAAGATTTAGAAGGGAATTGGGGTGCCTGGAGCTAGTCTGAGAATAGAGAAATGACTGCAAGAGAAACTCTAAGATTGGCAGAAATTGAACTTTTTCCTTTTAAATATCCGACTTTTCCCTTTGGAAAAGTTCCTGCACATCCCCACTAACAGACAACACTCCATGAGCAACTGCACAGAGAAACTAAAAGGGGACAAAGGAGAGAAGGGAAGAACAGGAGGAAAAATAAACGGGGAGACCCAAGTGCAGCAGCTTCCATCAGTGCGCTGCCGGATCAGCCTTGCCTGGACAGCTTCCCCAACCCCAGGCCTGGCAGGAAGGGGTTGAGGGGATCCGGGGCAGCCGCTTTATTGCAGGGACTGCAAATCACTTTCCAGTTTTGCAAAATAAGTTTCTTAGGAGTAACAACATAGCCAAGGTGCCACTCTGGAGCTTGACTGGGAACTCCTTAAAATTTTCTATCCTCAGTCCTTTTGTGCAAGGCAGCTACGGACCTCTAAACTCTCTATAGTTCAGGGACAAGAATCTAACCTCCTGTTCCTCCCAACTGAAGAGACATCACAGATGCAGGATAAAATCTTCCAGATGTTCAGAGGGCTAGTCCCACTGGGAGGCCGTCCCATTCCTTCTGTGCCCTTGCGCCCGYGCTTCCCACCCGTGCTCACGCTTCCGCTTCTCGCTTGCAACGTTTTCGCCCAATGCACCTAATCGGGGACGCCGTGTGCTGCGTGGATTTGTGATGCACGGAGCCGAGAGCTGTCAAGGGAGACAGGCTGAGACGGACATCAACAAGGGTGATGTTTGCACCTAGCTGGGTGAACGCCGTCTCCTTCGATGCAGGGCCCGCGGGTGYGGTGAGTGAATCCAGACCGCAGCCACACGATGCCTGTTGGCAGTCACAAGTGCACGAGTGCATCTCAGCCCATTGCGACATGAAATCTACTGATAAGAAAGAGGGATTTGTCATCACAGGCCTTAGCGCTCTGAGCAGCTGGGTGAGAGCCCTGGGAGCCACCTGGGATGCTCCAGATGGCTCCATGTTCTCACTCCATCCAACACAGCAAAACACAACACTGCGACTTCCTCAGATGGAGGGAGGGAAGAGACTGACCCGATTCTGGGCTGGTTTCTGTGGTTGCTGCTGCAGTCAGATGATCCCCCTCCTATCCTCTGTGCCCGTGATGGTGCAAAGGCTCTGCTCCAGTATTAGCACAAACTGACCTGCCAGCACTGGGAGCTGGCATTTTCTAGGCGCTAATCCCAGGTCCTAACAATGCCAAGAAGGAAGGGGTTGAGGATATGTTTTTCTTTCCCTCCACGGATTGAAATAGAAGAAGAAAGTCAGTTCTGCAATATCCAGTTACTGCAATATAATCTAACTGGGCCAGTTTCACTGAAGAATTTGACCAGCAGCCAATTTGCTTTGTCTTCCATGGCCTAAAGCTACTAAAGTTCAAACGAGAGCAAAAAGAGCTCTTTTCTCAGGACCTCCATCACTGCACTCCCCGCCAGCCACAGAGCAATATACCCTCTCGCGGGGTACCTGTCCTCGCTGTGCTGTCCCTCGCCACCATCCTGAACCCTCTCCCATGGCATGCAGACACACGCACGCTCTCAGGCACCTCCATCCTTCCAGAACATAATGTTTAACAAGGGAATTTCCCAGCTTTCTTTTCCTGAAAAACATAGATTTCCTTCCTTCCTCCTGATCATGGACACTTTTCTATCCCAACTTGCAGTTGGCTTTTCATCTTCACACGGTCAAAAACAAAGTAGCATCACTAGAGCTGCCAAACTCAAGAGCTCTCCCAGGCTGAAAATGCAGCTTTTTCAGTGTCAGCTCAGCGCTGACTGGGAATCGGGATTACGTGCAAACCAGGGCAAAACCCTGCTACAGTGTCACCAGGATAACTGGTCCCACACGACCGTATTTCCCTTTTCAGGCAGGCCTGTCCTGCGGTGCCCATATTTTCCCAGCATGTGACAGCCAGCCAGTGGGAAAATAGAGCCAGCGCTCTCGTCGCGAGGGGCATGGGACTTTCTGCCAGTGGCAGCTAACCAGCGGGGGTGGGAATTGCTCCCTCAGCCCACGCTGAACGCCGCATATAGAAGGCGAAGGCCGAGAGTGCCTTGTCCTCGCAGTTAGAGGAAAACTCCCAGGCCGTATAAGCCCACACTCCCTGCTGTGGGCGGCCCACTTGGAGAGAGGAGGGAAAGAAGTATTTAACCCCTTGTTCAGGTCTCCAAAGAAACATCATTTATTTCTTCCATAACCACAATTTTCCTCTTTTTCTCCCTGCTCGGATCCTGGCTGCAACTCAGGCCCCAGCCAAGATAGGACCCTCCTGTAATAACCTCTGTACACATCCATAAAGAGCTATTTCCAAGCRCTCACAGCCTAGTTAGAGCTCGATTACTCAGCTGGGAGATCCAGGGTATTGTCCAGGGTATTGCTGGCGACCTGGAATAGATAAGGAATCAGAGCCAGAACAATCTGTTAAAAGGGGTATTCACATAAGCCTCTGTTCTGCTTACGCTGCTGACGCTCTTCAGTCCTATCCCTTCACAGCAGACGTGAATCAGGCCTGGGATGCAAAATCTGACCGCGACTACAGAGATAAATAGCTTAAGAGTCTCATTCTTTCACTTTCTGGCTCAGCTTTACATGAAAAAGTAGGGAAACCGAATGCTTCCCAGCCTCCCACGCACGAAGCGCATACCAAATATTCTTAGTGCAGAGGTTAATAAATGTTACAGAGAAGTGGGATTGGCTCCCACCAAGGCGATGCACAAAAGACATGCGAGGAACTGGCATGAAGCTTTCTAGACCCAAGGCTCAAAGTGAGCCATTAAAGGACTTGCCAGGTGCAAAGGATATAAATGTATCCAAATCCTAATAAAAGAATGAATTTAAACTGAATAATAAACAACACAAAACAAATGGCTTAGGGCAAAACCTGCTTCTCAGGGCGATTTTCACAAAGCAGCAAACTTTTCTCTCTTTTTATTCCACAAGAGCCAGAGATGTTTTAAACTTTTGCACGAGAGGAACAGAAGGGACCGAGAGTCTGGAGATCTCCAAAGGGAAAAAAACAAGGGAAAAAGAAACACAGCCTGTAGGATTGCTGTCAGTGCACCAGACCCTGCAGCCTTCTCCATCTCCGCTACCAGCCCAGCTGAAGGATGTTAGAGCAGAGGCAAAGACAAAATCCCTGGCAGCAGCACAGATTTTGATTTTCTGAGTAACACCAGGATCTCATGAAATACCCTGTTCCCTCCCAGCGTGCCTGCAGCAGGTCCCTGCCTTATTCCTCTTGTCTCTACATGACAGATATTCTCTTAGCAAGCACAACACACGTTACTCAGGCTTCGTGTTTTCCATTTAGTCCCTTAAAATAGCCCAGCGGAGATCACAGGTGTGCCCCTGCCTTTCTCACGGAAGCGCCTTATAGCTCAGAAGTAGGGAGATGTGACTTACGTCTATTGAGACGTCCCTCTGAATAGTTTTCTTGGTCTCCTTTTCGCGGTGATTGAGCGTTGCGTCGCAGTTGTGCGGGCCAGTTGGGTGCTTTTCTGTTTGGCTGTTCTGCTTGAGCTCCAGAGGGATGCTTCCATCCGGATCCACCACATCCAGCTCTTTCTCCAGCTCTTCCATCTCCTCTGGAGACAGAGTAGACAACAAACTATCAATATCTGGATCTTCACTAACTTGTCGCCGGTATTTGGCTACCTTGGACATTCTGGTGGCTCGCTGGCGAGACACGGTTGCGGTGATATGTGGTACCAAGGAGGGGGAAAAAAAAAAATCGAAGCCTTGACACGGCTTCCCCCAGCAGCAGCAGGTGCTGAAGCGTTAAATCTCAGCAGCTCTCAATCGCTGCAGCCCGGGATATAGTAGTTATAAAGAGGGGACACCCCTCGGTCCAAGAGTCGGCCAATAACAGGGCCCAGCCGCGATTCGGGTGCTGCGAAGCCAATGGAGCCCAGCGGGAGGCGGGGAATGGTGCTATCAGAGGAGCCTGAAACCCGAGGACATTCCAGGGAACCATGCAGAGCTGCATGACCAAATTTAGTCGGGAGCATTTAGCCTTTTAAAGGCAATGGGCCAACGTAGTGAGAAAACACGCAAAAATGCACAAGCTGGCAGGCTGGGGATCCGGGAGTGGGGGTGGGGAGCAGGGAGAGGCAGATCCCCAGCAGATGACCACCAGCGCTGGAGGGCTAATAAAGAGGTCAGCGTTGCCCCGAAGACATCGGTTGTCTCCCCTGTTACAGAAGGGGAGAGTTTCTGGAGCTCAGTTTTACGTTAGTGACAGCTCTTTGCTGAAATCGGCAATAAAATGCCCACCCCGGAGAAAGTTTTCATCTTTATCCGCCATCCCCTGCACTCTCTAGGCTCTCTGCAGTTAGTCAAAGTGTGCAGCCCTTGGAGAAAGAGATGGGGAGCGGTTATATTTTTGGTGCAGACCGGTTTCTTTACAAAGGATGCACAAAGTCCAGCGCCTTTGAACCTGGGAGGAATCGGGCAGCGAGTGCCAACCCAGCCCGACGTCTGCTCCTCACTCAGCAAAGGCCAACTCCACCACCGTCCCTGGGTCACTTCATCAGTGCTTCCAAGGATTCCCTGTCCCCTGCAGGGGTGTTTCTGCAGGCGCTCCTCATCACAGCCCTCCCATCTCCCCTTCGCCAAGCCCCAGAGACGTCCCTTCTTCTGCGCAGTCTAAATTCCCGAGTGTCTCTTGCTTTTGTTTCGGGCAGTGCCCCAGGTCTGGGCTTTGGTTGGGGGCACCTACTTTCCTTCAACCTGATCAGAAAGGAAGCTGATTGGCACCTGTCAATTCTCCTGGAGGGAAAGAGGCAGATATGCTCTTCTCTCCAAGTTTCAAGGCAGTTTTGCCCCATGCATARCATTTTGTACCCATTTGTTACGCTGCCAGCTTCTCCCTTTCCCTTCACCCTTTATCATCCTCCTGATATTAACAGCCTACTGTCAGGTCCCTCTCGTTACTAGTCCAAGCAAGCAGCACTTTGCTCTCCTTCAATAAAATAAGCTCTTATAAGATTTTCCTCAACAGTCTAATCACCTTCTCTGCCTGTCTCCATGGCTCAGTTCCTGTCTTGAACGCAGGTACAGGATGCTCCAGGTGAGTCTTCCACTGCTTTATGTTACAGACTAAACATTTTCCACCTCAACGGGAAATGCAGACTCTTGTTGCATTCTAGGATTTCATTTATCCCCAGCATCACAGCACCCAGCTCCAGCTCCTAGCCTTCCTATGATTCACCAGCACAACTGAGATTTTTCCCAGATTGTAGCAGAAACTCTTGTTTTTAGTTTCCAAGTGCATAACCTTAAATGTTGCAGTATTGAAWTTTATCCCATTTCACCCCATCACTTCTCTCTCTCTGATATCTGGATTCTCATCTATATTGATCATAGCAGTATCAGGAAACATGGCATGAACAGGAAATGTTATCAGCACACTCCTAATTTCTGTGCCGAGGTCCTAAGTGAAAATGTAAAGGTTGCTCACAAGATCGAACAGTGAGGAACCTTACTGGCAATCTCCTGACACTTCCTCCCTCCCCTCACTTCCCACTGCTGCGCATGGGGGCACACAGCAACAGATGCACTGAAACTGCACGTTGGATTCCCCAAGAAGCTGCGAATGCGATCTGGGAGGCCCTGAGTTTCTCCTAAAGTGTCATACACCCTTCCCTGATTTGAGAGTCCACATGCCCGCTGGGGTCTCCTCCACTGAGTTGCAAAGCTGGCCATATGAAGGTAAAAGAGAGTCAGAGTTCTGCGGAGAAATATTCCCTCATATGTAATAGTAGAGATCTTCGGGCAACAGCAGAAAAGCAAGGGGAGAAGCAGGGTCACCCCAAACTTGCCACAGTGTGTGTGTTACAGTGGATGGTCTCATCGCAATTTATCTTGGCTGCTATATGTCTCTTCTTAAACGGAGATAGYGTAGCTCTGAATGCACCATATTCCACAGAGTACCATAAAAACTCTGCAAACAGTTGACGTGTAAATYGGAAAGACAATTCAGTGTTTGCACCCCATAATATCAGAGGAGCTCTGGATAAGTTTGCACTGACTGCTCTTGCACAGGTCAGCAGCAGCCAGGGGCTGAGGAAGCACGTGGGGAACGCTCCCCCCGAGCATCGCTCTGCGGCAGGCTCCGGCCCTTTGCGGCTGTGCCGGTCCGGGGAGCGTGGCACGGCGTGGAGAAGCTCCCAGCAGCCTTATGTCTTCACTGAGGCTCTGTCAGTCTCTGCACTTATCAAGATCCTCATCTCCATAGCAACTAGGCGCCTCAGAGGCACTAACGAATATTTTTGCACAACACTCCTTTGAAATRCGGCAATATTATTAGCCATGTCTAAGAGATGAGGAGAGAAGATAGAGTAAGATTTAGTGCCTTTTCCAGGCGCATGTACCGAGTCTGTGGCAGAGCCGGGAAAGCTTTTCATGCCTCCACCTCTCATTCCACCACCTCTGACCCTCCCTCCTCCCTTACTTTTTCCTGGTAGCTGACAGAGGAGGACTGAAAAATGGATGAATCTCTCCAATCTGTTTTACTTTCCCCTTCCTTCAGAGCCTGTAGGAGGAAAGGAGGTTAAATACACCAATCTTCTCTGTCATTTTATGATAAGATRTTCCTTGGGGAAGCAGGTGACATCTCCGTGGCCCTGCTTGCCTGGCAGTGGCACACAGCTGCCCTGGAACGTGCTGGCACACTTCTCGCCCTTGGCGAGTGAGAGAAACAGCATTTCTCTCCTGAGTCCAACTGAAGCTTCATGCAAAAACCTTCCTCCACAAAATACCTACTCACACGTGAAACGCAAACCCCGGGGCTTGGGTGCGTGGCTGATCCCTCTCTTTTCCCTCCTCATCTACCTGCTTTTTTGGTCTGAACTGAAAATGTACCCATGCACTGAAATGCAAAGGTTTTGCTCCTCAGCATTATAAATCAGGAAAGTAACCGGCTCCTGGCTGCAGGGCAATTTGGAAAACCCTTCCTCACCTTCCAGCAGCCTGCCAGGGGGATGCCACCGCTGTCCCTGACTGGTCTGCTTGAAGTCATTTTGGAGCCACCTGGGGCACTGCCAAGCCCATGAGCTTGGCAGGGCATTTTGGGCCATCTTGRGAGCCCTCCCTCAGCCTGCGGGTTGTTAAAGGGATGACCAGAATTATTGTCCAGCCTGGTCCAATTATCCCATCACTTATTAGGGGAAAGGACAAGGGCTATTGAAAGAAATTGCAACCCTAAGAAGAAGGGTCAGATCAGCATAGAGCCAGTCACAATAACAGTGGAGAGGTCTGTTCCCAGGCTTTACAGGGCAACAAGCAATTGGGACAAGACTGATATTTTCCACTCTTCCTTTMTACTCTTCCCTTCTCTGCTTTTTATTCTTCCTTTCTCCCCCTCCCTTTTCCAAAGCAGAAGTCACAATACCACCTTCTGGTAATCTCCATTACTGCATCCCCATGCTCTTTCACCCACTGCTCCCATCCTGCCTTAAATAAGGACAAACATGCAATTGCTTCCTTCAGACCATGAAGAAACCTTTACTTTTACAAGGACTCTTTAAAAGCCTCCAAATCCAGCAAATTAAAGCAGGAGGAGCATTTCCGTTCCTTTTCATTGCTTCAATCCATGATTTATTTGAGCAATTAAGTGCCCTGTTGGTGCTCACACGCTGCAGCGTACCACAATCTACACTGCGTGTTGCGACTGAACGATTTATTGTCCTTACAAAAGAGCAGTGTGTAAGGTTAAATTAGGACTGTGAAAAGGAGTGATTTACAACTTAGAGCGCTTGCAAGCATTTCTGAGAAAGGCTTTGGGGTGCTTCGCAGGCTGCCAGCACAGAGACTTCTTAGGTTTTCACCTATCTCCCTCTGCCTGCCCAGCTCCCTGGAGACACTGTCCTCTCCAAGTCACTGTCTCTTGACAGAGACCTTAAGGCCAAATTCCCTGCTTGCCCCCGCTGCCCAGGCACGGGACCGTGCCCAGGGACGCCTTGAGGTCACCCCAGTTGATTCACCAGCTTCAAGAGCGGTGCAGGAGACACCTGAACAACTCTGAGCGTCTTGTCAGCATTTCTGAGACGGACACGTCACCCTTCGCCACCCTGAGCAGACACGTGGCCCCTCTCCGTTGAGTGGGAAGTGGGCCGGGATGCGAACGGGTGGCCAGAAGGCTCTTTGTCCCCGTTCACATTGCCATTTCCAGGGTGTTCTCAGCATTTTCTGTCAGGACGTGTTCACGGACYGCTCAGCTGCCTGTCCACGGCCTGAAGTCACAAGATGCGGCAAAGCGTTTGTTAACATTTTTACGGCAGACACATCTCGGTCCGGGCACTATTTATTTATTAGATGATGTTAAGGGCTAAGTAAAAGCAGTTTTGTGTTCCCTGCCTTTATCGGAGTAACCTGACCTGGGCCTAGCCCCGACAAGGGCTTTTACGTGCCTTTTTTTCTGCGCCTGAGTCTTTTTTTGTTTTGGCCCTGGGCAGGGAAACCTGCATCTAAGCACACGTGGGGCATGCAGACAGCCCCAGAGCCACGCGTGGGGCACCCCAGCGAGGGCAGCCCCCACGGAAAGGCTCTCTCCCCTCCCCAGGGCAAGGACGGCTCCTGCAGCACCCTTAGCTGGGGGCAGCGTCGAGACAGCAGCAGCGGCGCCTCCCCCCGCCGCGGGGCAGCG
>NW_020448309.1:32926-54325 GCF_003343035.1 Apteryx rowi
GGCGGCGGCGCGCGGGCGGCGGGTGACCTTGGCGGTGCCGCTGCCATGGCCGCCGCCGCTCGGCACGGGGAGGCGGCCGGGGCACCTGCCTCCTCCCCCTCCGGCTCGGCGGGTGCCCGTTTGGCGTCGGGGAGCCAAAGCCCCGCACCGGCGGGGGAAGCTGCGGTGGGGCCCTGCCGGCTGGGAGGAAGGAGCCGAGCAGCGCCTACCTGCAGCCCGGGGCTGGGCTGCGAGCCTGGCCCTCGGGCCCTTCCGCTGTACCAGCGTGTGGTGCCTCATGCCTATATAAACACACATGTGAATATATACGCGCTCCCCGAGTAGCACAGCCCTGCACGGAACCCTCCGAAGCGCCCCTCGGGGGCAGGGAGGTGCCTTGTGCCGCTCTTACCCTCGCTTTTATTAAGCAGGAAGGTATCAACGTGGACCCAGGCAAAAATTTGCCCACGTGGCTCCACGGGTGTCTTTGCTAATGAATTGGCAGCATTTAAGACCCATCGGCTTTCAGCAGGGTCTCGGCAAGCATTCACAGCTGTGTTTGTTACTATTTAAAGGTTTTATTTGTGATAATAAAGCATTTAAATGGAAGCTTGGGTTCAGAAGTAAGTATGCAGAGATCTGTCTTTCTCTACAAGTATTTATTTGTGCCTGTTCATGAGACTTTTCTCAAAACTTTGGGAAATGCTCTATTGCCACATTCTGAGTTTCTTTATAAACCTCAAGTCTGCATTTCTTGAGTCTACAGCACTAGGTCTGGGATATTAGCAAAAATCTGGTGTTTTTTTTTCTTTTTCCTCCTCATTGTGAGCTACAGGTGATCTTGTTCTCACCTTAATAAGATCATGTGATGGCAACCTTTTGCTGCTAAGCTGTAGGATGGTTATCTGGGCCCCCAGCTTGCATTTCGTCCTGCTTGCTGCTGCTCTCTCCCCATCCCTCCCGCCCCCAGAGTTCCGGTTTCGGTGACCACCCCCGTTCTGGGACGTGACCTCCTTGGACGACAATGCTGTCTGATTTGGCTGTAATCTGCATCTTGGTTGCCTTCCTTAGCGTGGGTCTTCACGCGGTCGTGACAGCGTCAGGCCTGTGCGGTTTGAAGTTACGCTTTGCCCATCTAAGTGAGGGTCCTGGCGTGCGCTGTCTCCAAGACGCAGAGTCAAAGCTGGCTTTTCTCACCCTGCTGGCACTGCCTATCGGACACACATCCTCTCTGCTGCCACGGTCCCTTGTTCACTCACAGTCATAGATTTTTTTTATTTTTAATTTCGCTGTGCTGTCAGTCACTGCAGTTCACTCGGGGTGCGTTACTGCGGTGTATGATATCCTCGGTGTGGACGTGTCCACGCTGGCTGATAACGCGTGGTTGAGCTGGCGTGTAGCTGCTCCCAAGCTCGGTAGCATAAATGAAGCTCTGGCCTTGGCAAGTCCCTTACCCTGAGCCCTCCTGGTCCCGAAACCATTCACAGGTGCTTTTGGTTGCCATCAGGAGCTGGGATTACTATGGGAACCTTGCCTTACCTTGCATGCAGCTGAGAGTATGTCACTTCTCCGTTGTGAGTGGTCTCCATAAAATCAGCGAAGCAACAGTAACATTAAGCATCTGTGTAAGTGCCAAATAAACAGTGGAATCATCTATTTTATTTTCTTCTGATAACTTATGTGAAGTACTGCCAGTGACGGTAGTGTGTTTTTTATATCGGTTTTCAGATACGTATAGCATCTCTGCAGGAGTTCAAAGGAACTTAGGTATGAAACATCAAAGAGATATTCTTATTTAAAAGCTCTTCCTGCAGAAGCTTGGAGGACAGTTTAAAAGCAAAATTAAGAACCCCCTGTTGCTTTACATCTGAAGCAGAGTTAAGATGGGGCGAAAAAAAAAATCTAGGAAATCATTTCATGGCTGAGGTCTAATTACTGAACCCTCTGTGAAAAAGTCGCGTTTTGCTAAATTGGAATTCTTTGACCTTGTGGGTAAATGGAAGATGGCTTGGCGTAATCTGTTTATATTTTCAGAAAGCCTTTTAACGAGATCATTCTAATAAGCTAATACAGGAAGGGAGTTGTGATGAGATGTTTTATTCATAACAGAGTGCATCCAAATCTGGATAGGAAATGCGGAAAACAGATGCCTCCCCGCCCTGAAAAGAATGACACAGTAGCTCTTCTTCTTGGCATTGCTGACAACAATGTGCCTGTAAAGTTCTGTACTTGTTACCTTTTCCTAATCATTAACACATATAAAATAAGGGACTTTGTGGAAAGACAATAAAACATGAAATGGAGCTAATTTATTTTTATTTTTATTTTTTAATTCAGTCAAAACCAGAGAGAATTTGTAAGGAAATGGAGATGAAAGCATATTACAGGTAGAGCAATAAAAATACCCTACCTGTAAAAAAAAAAAATGCCGTGGTGGGAAAATTTTAAATCCTTTCACTGTTGCCCGGTTTCTGAATCGGATATGAGCTTGGGAGCAGGCCGTGGTTGTCTTCATGGAAGATCAGTGATGACGTTTGGGTGGGGTGCTGCTGCATTCGGAACAAGAGAGTAATGCCAGGATGCAAAAGTAAAGCAACAAAATAAGGTCACGTGTCCAAACAAGTGATTTATCTTCATTTAGAAGGTGTGCAGGACTGGTTAGACCATCCCATTAAAGTGCCTGCAGCGTTAGGGAGATCCAGAAATAGGTCATGAAAATAAGTAAAGAGCCTGGGAGGATGTTTAGGTGGAGAGACTGAAAATTTTGGAAGTTTTTGCAGGAAGAAAAAAAGAATTGTGACAAAATCATGCAGTACAACAAGTTGTTTGGAGAAAGGAGATGATGTTTTCCCCCGCTTCCAGGGGAAAGAGCATTAACATGTTCTGTGAAGAAAAAGTGGCAGATTCAAAACTGATGAATGAAAATGTGTTCTCACATGCAGGAGTGTGTGATGACGGTGGAGCTGGATGCTATAGCGAGTTCTCAAGAACAGAAGCATTAAATTCAAAGTGAGATTGAAAAAAACACATCAATATTCATGTCTGCGATTGTTCTAATCGCAAGAGAACGACGTGGACATCGAGCTTGCCGTACCGTTCAGTTTTGTGAACGCACGTGTTATTGTGGTCTAGTTTTTGGTAGGTTGTTGGTTATTGCTAGTGCAGAAGTTGTAATCTGCTAGTAAATATTTAGATACCAGATGAAAGAATCAAAATAACTTTTGTTAGTGCGCCTGCTTTGAAATTAGCAGCAGTGGCAGCAGAGGTAATTGCTGGTTAGTGCTCGCCTAGCTTCGGAAGTTCAGTTTAGCGACAGAGAATTACAAGGTTCTAGCGCCTGGCAACGTTTTCCAAGGGGTTGGTGAACCCCAAATTAAAGCTCATCTCACTGTTGTCGAAAGCGTTTGCCACGAGGGAGGTATTCTCTCCGTCGCAAAGCTTTTCATGCAGTTCCGAAACATTCAGTTGCCCCCTGTTGCTGGAGGCAGGAATCCTGGCCTTTTGGACCTCTAGATAGATCTGTGTGAGCGTTCCTGTGTTTCTGTTTTAATGAACTTCAGAGATCCAGGATGCAAGAAAAAGAACCTTCTCAGTTTCACAAAAGATGACTTTGAAGCCTCCCTTTTAAATAACCAGAACTAATGAAAAATATGAGCAATTCAGGACCGCAGAGTTTTACGCTAGCTGCGAACCAAGTCTTGTGTGCATTTGGCCACCTAAGTTTTCTGTAGGTTCAGACAAGAATGAGAACAATGAATTCAATTAGTTATTTAGATTGCGCAAGTAGAGCTGAGCTGATTATTAGCTGGAATTCTGAATAGGTTTTCCATGGTGGAAGCACATTTCTGTATCTTGTGTGAGGAGTTCAAGTAATTCTTTGCTCGATTTGATGTTTACCGTTCTAGGGAGACAAGTTGTTAGACTCTTGGTGAAAGTCGAGTTTGTTTTGCTATAATATTTCCTGTGCTTGCCTTTTGTTGATGTCTGTTCGCCAAGCTGGATGTGAGACACTGCAGCTGGCAGTTTTGATTTTTCACTCCATTTTTGGATGCTGCGACATTCATTCTGGTGGTAAATTTCCAGCTTGAATACATTGGATGTGTGAATGCTGGATCCGTTACAGTGACTTGCGCATTTTAACATGCATTTTAGCGTTTTAATGTTTGTTTTTCTTTGCAGCCCCTGGAGGATAGTAGATGACTGTGGAGGCGCTTTCACAATGGGAGCCATAGGAGGTGGCATCTTYCAAGCTATCAAGGGGTTCAGAAATTCCCCAGTGGTAAGTAGAACAGTTTGACGAGTGCATTAAGAGTGCAATCCTGCTTTCTTTTTCCCTCAACGGTGAAACTTGCTGCGGGAAGGTGAAAGAGAAGAAATCTTTGTGTGTTGAGCAGGAATAATGAATGACCTGCATGCCATAAATCGAAACCAGGAGTCTAAATCTGTGGAAAATATGCGGTAATAATTCTGTGGGGTCTTGGATGAACTCTAGCTGACCGGCAGCAATGCCTTAATGTGGGACAACTGGTGAGGTTGGATGTGTACAGTGCAAGTTAGTGATTATAGTTTTCTGGATTCGATCTTAAAGCCAAWTTTCCTCCTGTTTGTGGATTTATGGAAATGACAGTTATTAAAGAAAGTAATTTAATTGGCATTATCTGTCTCCTGGCTGTTTCTAGCTYAGAGAAGAAAAAACATTTCCCGTTTCTCAGTCGCATTTATTTTCCCTGCTTATGGAAGGCACACAGCAAAAATAGGACAAATCTGTTTCGTGCGTATCTGAGAAATGTTGTGAAAGGGAGAAAACACTTGTTTTTCCTCTCGTATCTGCTGGTTTGAGCTTAGGGAAGTTGCTTATAACTAAAGCAGATAAAATGCTCATAGAAATGTAATATTATAGTATGCAGTTTCCCTCTAGTGCAGTCCCATGGCACTCTTCTGGGTGGATTCCCTGCTCTCCATGGACAGTGTCCTCACTGCAGCTACATGCACCAGTTACCTACCCTAGATGCTGCTGTTTGTTCCACTGGTGTCCTGTGCACAAGTTTGGTGAAGTAACCGGACATCAGAAAGGAAGAAATGATATACATGAAAAATAATACGCTTATTTTTCTAAAAGTGTTATTTTAAATGTCTTGTTCCTTAAAAAAAAAAAAAAAGTAACAGAAAAAATAAAAACCCCATACCACCACCACCAAACCAACCTTGAATTTAAATAGTTGAGTGTCATATCTGATGGCTGTAATTTGCACATGTATTATGGGCATGTGATAAATATCAATGTATATGTAAAATGCAGTCTAAAATGACCGTTTCTAACAGCTTCTGGCCACAGCTGTTGAGGATGCTCAGAAATATGTCTGGCCTGTGGCTGGTTTTGGCTATATACAGTCAGACTGCATGCAAGATTTCACTCTGTTTTATTCTAACTGTCATTTCTGGTTTATTGCAGGGTGTAAACCACCGGCTGCGCGGAAGTTTGACAGCTATTAAAACAAGAGCTCCGCAGTTGGGAGGTAAGTGTAATTTTGTATCATAGTTACAGTCACCTTTCCGTTGGCTGTTGATAGATAACCCAGTATGGGAATATAACGTGGCACCAGCGCAGAGGCGCCTGAGATGCTTTCCAGCAGGCCAGCTGTGTTTCAGCAGGGCTTGTGAGTCCAAACACCGCGTAAATATGGTTCTGTTGCATCCAGAGCTAGTTCAGGTCTGGGAGAAACGTGCTTGTATTCATGGGATGATAAGCCCCAGGGTTAATAATTTGACTTTGAACTTGAACCGGGCCTGTGCAGAGCTGCCTGGGAGCCTGTGCACTGTGCGCACGGTCCGGAGTTGACTGATTAGCCCAGGTCCAGCTCTTGCAGTGAGCTTAGACTGTTGAGAGCAAGGAGCACTGCAGGTGCCTAGGGAAGGCAGCCAAATTGCCTTTGCTGGAAGCAGCCCAGGCCTGCAAACTTCAGTGGTACTGTGGACAATGAAAAAAAAATGGATATCCTAGTTTCCCATCAACTCGCATTAGAGAGAGAGAGAGAGGATTTGTTTTAAAATGAAGATATTTGACTCGTTAGGATTTTAGACTAGTTCCCCTGTGGTCAGCTAGGTAAAGTTCACTCATTTTTGTGGAATGTGTAAAAAAATTCAGAATCACGAAACTGTGACTTGAGTCAAAATGAAATTCTGACCTCTCAAAGGTGGTTCAGCATCGAAGTGTGCCCAAAGAGCTGCTCGTTTCCCGTTATGCTATTCTGACAGGCAAATTGAATTATGATATTATAAAAGGAGAAAATGGGAGAGTGATGCGGAGCAGGGGAACGTGGTGGCTGCAGCCTATGGTGACTGTGCAAAGAGAGAGGAATTCACCCTCCTGTTTCTGCATGATTTTTGTCTAGTATTAAGCTTTCAAAGGCATTAAGACACTTTAAAATTTGCGTTCTGAAAACTGTCACATTCTCTTTGTGTCTGGCATATGATACCAACCAATACTAATCTCTTGAGATGCCAGAAACAGTATTAGGATAAGATGCTGAATTGCTGTACCTCATTCTCTGTGAGTAAATATGTTTAAAACATTACTTCAGTTTTTTCTATATGAAAGTTCTCTGGGTGAATGGACCTTCATTAGGATGGAAGTTCCATTATAATCACTGATATTTGGCAAGTTTTCTGTTATTAATTGGAATTAGAGGTTTATATAGGTATGTATGTATGTCATTGGGCAAGTTTTTTCTCAATATAGATTTTTTTTTTTTTAAACCCATGTTTTGTTGATGGCTTTGTCTGGTTCTTTCTGAGTTTGAATATACTTTCATGTCTGAGAGCAAGTGTGCTAATATGTCACCATCTCTTTATTATATGGCTCCAGTATAACAATAGCTGGCTTGCCTGCTTTGTCTAAACTGTTCTTTGTTTTTTTTTTCCAACTTTCTAATAGGTAGCTTTGCTGTCTGGGGAGGACTCTTCTCCATGATTGACTGCAGCATGGTAAGAATGAGAGGTAAAGAAGATCCGTGGAATTCGATCACAAGTGGAGCCCTGACTGGAGCCATATTAGCTGCGAGAAGTAAGAAATGAAGCTCTAGGAAGATATTAATTGAAAAAGTTCCATATTCTAAATGTACAGGTCTTGTCATTACAGTGAAGCAAAAGCATATGATATCTGGACTGGAATTTCCTTATAAGCACAGCAGATTGAAAGATAATCTTAAACCTTTGTCCTGTGCTTATGAAAGTAATAATTACGTTCTCAAACATTACCGGTGTTCTTTTGTTTCCTTGAGGCGGGGGGGGAGTTGCCTAGTAATTATCCTTTTATTGGTGATGTTAATGAGGCTTAATGGATGCAAAATTGCTGCTTCTGAGTCTGCTCATAGGAGAGATTATAACTATAAAAAGAGAACTATAATATGCCAAGTAATGCATCAAAAAAAAGAAAAAAAKGATGTGTTTTGTACTTTTTATTTTTAGATGGACCTGTTGCCATGGTTGGATCTGCTGCAATGGGAGGAATTCTCCTAGCTTTAATTGAAGGAGCCGGTATTTTGTTAACAAGATTTGCATCCACACAGTTTCCGAATGGTAAGGAACCATCAGATTATGGTATTGCAAGGCTTTTATAATGCAATTTGAAAATGTGCACGCTGAAGAATAGCCATTTTGAGGAAACAAAGTAAGCAAACGTCYTTTTCCAGTTTTGAAACTCCAGCATCTCTAAGATCATGTTCCATTATATCTTTAGAGTCCAGTTCTCCAGGTGTATGTACAGTTGAGTTATTAAAAAAATGACTAGATAAATACTATAGGTGTGGATTTGCCTGCTGTGCACTTCYTTCTCTTTCATTTCAACATCTTTTATTTTTTTCTATTCCCCCACTTAACAAGCATTCTTTTAAACACTCAAGCATCCAAAAGAGGTATGGTGATAGCAATTCTACCGCAAAGCACGTGTGGTGCCCTACAAGTAGCTTTCTGTTCAGTGGTGCTCTCTGTTTCAGCTTGTCGCCTAAACTAAAAAAGATGCTGATGAGCTTCGTAGGCATTAACATGGTGTCTCTAACCAATTGTTTGGTTGTATAGCATATATAGAAATTCCTTATATATATTCCCAGGGAAAAAATGCTGAAGGTTTAGTTCAAGCATTGTTTGTATCTGTGTGTGATTCATAAGGATGCAAACTGGCCCAAAGACTGTGGTCTTTAGTACTGTACCTCTTCCACGCATCAGTCTTATAATGCAGTAAATCTGCTCTGCCAGTTGCTTAGAGAAGCTGCTCCGGAGGAGGAAGCCAGCTCATAAGGTTGGAGAAAGGCAGGAAGGAGCTGCACATGGCTGGTGACACAAAAGGTTTTCTAGTTTTCTGTCTGTGGGATGACGATTCTAGAGAAATCTGCGCATACTTGAACTGACAGACAAGATTGGTTAGCACGCAGCAGCGCAAAGGCGTAGAAACGTGGTGTGCTCGAGGGTTTTGAAGGCCCAGTGGGACGCGGGTCAGTTCTGGGGCTTCGGCAGAAGGAGAAGATAATTTGGGATTCATCTGAGCAAAATACGCTGGTGTGGGTGGTGTTAATAGACACCYCAACCCCGTCCTGCTGACTCAAGCCCAGATGGGACTTGCAGATACTTGCCGCTGAGAGCCTGGACCCTGCCTGACAGAGAGCAGGGATGTCCCTGGTATCCACGTGCTGATACGACTGTGCAATCAATCTTCTGCCTTGTCCCCTCATACATCCACACAACCCTGTCGCATGGGGGCRGAAGTATTTTAGTCAGCAGGTGCATCGTGGGGAACAGAACAGGTTTGAGAGAATAGCGAGCAGCAGGTTGTGGGCAAGACAGATTATTCCAGCAGGCTGGATATGGTTTCTGTGCAAACGTGCGGATGACCCCGGTTTAAATGAAGCGATAAGGATCGGTAGGCAGAGACAAATGAAAGATTTCAAAGAGGGGCAGTCGTCATGGTGATGGTGTTTTTCTTTTTTAAACCATTGCAAAAACTGGAGCCGCTTTTTTTTCTTAAAGTAAAATGCAAGCTGAGACTTCAGTTAGCCAGGTCTGTAACAACTTACGTAAATACTTGTCCATGCAAAATACTAAATACTGGAATGGTATTCCTAGCTGCTGGTGTCCCTCCAGCCTAAAAACAGGGGTCTGGTTATGTTTCCAGACTGAATCATAACTGTTTTGCTGAGGAGAGAGTGCTTTTCATATGTATTCTCTAATATTTATACGGTAAGAGTGACCAGTCCTCTTAAAGTTCAGTGCGATGGGAAATCCTAGACTGTACTGACTTCTGCATTGATGGTATTACATTTTGTGTGTATGCACTTTGTGTGTGTTCTTTTGATGAGATTTTCCCATATTTTCCCATATTTTTACCCATATTTTCCAGAATGCAGAGAGGGGAAATAGGAAGTGTGATGGCTCAGGATATGCAAAGCTGGTTGACCTGTGGTTGTGTTRTGATAAAAGCTGTGTAGATACAGCTGTGTTTATTGTAACACCCTGGTTGCAGTAGTGCTGTGCGCTCTTCGGATAGTACGCGTCAAAGTAACGTGCCAGCCTCAGTTGCCCCACCTTGTTTTGGAAGGAATATAGACAAAAACACTGGTSTAGAAAGGACTAGTACTAAGCCGCTAATTCCCGATAGAATCCCTCTTTCAGGTTTGTTCACTGGTGTTTTGTGCAGTCTAAATTATTGTAATTTCTTATCTTAATACAAAAACATTTTTAAAATAACCTTCTTTAGTGAAAGGGTATCATCCAAGTGTTACAATTTAATCTCTCAAGTTGGCGTACAGTAAAAAGTACGGCTTCCCTCTAGCAGCACGTTAGTAAGATGAGTCGGGAAGCTGACTCCACAGTCATTTGTTCCGTTCCACCGGCTTTCTTTATTGTCGGGCAAGTTACCGTGGGCAGACTTTTACAAGGTGCCCAAGTTCAACTGAAGGGCAGTAAGGCAGAAGTGTCTAGCTCCTTTAGGGGACTGAAAATGTGTACCTCGCCCTGCTCTGTCTCGTCTCCCTATATATAAAGGAGTAAAAATATCTTCCCTATTGGAGTGAGACTATTGATGCGTAAAGCTCTTGAAATTCTCTGAATGAAAAAGTCAAATGTAAAGTCTTGTTATTGGCTTCATTAATTTCAGAAGGGATTTATATTAAAAAAAAACAACTGCGGATGTATATCATGCTTTTAGTATGAAGAATCTTTTGTCTTTTTGTATTTCTTATTCGCCTTTTTTCTATTGCCTTCTTCACAGGCCCTCAGTTTTCAGATGACCCCTCCCAGTTGCAGCCCTCTCCATTTGGCGACTACAGACAATACCAGTGATTATCCTCATTCTGCTAGTTCATATTGTTACGTGAGCTGTAATTTAAAATGCTGGAGGACCAAGATGCGGTATGTTGTAACACCAGTTGTAGGCTCTCACACAAACTATGCCAAGAGGACCTTCGGCGCTTTCCAGTGTAAAGCGGCACAGGAGAACTTTTGGAAGATGATCGATATATTTATTCGTAATAGATTCCATTGCTGTAATGTTAATATGTGTCTGATAGAATACATGGAGATTTAAGACAAGGACCAAATGGAGTCTTGTAATCCTTTGGACGTGGACTGAAATGAATTTCTTTGGAGTCTTCTCCGAGCTGTGGCATTAACCATCAACGATGAAAGCATCTGGAGTTTAGCCTCTTCTCTGTGAGGTTTAGGTTGCAACACAGATTTCAGCTTAAGGCAAAGAATACATCTACATACAGTCCTGTTTTACACTCCTGAGGCGAATATCATTGGGAGGATATGCAAGCCAGTGAAAGTTACTTCCAGCAATATATTTTCCACGTTTTTCTGTTTTCTACATTATCGCCATGCAAAATAAGTTCTTCAGTTAAAGCAGAATCTCTCTGTTGCGGATCCACAGGCTGCAGCGTACTTCTGGCCTTCCTGTAAACTGCCAAGGCCCTGAGCCCCTCTTTGCAAGAGGCGGCAGCTTGGTAATTCTGTGCTGAGACCGGAGCTTTGGCTTCAGCTCCGCTGCTGCTTACTGTGGCTCCCGCAACAAGCCCCAAAGGGAACAGCGTAGAAAGCTTCCCCTCCTGAACTCTTCAGTGAGGAGATGGCCGTAGGAGCCCAGAACAAAAGGAGATGAGAAAAAATACGGAGGTCTGTGGGGCCGGAGGGGTGAAGCAAATTCTACCTGTATTCATGCTGTCATTGCAGCCTCTCTTGCCCTGACGTCTTGGATCCTGTCCTCCCGCTGCTCTGGAAAGAAGCGTCAGTACAACATTTACTCTGTGTTTTTGTTCTTAAAACTCCAGGCGTGGAGGCATGTTCCCTTTTGCCAGCGGTTACAAAATTGTATCCAGCGGGGTTTTCTGTTGTACGTCCTAATTAACGCTACTGCTTGCTGGCAGTTTGTGGTAGAATATTCATACTCGCACACTTGCTTTTGTAATATTCTCTGAGCCACTTCGCGGCTTTCCTTCTGCCCGGGAAGGTGCTTAATCTCCGCACCCTCTGCGAAGAAACTAAATCAGACCTGTTTAATAGATAGAGAGGATGAACACAACACAAAAGTGGTCACTGTAACGTTTGGTCAACGGGTGAATTAGGATTGTACGGCGTGTGCATGCAGTAGTAAGATCCTGAATGTAGGGCTCCTATGTCCTGCCGTTCTGTAAAAGTGAGATTTGTCATGCCTGTTTCCATCATCTTGCCTGTCCTAAAACTCCTCCAGGACTACTGTGCCTTGCTTTCTGACCGCCTGGTACTTTAGTGTTTAGTTTAGTTGCTGCTGGTGTGTAATTTTCAAAACTCTTTAGCAAAAAAACACTGTATTGGCGAAGATGTCGTTGCGCTTTGCTGCTTACTTGGTTCCTCAGGTAAAGACAATTTTTGTGATTGATTGACGGCGCTCAGCCGGAGAGTGCTTGCTTTTGTTCTCGGTTGGGATCCCAGCCATGAGAAGAGGGGGCAAGTCACTGCTACTTGAGAGAGAATTACACTCTCATCAGCGGAGCCTCCCCTGTCTAGCCAAAGCTGCATGTTAATCAGCAGATGTTTTTTTCCTGCGTTCTCTAGGCAGGATTAGCGCTCTGGCACTGTTCAGATCCATGCATCTCCCGGGGGGGGGGCTGGGCAGCAGGAACACACCAGCCTCTGCGTAGCTGTCGTTAAGCCGCAGCTTGAGGATTTTATTCGCCAGCCACTTGCACCGCTGAAACATCCTTTGGGGTTTGCTGGGGAGGGGAAAATATGACGCAACTGAGGCTGTTTCGGGCTGCTGTTGTTGTTACTGCAATGCTCTGTCCGTTCCCCCCGCCCCACGGCACGGGGTTAGCTCATTCTGCCCGAGAGCTGAGTGATTCCCAGGATGGGCCACGTGCTGTTGCCATCCGCCGGGAAGAGCCAGGCCTGGAGGAGCTGTGCTCACAGCGCCTGGCCTTTTCAGCACAGCGTGCTCAGGGCTGGATGGGTGGTGGGGTAGCGGCTCTTTGCCCCTATTTAAGCAGCATCATGGAAACACGCGTGGGCGTCATCTTGCCCCTGGGGCATTTTGTCTGGGAACAGACTTTGGCCAGGTTGTGACCTGGGGGGTGTTGCAGGACTGGTGGTCAGTTGAGCAGCCTTCACGCTTCCCAGAGTCAGGCCCCATCCGAACACCTCCGGAAGGGGTCACCACGCACAGGCCCCCCCAAACCATTGGAGCAGCAGCTGCCTCTCCCTGCCTGGCAGGCAGCAGGGACCTGCTGGGGCCAGGCTGGGACACAGGGGAGGAGGTGGCCCTGCCTGGCTCCTCACCCCTCTGGCCAGTAGCAARCCCCAGCTGCCTAAGACGAGCTTTAGTCTGCCTCTAGACAGCACTCAGGGAGACTTTGTGCTGCATCCCATCACCCGGAAGCACAGCCACAGCCATGCTCTTGCTGTACAGCTCCCCACCTCGTCTGTGCAATAGCACAGCTAGAGAGGAGCGTCTTCCAGGCCCCCGGACACCCAATAAACGAGACGGACGCTACCAGCATGACAATAACTATTGACCTTTTTATTTCAATCGGCTACAGCAGCTCTACATTCTCCTAAAACACTGTCCTTCCTTTACTACCACAGACAGCGAGGGAACCGAGTACACTGCAGTGGCAGCAAGTCTTTTTAAAGCTTAGTATTAAATATTAAATATTCTCTCATTTATGTTTACATTACTTTGTCAAGGAAAGGAAAAAAAAAAAAAGACAATTAAAACTTAAGTTACATGAATCTGTGCCCGCGCCCCTGGGCAGCAGCGCTGGGGGCTGCCCCCAGCAAGGCGGCTCTGCTGCAAAGGGATATGCAAAAATCTCCGGCCCTCGGCCTGGTAGTGCGTGACTGCTCGCTCCGGCGGTGAGCTATGGAAGGGGGTGCTYGGCTGTGCCGGGAGTGGGGTATCCGTGCCCTTTGCTTTCGGAAATCGGCAAGCCTGGAAAGGTCGGACAACCCCGGTGCAGCTAAAACACTGTCTGGAGGAGGCGAGGCCTTAGAGCACACGGCAGGGCTGGCTGCCAGGGGCCTCCGTCGCCTCCCCTCAGCCCCAGCAAAGTGCATGGGAAAGGGGGTGAGGATTTGGTCGACAGGAATTTCGCTAAGAATTTTTCTGTTTCTTTTTCCTCTCTCTCTCTTTCTTTTTTTTTTTTTTAAAAAAAAAACAACCCCAAACAGTTTTGAGTTTTCTTTTTTCTTTTTTTTTAAAAAAAAAAAAAACCCTAAAAATTTTTATATTTTTTTTTTTTTTTAGCAAAGACAAGAGTTTAAAAAGCACTTAGGAAGCTTGTACTAAAATCACCGGCTGTTCTCAGAGGAGAGAGTCGTCTGTGCACCCCCCTTCGAGTCCGTAACGAAATTCCTGCAAGTTCGAGACGCCATAGAAGTGGACAAAGGCTGCAGCCACCACAAGGACATGGAAGATCTGATGCGACTGGAACTGTGGGGAAGCAAAAAAGCCCTTTGAGTGAGTTAGACCGAACGGGGACAAAGCAACGCCACGAAGACCTCCTCTATGCTGCTCTCCGCACCACCTCAGAACCGTCCTCCGAGCTGCGCTTCACGCCCAACCTTGCCGCTGCTTCCCTGGAGCACCCCGCTCCTGCCCAGACCTCATCCCGCCAGGAGCTGCACTCACCCAGATGTCGAACTTGCCCGGGAAGAAGCGCTCGGGGATGCGGGCGGCGTACAGCCCCGCTCCCGTGATGTACATCACGGCCATGAGGAAGAACCAGCCCATCTGGCCCACGGTGGTGGCTTTCACGAACCCTTCGGCGATGGTGAAGTGCATCGTGGGCACGACGCCGCTCAGCCCCAGCCCCAGAAAGACGCCTGGGGCGGAGAGGAGACATCAGCAAACGGGAGCTCAGCGCGGGCAGGGCTCGCCTCCCGCCAGCTCCCCTCGCTCCCTTGTCCTGCGCAAAGGGAAGCTCCCAGAGGAACTAGCAGCTTTTCTTCACTCAGTCCCGAAATATCCAACCCCCACGGTCTCCCTCCTTCACAAAATGAGGGATTTACAGCTCTACGTCCCAGTGAGAACCAGTGCTGACCCCAGTGCCTGCTGGGCAGAGCTCGCCCCGCAGACATGCATTCTCCACCCCGCCGCAGGCTTGCCACAGCTCCGCTCCTGGCCATGGGAACGGCCCTTTCGGAAGGCGTCAGCCCTTTGGATTGCACACAAAGCCTCACAAGTGCCCGGAGCGCGGCCCGCAAACAGCCCCAGCCAGCCSTTGGAGGAGAGGCGGCCGCCAGGCATTTGTTCGGCGAAGCTGCACGGAGCTCAAAGGGCAAGTGCTAATTAGCAGCGCTGAAATTTCCAGCTTTCACATCTAATTAATTCAGGAGAAAGCAAGCAGCGCTGCAGCTCGTACTCGCAGCAGGAGGCCGACTCCCCGACTCCCCAGCAGGCGGGCAGGATTTGGCCCAGCCAGCAGTCCTGCTGCACACCTGCGGCGGAAAGCAATCCCTTCCGCAAGCAGGGAGCTGTGATCCCGCCGCGTGCCAACACCAACACCCGAGAGGCCCCGTGCGAGAGTCTGGGCTGCCGCGGGGGTAACGGCAGGGGGCTGGGAGTCCCATCCTGTCCCCTGCCCTCTTCCGAGGGGGTCTTGACACACTGCACTCGTGTGGGTCACGAGCCCGTTGCGCTGCCCGGCCTCCTGCTCAGCACGTCTCTCGTCACGTAGCGAGGAGGAGGCTACGAGAGACGTTTTGCTGCAGGACCCTCGGGAGGCGAGTGTGGGCAGAGGCGTTTTTCCAGGCTCACTGGTGCTTAAGCGAAGCTGCTTTAATCCGCCGGGATCCATTTCAGAGGCTGCAGCAGGGGCAACACAGGGTGCGAGAACTGCCCCAGGGGCACGGAGCAGCTCTGCTCCCACTGCCCAGCCCCAGCTGCAGCCTCCAGGGAGGCAGGTACGTGCCAGCGTGTAGCTGGCAGGGCGACGGACAAGGGAATCTGTTCCTCCCTGGATGAGCTGCGGCTTGGTGCTGCCAAAGCGCTTCCTGGAGAAGGCGGCTTTGTGCGGCACCGCCCCAGGCCTCCCAACCACCACTTACAGGGCTATTTTTAAACTCTGCCTGCCTGTTCCAAACCTCGGGAGTGCCGAGCGCCAGGTGGAGCTCAGGCCTGCTGCGCCGGCCAGCAGCCAGGCCCTGCTCAGCAACAGATTCGAACCCCCGGCACAGCAAGAGGAGGAAGGAGACCTCTCGCCGCTGGGAGCCACTGCAGGGCAGCGTGATGGTCTGGGGGAACTAAGTCTGCATGTGCAGGTGCTAAGAGCTTTTTGGGGTACCCAGGAGCCTCGCAGGCCCTCTGGGAGCAGCTCTCCGAGTACAGGCGCACGCACGGGGCTCTCCTACCTGCTCTTGTCTGCCTGTGCTTAGGGGTCGCAAACCGGTCCCACTGGGCAACGATGATCGCGGAGATGCCCAGGACGCAGACGATGGAGAGGTAGATGAGTCTTGGCTGCGGGGAGCAGTAGAACGAATAATAGAGCCACGGGACGAAGCTCCCCATGATCAGCAGTGCAATTCCTGAATAATCCAACCTGCAGCCGGGGTGCAAAGAGAGAGTCAGTCACAGGTGAGCCTGGAAACCCGTCTCCCACCTGTGTCCTCTTGGCAACAATGTGTTGGTACCCTCTACCCTGTCTGCACCCTAACGGAGTCACCATGGCCAGACAGGCAGCCACGGCCGCCTGGCTGAACGCGACTGAGAACTGAAGCAGCGCATCCAGAGAGGAGAGGGGCACGTTCAGGTCTCATCAATGCAGAGGGGAGATAGGAGAAAGATCCCAGGCTTCTGAGGATGCAAGCGGAGCTTGGCAGGAGAGCAAGAGATGAACGGCAACTTGCTGGATACGCAGAAACCGCCCGGAGAGGATGTGCACTCAAGCAGCCCCAGCAGGATGCAGTGGGCATTAGCCCTTGCGCATACGGATTTGACTGCCGTCCTTCACCGCAAAGTGCTTTCGATCCATCGATCCAGGAAGCGTTTCACCACCAAAACGCAGCCACTCGTGTTACCCCTCGCCACCACGGCAGCTGCGCGAGTGCCCTCCCCGAGTACGCAAGGACGTTTCTGCTAAGGGCGCTGCAGCACTGTCTGCTTGGAAGACAYGAGCCCGCAGGATCTCTGGGGTTTGTGCAACGGAGATCGGCAGGATTTCCCAGAAAGCAGCACAGGAGTAAACACCTTTGACAGCTGTGCGTGCGCAAGGTCTTATTTGAAAGCCTTGCTCTGTTCTCCCTGTGCCATGAAGGCTGAAGTGAGCTTAATTCTAAGAGCAGTCTGTGCGCTGACCTCAGAGAGGAGCRTTGGCCGCAGCCCAACGTTTCCACTTTGCTGGGAATTCTGTTTGTTTTGTTTTCTTCCAGTTTGGTTTCAGGCCAAATTGGACCCRAACCAAAGATTTTTGAAAACATCCAGTAAACTGGAAACTCCCTGCTCCCATGGCTGACCCGCAAGACTGAGGTCCCTCCTCATTTCGCTGCCATGAAAGGCACAAAGGCCTTGGGACCCTTGGGAATCGCAGCTTCCTGGGGTCCCTGTCCTCATAGACCCATATTCTCAGGGGGCTTTTGAGTCAGCGGCTTCAAGGTGCCCCAGCACAGGGCAGAGCCATCCAGGATCCAGCTGTGGTTCCCTCTGAACTCCACGCTGGACTCGCTGAACTCTCCCTTCCCGCAAGTATAAGACATGTGGGACTCAGCAGTGCAGCATTTTCCAAGAAGAAATGCTGTGAGAAGTCCAAACCGCCCACAAGACCACTCAACCACACTTTTGCTGACTCACTTTGAAAAAGTCCGCGAGACCTTCTCCGAGTGACAGTAGACAGTGTGGAAAAGCCAGGAGAAGCTGAGRCACAGCACTGCTCCGAGGAAGAACATCCCAAAGACCACCTTCTCCTGGAGAGGAGCCATGAAATACATGTTGGGCCGCAGCATGGTCAGGATCCCCAAGCAGAGGAACAACACGAAACCTGTGGACAACACACCAAGCCGGCAGACAGTTAGATGAGGTGGAACCAGGGTGGCCCAACGCACCCCGTCCAGCGTTGACATTGGGCGCGTGATGGATGAACCCCTGAAAGATAAGCAGAGCGAACAGAGTGCTGGCAGCAAGGCAGGGTGGGTGACGCGTGATGGACAGGGTGAGTCTCCCACCCAAGCACACAGGAGAAACAGCTCCCTGGGTTTGTCCCGGCACAGGGYTGGCCTGGGAACAGGCCTGTTAGCAGGGACAATTGTTACTGCGGACAAGCAGAGGCAAGAGGAACCTTGTGAGATGGCAGGGTCAGAGGCAGGGTTAGGCTCGGCGTTATTTTAAGGGCCATTAGCCCATTCCTGAGTTTCAGAAGAAAGTGTTATGAGGTACTGTGACACCTAACGTATATTTTTCCTTCCCTAGAGTAGAAACAGTTCACCTGACCTGTGCTGGCAGATCCACCAAGCAGCACCGGCAGAATAGCCACAGCGCGGCCTGGTCTTGCCCTAGCCAGCCCCTAAAGCCTCGGGTCTCTGTGCTGCCCCTCCAGGAAAAGGGTCCTCCGAGTCCTCAGCTCAAGTTGGGGCTCTCCACGGAGAACCAGGCAGGCACGTGTCCGACCAGGCCCCTCTTGCAGCCTGTCAGGCGCCAGCAGAGCCTGATCCTACCCAACCCGGCCGTCAGCTCTTGTGGAGCGTGGGCAAAGCCACAAACCGTCGCCAAGTTCAGACCTCGGGCCCTGCGATGCTGCTGTGGGGAAGTGCCCTCTTCTCCCCACACGGTCCCTTCCCCCAGAGCCCCAGTGCTTGTAGCAACCACACCCACCAGGAATCAAACTGCTTTTCTGGTGGTGCTGAGAGAAGGTGAAGCTGGATCCAAGCTGATTCAGAGCAAGTGGAATTGGCCCTGAAAGGACCTATTCGGAGGCTGTCAGGACTTCTTTAAATACAGTTTTTGGGCAAGAAGGGGGCTGGGAGGTTCTCAGGCATCTCATGACTGGGCTGCTTGTGAGAGCAGGACCAGGTGGGCACAAGCGATCCTGAAAGGGAGGCCCCAGAAAGCCTAAAACGGCAACCAAGGAGGCCTTGAGGCAGGGATTTAGGACCCCTGGTAAAGCAGGAATTCCTTCTCTGGTGCAACACGCCAACCCCACTAGGACTGGCTGCCTCAACCACACGGGTTTTGCTTCATCAGCTCCGCCCTGCATCGGGAGTGAAGCACAGAGCGATACAACCGCTGTCCCAGCCCAGCAGCAGCCCAGGAACCCGCGAGCAAAGCCACCACAAGCCGTGTCCCCTGCTCCTCTGCCAACAGGCTCGTTTGGAGGCAGCGAGGGAGTGAACCAGAAGACCAAGCCAGTCCCAATTCCTAAACAGGCCAGCCTAGAAGCAAACCCGGCCCTGAAAGGCCTCCCTTTGCTGCGTGCATCCAGGGCAAAGCACATCTTCAGCCCCACAGAAGCGCTGCTCAGCCCCACAGCTACCGACCCCGTCTTGGGCACCTAGCAAGTGCGTCCAGATGTTGCCCGTCTCGGTGTGTATTCGGAAGATGCTCTTGAAGCAGGCTCGGAAGGACGGCATCGGAGGTCTGTGTCCGTGCAGGAGGTAATCGTTATCCTTCAGCCAGTCGGGCAGCACGTCGTAGGGGATCACACGCCAGCGTCCTTCCCACACCTGCAACACACCAACCTGCGCTGGTGGCCACCGGGGCTGGCATGAAGGCAGCCCAGAGGCTCAGGTTTACTCGCCCCAGGGAGCTTAAAGTCACACACGGAACAAAACCACCAAGACTCTTCCCTCCAACCAAAGCTGAAAAGGCCCCTGTAACTCTCCCCTGGAAGAGGAAGTTCAACTTTTGCAACATCAGGCACCCTGTGGGACTCCTTAAATCGCCCACATCCTGCAGAGAACTTGCCACATCCCCCCCGGGGAGTTGGAGATGATCTGCACCGTCGCGTTTAACTCATCAGCACCACGAGCAACCTCTTTATTCTCTGCAGCGGGGAGTTGCCTTCGAGTTTGGTCAAGGAAAAGGGATCTCAGCCTGGGGACAGAACTGCCCTGGGCCTCAGCCTTATGTCACCGCTCACCCAAAATGGGGGGCTGAGAGCGCAGGCACCAGGCAAACCAGCAGCAGTGCTTCAGGCTCCCCTTCCCCGCCTGGACGCACACAGAAGCTCTCCAAACCGCTCCTGAGGTTACTGCTTGTCCGAGGGGGCTGGGCTCAACCTCCAGCTGCCGCTCGGGAACGCCGGCGCTTCCCAGCTGCTGCCATCCACTTCCCACATCGCTCCCAGGAGACGCTGCTGGGAGTAGGCCCAGGCGGCGAGCGGAGCCGGAGCAGACTGCAGGCAGAGCCGCCCGGCTGCGCGGCGTTCCCCTCACCTGGGGCCAGGCAGAGCGACGTGGCCCATGCGGACCCGGGGGGCATTTGGGCTCTTCTCATTCTCCAAAATCAGGGTCAGGGGGTCACTACGCACTCCTGTACCTTATACACAAACTCTTCCATCTTCTCCATTGCGTGGTGAGCCTGCAGAGGCAGAGTCAGCACCCGGACCACCTCCTCCTCTTCCTCCCGGGTCACTGGGCATGGCGGGTCTTCAGCCTAGAGGGAGAAACGGCAGGAGGAAATCATTCCGACTCACCGGAGGAACAAGAGCACCCAAGAACAGCAAGTCTTTACTAAGAGCACCCGGGGGCTTCATCCCTCCCTGAAGGGACAGACAGGACCCACCGGTCACCGCTGCTTATGCAACATGTTACTGTCTTAACCATCTCAGGCCGGCTAATCCCAGATTTATTCTTGTTTAAAGGCAGGATTACAGGGAAGGATTTTCATCCTTACAACTGCGCCTGCAGGCTGAAACAGCCACTTGGTCCAGCCAAGCTGACCGGCCCAGGAAATCCAACTGTCTGTCTGGGTAATCATCCTTCCCAGTGCTCTCCCACAACCGCTGGGAACAATCTGCTTGTCCGGTCTTGATTTCCTCTCTCCTCCTTTTCCATTAGCAGGTTTGAGAAGGTGATTTCTAGCCCTAAGGGCCACAAAGCAGCTGAATGACTAAGAACACCCCGTTCGCTCCAAGCAGCCRTGCTGGCATGCAAAGACAGCACGTCTGCACAAGGTCTATGCCCGTGCAGTAAGAGAAGTTTCCGGGCCAGATTCTTGGACAGCTTAGAGCACGGCACAGGCAACTTGTCAGCTTTTGGGTGACGAACACCTCACCCCCTCTTTGCACTGACTCAAAGCAACTACTAACTTCAGGGCTTTGAAAAAAACCCCACTACGTTTCCAGCCTGCATCCTTCAAGCTGCTAATGGGATAAGGGACAAAGTTCTAGGTTAATCCTCAAGGACAGCATTGGCGAGCCAGAGCACGGAGGAGCGGATCTGGCTGCGACTCCGGAGCACGTCCCCGCTAAGGCCGCCCGTCGCCCGCCAGGCTCTGGGCCGATCGACGGGGTGAAACGCCGGCGGAGCGGGACGGGGTAGCAGACGCGGGGCGCTCRGGGCTTACGCTGGCCGAGCCGGCGGCTCCCTGGTCCCCCTTCTCCTCCAAGAGTGGCCCCAGCTCGGCCAGCTCCAGGTGGGCTCGCTCCCGCCCAGTGGCGGCCAGCCCGTTGCTCTGCCCGGCGGCGGCGGCTTTGCGGGACGCCATGGGGGCGGCGGGAAGGTCCTGGTGGCCGAGGGCTGGGGCGACGCCGCGGCTGCCGGTGCTGGTCCCCTCCGCGTCCGTGTGCCGCCGCGCTGGCAAGGGAGGAAGAGCAGAGTCACCGCCGGCGGCCCCGGCAGCCCCCCCGGTACCGGGCGCGGGCCCTCAGCGCGGCTCCCCCCGCTCACAAACCGTCCGCGACCGACGGGGACCGGGATCCCCACCCGCACCCGCCCCGGCGCTCCCGGCGGCGGCACCGACCTCCCCGC
>NW_020448309.1:54485-64821 GCF_003343035.1 Apteryx rowi
CGGAGCCTCGACGGAGCCTCCGCGCCGCCCCCCCCGCGCCGTCCGCGCACTCACCGGCCGCTACATCCCGCGCAGGGGCGGCGGCGGCAGCACCGGAAGCGACGCTGAGGGAACGAGCCGCTTCCGGTCCGCGGCGCCCCGCCCCACCGCGCGGAGGAGGACTCCTCCGGGGGCGGGGCTACGCGCTCTCGTATTMTGATTGGCCAGCACCGCCGTCTCTCCCTCTCTCTTCCCGCCTCGCCGACCGCCGGCCGCGGTGATTGGGCCAGCCGCGGGGGAGCACCGCCCCGCGGGGAGGCGCTCTAGCCCGGCGGCGCGGCTCTCTGGCCGCGCGCGCGGCCGCCCCCCTGCGGGCGGAGGGAGGGGGGGGGAGCGAGCGGGGGGCGCCACCTCCGGGAGTCCCGTGATGGCGGCGGGGATGGGGGGGGGGGGGGGCCGGGGCCGGGCGCCGGGGGGGGTCCCCACCCCGCGGCCCGACCGGGTAGCAGGGAGGACAGACACCGGGGGGCACGAGAGCTGGGCCTAGTGCAGCCGTGGGGCCTGCGTTACCGTGACAGTGGGCCCCGTTACCATGGCAACGCCACCCCAGGATGGAGACTACCGAAGCCCGGGCCCGCTCGGTGGCTCGGGCCTGGCGTCGTGGGTGGCGGGTGGCAGCGGCACCCGCTGAATATTGATGAGGCTTCCCCCGGGGAGCRCCGCCGCCGAGCGCCCGCCGCCACTGCCACCGCCAAAACACCGCGCAAATGTCCCCAGCAATAATTCATGGCAAAGGTCGCCCTCGGCCCGCCRCCACCGGATCGTCTTTCCCCGCTCGCCAAGGGCCAGATTTAATTACCTCCACGCACGACAGCCCGGGGCTGGGCTCCCCTCCTGCCCTACATCCACCTCCCCGCACAATGGCGGATCCTGTTCCCCATCAATCATTCATGGCCCCGTCGGTGGAAGGGGTTTCTCGGGGGGCTGCTCACCTGGGGCAGGGAGGGGGGGATTTTTCCAACCTTTCTAGTGTTGAATAGACACAGTCAGTCCCGGAGCAGGTTGGAGGCAGCTGGGTCACCTGCTGCCGCTGTTGGGTGAGTGATGGTGGGGTACGGAGGTGATCTAGGGTTCGAACYGTTTTGGGGAGCAGCGGGGTGAGGACAGGCAGATGGACCATGCTATAGGGCTGGGGAGATGTTCTGGGGACTTGGATTTCCGTGGGGCTGTGCCTCATCCCTGGRGAATTCGGGGGGCCCACTGGGCTCACCTCTTTGTGGGGATGCTGCAGCTCAACCCTGTCTGCTCCYGGAAATCTCAAGTGCGGATTTGGGGGCTCTCAGCACCCACGCGAGGCACCGGCTGCGTTGGGGTGCTCAGGAAGGGTGCAGCACCTCTCCAYGCATGGGGCTGCTGCTGACCAGCTCCCCATTGCTCCTTGGCTATCGCTGCCCCACGTAAGGAGCCGAGGCTGGAAAAGGAGATCTGGTGTGTGCCAGRGCAGAGCTGGGAAGCGTGGAGGACRTTCGCAAGGAGCCAGATTCCTCGCAGCCCTTTCCCACTGCCTGTCCCCATCCATCTCCCCGTGGTGGCAAGGGAGGTCTCGCCTCCCACCGGAGCTGGGGTGCAGGATAGGTGTTGGGACCGGCTGCGGGCCAGGGATCTGCTCTCCCCTCTGCAGGGACGAACGCTGCCGCCGCGCTGCCGTGTCTGTGGAGTCGTGACCACCTCATCCCCCCAGCATCCCCATGGGTGTCTTGAGCTGCATGAAATACCTGATGTTCATCTTCAATGTGCTGGTGTTTGTGAGTCCACCTGGGCCCGGTGGGATGGGTGGAGGGGAGCTGGCACCATGCCGCGCCTGGAGCCGGAGATGGCTGGTCCCATCCGAGCAGAGCTGGTGCACGACYGCTCTGCTCTCTGTCAGGCTCAGGAGATGGGTGGCACCACTCTAAGGGAGGTGACCCCAGGAGACGTTAGAGCATCCCCAGTCCCCTGTGGTTTAGCCGGGGCTGGTCCCTGCTCCCTGTGACCGCGGCGTGTCCCACAGGCTGGGGGGACGTGCCTGTCAGGCGTGGGGGTCTGGGTGGCCGTGGACCCGGCTGGTTTCCAGGACATTGTGGCCGCCAAGGCTGTGCTGAACGCAGGCGCCTACCTCCTGCTGGCCGTGGGCATCACCCTCTCGCTGCTGGGCTTCCTGGGCTGCTGTGGGGTCCTTCGCCGGAGCCGGCCACTGCTGCTGGTGGTGAGTGAGGGGAGTCGCGAGGGGAACTGCGGGATGTGGGGAGCCGTGCGGGCCGGGTGCCRCTGGACGTAGGATGTTATGGGATGCAGGGAACTGGGGGATATGGGGTGTTGTAGGATGCTGGGCRTCGCAGGACTCAGGGCAGCCCCGGGTGAGCTTAGAAACCCCTTTCTGAGGCAGATGCCACAATTTTTTTGGCCTTCCCTGACTCTGGCCACCGGTGCATATGCCACCGTTGGCCAGTCCCAAGGACGGAGGGGACGTACGCAGGCCAGAATGGCTGCAGAAGCAGGGAGGAACAGCCCGAGCRAGCTGTACTTGGAGTCAGGCTGGTTTCCGACCCCTCTGTCTCTCTGCCTTCCAGTTCTTCATCCTCGTGAGCCTCGTCTTCGTCACGCAGCTTGTGGGGGCTGTCCTCTTCCTGGTGCACTGGAAACAGGTATCATCCTCCTGCCCTGCCGCGGTGCCCGGCCTGGCCGGCCCCACTCCTCCCCACGTCATGCCACGGGGCATGGTGCTGAGCCCACCAGCAACCAGACGTGGACGGGGACTAGTTCGGGGATGTCCTGCCTCGCCCTCACCTTAATCACTAGCACCTTGACGCACCCCTGAGCCTGGCTGGCCCAGCCATACGGAGGGGATGGATCCCCKTGTCCCCTTGGAGAGGTGGCGCCCTGGCTGGTGCAGCGCTGGGCGGGGGTGGGTGAAGGCGGGTGCGCGGCCCCCTGCGGCCCCCGTCCCCGGTGCTGGTCCCATGGCACCTGCAGACTGCACCGATCCCGCAGATCAGGCCGGAGCTCTTCCTGTCCGAGCTGCGGAGGAACTACTGCGGGGACGAGGACACCGAGATCTTCTCCACGGCCTGGAACACCCTCATGATCACGGTGAGTTGGCCGGGGGGGTGGCCATCAGGCTGCCGAGGGGTGCAAAGCACCTGCAGGCCCTGCTGAGGCCCAGCAGCCCTCACCTCAGGGGCACCCTGAACGTGGGGAACAGGCTCATGGACCCCAGAGAGAAACGGAGCCACCCACTGGGCTTTTCCCCCCACCAGGATGCCCTCCGTCACCTCCGAGTGAAGTCCCTGGCGTTTTGGCAGCATGTTGACAGCATTTCCCTTCCATTTCAGTTCTCGTGCTGTGGCGTTTTAGGGCCTGAGGACTTCGGGAACGGGTCCCGGTTCCAGGAGCTGCACCCGGAGACGCCCTGGCCGCAGGCGTGCTGCACCCAGGCCGGGCTCCTGCAGGCGGGCGAGCTGCTGGGCTGGGAGCAGTGCCGGGAGAGGAGCCCTGGCTACATCCATGAGCAGGTAGGGCCACACGGGCACCCGCCCTGCCCTGCCCCGTYCCTGGCCTCCCCAGCGCTTCCCAGGCATGTGCTGATGGGGCACCACCACCCTCTGCCTCTGAGCAGGAGCCTGGTGCATTGCCTGTGCTGTGGGTCCAAAAGCTCCCCACATCTCCAGCTCATCCCATCCCACCGTGGTGCTCTCCCATGTCCTGATCTCCCCCAGATCTTGGTGGCTCTCTAAAGCTCCTTGCAGCAGGCAAGMAGCGCGATGGAGCCCCTGAATCATCTCCCTCCACCCTAGGGCTGCTTCTCCACCATCGGCAGCACCTTCCAGAAGTACACCTCTGTCCCTGGGGCTTGCAGCTTGGCCGTGCTGGGCATCGAGGTACTCGGCGAGGGCTGGCAGGGATGGGGCTGATGGGACCGGTGGACACCCAGGACAGCGTGGGGAAGCAGGTCACCCCCCATGGGCTCTCACCCCCAGGAGAGGTGGCACACGTGGAGGGACCACAGATCTGCTCAGGCAGGACCCACCCTCCAATTCCCATGAGCACAGCCCCAAAGTGAGGCTGTCTCCAGGGTATAAAGCTCTTGCCAAACTCCTGCTTGCTGTGGAAGAGATGGATAAACGGAGGGATGGCTCCAGGATTGAGGGAAGGAGGAGGTTTATCTTGCTCCCCCAGCACAGGTCCAGGAGAGGGGGCGGGCGTGGGGGGGGTTGCTGCTCCGCAGATCTCATGAGAGCTCAGAGGTGCCTCCTCAGTCATGGCTTTCGCTGCGCAGCGTACGGACAGCTGGTGCATGGACCTGTGAGGGGGGCACAGCCATCGCCCCCTGCCTTGGTTGGGCCGGGAACAGATGCCCAGCGGGGTCCTGTAGTCCTCCGGCTCTCGGATTCCAGCTGGTGGCCGCCACAAGGGGCTGGAGCGGTTGCAGGCTGCTCTTGCCCTGCAGCAGGGAGATAACTGGCTCCCCCTCTCCTTTTATTCCAGATCTTCGCCATGTTCTTTGCCTTTTGCCTTTATTACAACTTCGACTGAGCAGGACGCTAGGAGCGGCACTCCACGACCGCTGTGAGCGCAGCGGAGACAGGACAGTGCTTTGGAAACAGCAGCAGGCCAGCGCACTCCCTTCTCTTGCACATCAGAGCACAGCTCTTTAGTTTAGCACCGCRGTTACTTCCCCAGGCAGGCAGGAGCCTGGAGTCCTGCGTCTGCTCCAGTGGTTAGGTAAGGATGGCCTGACTCGCTTTCCTTGGAGCAGGGACAGGACRCAGGTTAAATTCCTCGCGGACAAACACGCAGACTCACTAGAGAAGAGTTTCCACAGTTTAGCGCTACAAACTAGTTCAAAATGCATCTACCGCTTAGCTTCTGCTTTCAGCTTGCTTTGATGCAGAGACAGCAAACTAGAAACTGCAAAGCTTGATCCCATCCTCCTTCCTCCAAGAGGATGCCGGAGATCAAAAGCTGAATTGGTATTTCCAGTCTTGCTTTCTTCAGCATGACAAACCAGAAAAAAAAGGCWTATAAATTAAAGCTGTGTTTTATTTATGAGAACTATTCACAAAAAGCYAGGAAACAGAAAAAATGAAACCTGCTACTGCTACGTAGCCATTAAAAGATTTAGTTATACCTCTGTAAAGAGAAAAGAACAGTGCACAGCCACRAAAACCACTTAAGAATCCAGGCGAGATTTCTTCTCCTTCTTGTTGATATTACTCCCTTTTCTTTTCTGTGGGATAGATTCTTTGGTACTTGTTTCGCTTTGGTTTCTTTCCTCTTCCGAAGCCTGAGATGACAAGAAATAAAACTAATGGGTTTGAATAATTCAGTTTTACAAGCTATTAGCACTGTTGTGTATTCCCAGCGCTGCGTGGGTGTGTACACCTTAGAACATCCTGCACTCCGTGAAGATCAGCATGACTGTGCTTCCAGCGTTTATGCACCCTTAAATATCCTGCTCCCACTGCTGGCAGTTTTGGGAAGGGGAAAATGAACGGCACATCCAGCTCCAGTACTAGAGTCTCCACATGCAGAAGGAAAGCAGAGGGAGAATTTTGACAGGAAAGCAGGATCACAGTTCTGCCTAGAAGCGCTAGACACATTTATGAGCCAGGTCTCTATGGGGTTAAGTGTGTTACCATAAAGGTCTCTTCACCTTGGGTCTTTCTAACAACCCACAGCAATTAACTTGCAAATGCGCTTGGCGGAGTCAGGGTAGTGAGCACCAGTCATGGAGCTTTCAGGTTAATAAACAAAAAAACCCCACCATTTCTTTCTCAGAAAGCACATTGTCCAAATGAGGTGCAGGGAAAGAAAGCAGCCAGGTCAAGGAGAAGGCCCAAACAGAAGCTTCAAAAGGTTTTTCAGAGCAGGTTTTTTTCTCCTGCTTAAATGCAATTTATTTTTATGCCACCCATCTGTGAGATGGGTCAGGGTGCAGAATGGAGACAAGAAAATAGGAAGTGTGATAGCAGGAGGGCTGCATTCCGCTGGGGATTAGGGAGACTAGTCAGTGCTGGAGAAGATATTTGCAGGAGGAGGAGGAAAACAGCACTAGCTGAGCATAAGGCACAACCACAGCAGAAAATTGAGTTTGGAAGGAACAGAGCTCAGGCAGAAGCAGAGCTGCAGAATCCCAGGGGAAGGGTTTTGTCAGACTTCAATCCCACTCATCCCTCATTCTTCTCGGAAAACACTGCAATTATCTGTGACTGAACAGATCATTTATTCGGAAGGAGGGATAATTTGTCCTCCTCACAGCCTTTCCCCTGCAGCTGCGGCTGCCCAGATATTTATCAAAGAAGCAGATTCTCCAAAGGAGACAGAAATCTTGCCTAGTTGGAGAGTCTGGGGAGCAGAAACACCACTCAGTGGCCAAAGGCAGCAGCTCCACCTGCCGTTACAGCTTACAGGTAATAAGTTGCAGCAGTTCAGCTATTCTCAGCGAGCTGAATATTTGCCTGGCAACAGAAGGCAACACTGCTAGCCAAAACAGAGAGCTGCCTTTGATCAAACTTCCTGAAAAGCTAATACAGGCAAGACATTGTACGAGTGCCACCCTTCGAGTGCTACGAGAACCCCAAGTAAGGATCCCTCCTAGCGGAGAGGGACAGAAAGGAGACACCTACATCGCCCTCCTCCGTCCACAGACTTCAGGGCTGATGTTTTCAGTCACTACATCAGATATTACAAAGTGAATCTAATAATTTCATTATCCTTAATTTTTTTTTAATTAAGTACAGCATTCAAGAATAGAGGGGGGGGAAGGAAAGAAAGCTGCTTAAGACAGCCTCAAAGTAATTGTAAGAGAGGCAAATTCAGGCAAGAAACTGTTTGCAAAGATTGAGCTACGCTCGGCAGAGAAAGCATAGTGTTTCTTACCCTCTTTTGCTGGCTTGCGTATTTCTTAGTCCACTCTTTGGCATTTATCAAGAACAGTTGCTTGTTGTACTTATACTCCGAGGACTAAATGTTAACGAGCAAGACAAAGACAGAGACTCGATTTAATACAAGCATCATGCAGCGCAAGATATGGAGAGGCTGAGACTGTGCTCTGGCTTTAGGACTCCTAGAACCGTACCCAGAACACTACAACCACCTGACACAAAGCACTGATCCAGCTTAAAAAAAATTCATTTTGCCTGTTTTGGTTTGCTTGGAGAATGCACACTACTGTTTGTACCGGCAGGCTTGATGGCAAGACCTTTATGATCTCCTTTCCACTGCTGGCATGAGCTCCCCATCACATGCCCTGGCTACTTTAGGAGAAAGGCAATCATGTGCCCAGGCCTGATCCAGATCAAAGCTGCACCACTGCATAATCCGCTAGCTAATCCCAGGCGAGCAAAGGAAGCRCAGCCTAAGTCTAACATGCCGTTCCGCCCCTGTTTGTGCCCACAGCCCCAGGAAGGGAAGAGAGGAGATCACGTACTATGTCTGCCATGAGAGGGTCATCAGGGTTGGGCTCCGCCATCAGCAGCTGTACGGAGGTCAGCAGCGTGGAGATATTCAGGGAAGGCCTCCATGCACCCTTCACCAAAACAGGGCAAAAGAAACAGTTAAACAGGCAGAAACCCACACAAGCTATGCAGAGAAATGTCGGGATTTACAGCATTTACCTGCCTCCACACACCCAAAAGAGGTGGGAGCCACCTGTGGGAAGCAGGGCAGTTAAACCCACATGGAAAACACCTGATCTATTCTCAACACACAAGGTACAGCCTCTCTGAGGAAGCCCAACTGACAACCACAGGTTGCATCCTACACATCTGTGCTGCATCGGTATTGGGATATCCAGGCT
This sequence comes from Apteryx rowi, assembly GCF_003343035.1. Classification (NCBI taxonomy): domain Eukaryota; kingdom Metazoa; phylum Chordata; class Aves; order Apterygiformes; family Apterygidae; genus Apteryx; species Apteryx rowi. Next base: position 62,302 of record NW_020448309.1, read on the forward strand.
GCTTTTTCAGAGGGCTACTTAACACCCTTTGGCTCCCATCCTTAAAGCCTTTGAAGCTTACGTGGAACAAAGGCGGCTACGTTCCGGTCTCTAAACAAAGGAGATGCCGCACACAAACTTTACTCGTATGTTCCTAATGTACATAAGTCAGTAGCAGACAGACATTTAATAAGGCTTTTACAGGCAAAAGATAAGGAGTTCATTATCCTCTTCAGGCTCACTTACCCATGCACAAGTAGCACTATCTTACCTTTGGTGGTAATTTAAGAACATCCAGGCAAATCCTTCCAGCGGAGTCAATGTTAGGGTGATAGATAGGGGTCAGAAAGCGAATCTTCGGGGGCTCAAACGGGTATCTATAAGGGATAAGCATCAAGAAAAAAAAAGTCTTTTTATATTTGTACCCCATTCGCCACATCACCCGTATTGCCATCATTTCTTTCTTTCAGCCTTTTACTAACTGATGTCCTTTCCCACAGATTTTTGGAGGAAGCAGCGCTATGCCTGACCACTCTGCCTTTGATGCTTTCAGCCGTGTCTGACTAGCACTCCCTGGATAGATAGCTTTCCACAAAGAAGCAAACATGATAGGAAGCTTTCTACTCATGACTGAGCTACTTTTCAGAAAGCTTTGAAACGGTACAGTAAGTTAGAGATCTTGTCAAAGCATTTTTGAATTGTTAATCACGCACTTTGGTGCTTCCAAAGTGAAATAAGCCTATTAGCAAATGGAAACAACGGTTACATTCCATAAATGAAGGGCCTCACCTAAGCTAATCAATGCATTCTTTGCGAGGAGGCTAAAGGAAAGACCCAAGCAGCAGCACTCTGTGTCCGATAAGCTAATCCTGCTTTTTAGCATGCTTATATCAAACATCTTACATGAGTTAACTTTGAAGGAAAAACACTACACTGCCTACTTGACTAGAGTAACTAGAGTCACTGCCTACTTACCTTTCAGGAACAACTATTTCCAGGTTGAATATTCCCTTCTCATATGGCGTGTCTGCACTTCCTAAAATCTCTTTAAAAAAAATTAAAACACAAGCATTACATTCAAAACACTTGAACTTGTCTAACATTTCCAAATACCACCCAGTTATGCAACTGTAACATTGCTCAGATCCACCAAAAAAAGTTGCCACCTTATGATGAAACCACTTCCACTCCAGTGTAGTCAAAACAGTAGCCAGACCTACAGAAGGTCCAAACAACATTTAGTTATAAAAGCAAAATTAAAAGGGATGGGGGGGGGACAGGATAAAAGAAAACCAAGCAATGACAGGACTGCCACATACAGTCTGCATTACTAGTGCTCAGCTGAGTTATACTCTGTGCAAGCAAGTGAAAGGCTAGGAGGAGATGTGACATTTCACTAACTCCTTCTCTTTGAGCTTTTCTCTTCACACTTTGGCCAACTCTAGATACCCTCTCCCCGTTTGCTGCAACACTTTAAAGCAAGTGCCAATTTCAACTTTTGAAGGAGAGAAAGATCAGGTTCCAGTCTACAAGCCATGATAATAACAACAGCTGGAAGAAACAACAGAGAACAAGCTCAGGACCAAGATGTGACATTTTGCATAAAGGGAGGAAAACGTTTAGGGTAAGGAAGGGTAAAAACATCCAGTACTGCTTCTTTTAATGTTCCTTCTCTAACTCAGAGCTAAAGATGAACTGTTCCTAAGAGCCATAGGCTAAATTATATTAAAAGGAAAACTACAAAAGAGCCTAAGCATTTTCCAAGAACTCCACAACTCCGTGCAACCTATAAAGCATATGCCGCCCCCCAACAAATCCGATCTAGCAGCAAATTCTAGTGTATCCCTTACTTAAAGACCCCACCAGAAAAGTACATACGAGCTCGTAGATCATCTAGCTGGTTTTCATTCTGCCAGCAGGTAATGCCTGGAGGTGGCTCTGTGGACAAGAGAGCGAGCTCCCTCTTCAGTCGCGATGCTCTTTGCATTGTGCTGAAATCATAAGAGACTGAATTTTATAGTTGGCAATACTGGATCTTCGTAAATAGCGTTTCATACCGAGACATTTTTAGCTACGGAGAATTAACATGGATTTCAAATTTATCCACACTTTAGTAGTTACCCTAACGTGAATACCAGACTCTCACCTCTTTGCAAGGCAAGAGCAGCACAGCTGAGCCTGTTCCTAGTGCTCTTCCCAGCACTTAGTGGGGGGGGGGGGAACCAAATCCCCCTTTCTTTATAATTAGTTCTATCACTTCAGGGTCCAACTGAGTCTAACAACCCCTCCTAGTCCATGATGGCACTCGACACCCCTGAAGGGACTGTAACGCCCTTTCCCCACCCCGAAGGTGCTGCTCTGCCCCTTCCTATGTGAAAGGATTCCCCCCCCCCCAAAAAAGATGCCTCAGGGATGGGGATGCTCCCTTCAGGAACACCCCGACACCCCCACAGCCAGGACCTTCCCTCCGCTACGCATCCCCCACGGGCAGGGAAACTCTCCCCGGGCAGCAAGACCCCCCTGCCCCCAGCCGAAATACCC
>NW_020448309.1:65086-82592 GCF_003343035.1 Apteryx rowi
CCTCAGCAGGCGGCGGCAGCAGGCGGGAAAGCGAGACTTCCCCCAGCTGCTTGGCAACGGCGGAGCGTCCCACCCCTCTTACGGCGCAGCCGGCGCTGATTGGGCAACAGCAAACCCCGCCCCCCCTCGCGGCGGCCGCTCGAATTCGAAGGGAAGGCGCGCTGCCGTTGGAGGGGCCCCGCCGGTGGGCGCGCTAGCCACGCCCCTAGGGCAGGGCCTCGCCGCGGAGGGGGCGGGGCCCAGATCATCCCCGCCCCCTGTCCGTTGGGTGGGGGCGCGGGCGGGAGTGGTGGTGGCCGCGGGGGCCTGTGGGATACTGGGGGAGCAGGGCCGGCCGAGACCCCTGGGCCACCCCAGCCCTGAGCTGGACCCTGCCACTGGCCCGTCGCCCTGCAGCTCTCCCAGCCCCTGTGCTGCCGAGCCGCCCGCCACCCTCAGCCCCTAAATGCACAAAAACACCCCCCTGCCTAAAAAGGCAGCGAGAAAGCACCCAAAATACACACTAAATAAAGCAAGCGTTGGCCCTGGCGGCCAGCCGAGCCCCCCCAGCTCCGTGACCCCGGCGCTGGGCCGCCTGCTGCCGAGTGTGGTGCTCCCTGTGGAGCGGCAGCGGTGGCGGCCTGGGAGGCCCCTCCTCTGCCATGACAAATGGCCAGCGTTGCATAAGCTCCCGCCGCCGGCCTGGCCCGCTGCCGGCCTGGCCCGCTGCCCTCGGCCGCCAGCTAAGCGGCCTCATGCGGGCAGCTGGGCGGCACATGCGGGCCCCCGCGGCTCGCACGCCTCGGAAGGAGATAAACACGGACAGGGCTTTATCCAGCCGCGAGGAGACAGTTGCCTTCGGCGACGCGGTTGGATCCGCACTGCCTCCTCCGCTGCGAAGGGCAGCACCCACCGCTCCTCCCTGCCCACTTCCAGCCCCTTCCCCTGCTCCGGCCGGGCCCAGCCCGACCCCTCCTTTCCCCCGTTCCCAACCCCACCATGCCCGACACCGCCAGCCTGCTGTGTCCGCACGGACGGGCCGCGGTGGGGTCTCCGGCCACCTGAGCCCGTGGCGGGAGCTGTGCACTGCTGAGGAGGGGCTGGGCCAAAATTACAGACGCGTCCCAGGCCCTCGGCGTTGCGGATCCGCTTCCCGGGGAAAGGCGCGACTTGAGGGTTTTCTTTGAGCAAATACGCGCCTGCACTTCAGCATTTCATTTTATCGCCTCATCTGGCGACAATTAATTAATTAAGACAAATAATTTAGAGGTATTAGATCAAAGCCAGCCTCAGGTCTGACTCAGTACTGAGACTGGGATTATATAATCCAATTAATACAGAAATACATTCTGTTTCAGGGCCAATTCAGGAATTGCTCGAAAGCCAGTCAAATTAGAATACAATTTAACAGCTTCATGGTGACAATAATTTAACTTCGAGAGCCCAAACCACAGTTTCAGAAGCTGGTTTGCAAAGCCAGCTGGCTGACACGCGCTTATTTAAAGCTTTATAATTACACTGCTATCACTTCCTCGGTGGACAGGCTGTACTTTAACTGAATAAACCTGGAAACTGAATAAACAAAAAGTGTCCCCAGGGGGGAATTTTATAACTGTTGAAGCTTTTCTTCCTAGAGGAGCCTGCAGGCCTCGGTTTGTACGCAGTCGGGGAGCGCTCTGCAGTCCTTCTCCTCTACCAGCGATTGCACAAAAGCCTCGAGTCGCTCGAAACGTCTCTGACGCAGAATCCACCTTGACGCGTGTATTTACGCGCCAGTATTTAGGCGTGTTGAAACCTGGCCGACGAATTTCCCAACTCTTGCAGGAACGGGAGCGGCGAGGCTGGATTCGGCTGGTGACACTCTGGTGACCGCCGTGTCCCTCCGGCCGATCTCTGTGTACAGAGGGAAACGCTTCCCGGCGGGAGAGGCTCTATCGGTTGTCGTGGGGCTTCCCCTCTCCAGAGGAGATCCCAGCGGGTCGGGTGGCCGCCGGGAAACCCGCGAGGTTAGGCTCAGTCTTGCGATCTGGGGTGTTCCCTGCTCTGGGTTGCAGCACGCCTCTCCCAAAGCACGTGGATAAATCTGGTGCGAGGCACGTTTTCTCCGAGTTGGTTGATTTTCAGTTAAACGGAGGTAATGCAGGCACGGCCGGGAATCATCCCGCTCTTGCTGGGTGAGCAGCTGCATTTCACTAGTTCATGGAGAGTTAAAAGAATAACTGGATAAATCCCAGCACGGAGGCGACTGAGGGCATCTGCTCCACCTTCCCCTCCATCACCCTCGTCCCAGGGGATCTTCCCCTTGCTCCTGATGGGGGCAGCCCATTTCCGCAGGCCACATGCCTCTCTGGTGCAGTGTCGCCTCCGGTGTAACAGCCTCGTTTCTGACTGTCGCCTCCGGTGTAACAGCCTCGTTTTCTGACTGTTGCCTCTGGTGTAACGAGCCTCATCTCCGATGCCGCCGGCGGGCCTGCGCCGCTGATCGCTCTCTGTTAACTCCCACTGCTGCACCGGCTCCTAGCTCAGCCCCTTGCTGGTGTGGCCCAGCACGGCCCCTGCCTGGGACCCCCCCTGCCTCGGACCCCCCCTGCCTCGGCCCCTGCACCAGTACCACCCATTACCCCCAGTATGTCCCAGTCCCGGCACTGGTGAGCCCCCGCTGCCCGCGGCTCTACCCCGCCCGCCCCGCAGGGGGCGCCCGCGGGCCGCCGCTGGAGGCCGGAAGGGRCCGCGGCACCGCCGAGGATGGGCAGGTAGAGCCGCCCCCCCTCCCCCCCCCGCCGGCGGGTGGAACGGTCCGAGCAGCCCGGCCGGAGCGGCGCGGGCGGCTCCATTCCCACAAGGCGGGGGCGCCCCCGCGGTGGCTCCTACCGGGGAGCCCCGTAGGCTGCGCGGGGCTGCGGCACCCTGGGCTCGGGGTGGCTCCGTACAACGTGTGGGGCCCTGAGCTCAGGGTTGCCCCATAAGCCGCGTGGGGCCGTGGGGCCCTGTGCTCACGGCAGCCCCATAGGTTGTGTGGGGCCCTGGGCTTGGGGTGGCCCGATAGGCTGTGTGGGACCATATAGGCTGCGTGGAGCTTCGAGCATGGGGTTGCCCCATCAGCTACATGGGGCTGCAGGGCTCCAGGCTCGGGGAGGTCCCATACACGGTGTGGGACCGTAGAGGCCGTGAGCGCAGGGACGCCCCATAAACGACATGGGGCTGCGGGGTCCCAGCCCCGGGCAGCCTCTCCGCGAGGCCAGCTGGTGCAGGCGGGCGGCTGCGCCCCTGCGACAGGACGCTGGGGACCGTTTTAGCGATCTTGCTGTGATTTGCTACCCAAAAGCGCCAGCCGGGTGCTGAGCAGCGGGAGAGTCGCCTCGTTTTTCCTCTTCTTCCACAATGAGCCGGCAGGGTGCTGCCACGGTCTCCTCCCCGGTAGCTTTAATGCCGGAACCAAGGCTCAGCACAGAGCTTCCTGCAAAGCCCAAATCCCCGTGCTTGGCCGTGTGCTGCGCTGCTGGGCTCTCGCAAGCCTGTGCATTTGCAGGTTTAGGTTATTGGGAAGTGGTAACGTGCTGCATCATGGCTCGGGAGCGCAACTGGGTTTGTCTCAATGATGCTGATGGTGTTTTGGGAAGAGGGCAAGTCGCATCATCTTTTATGAGGCTGGTAAAGCTCTTGATTGTGGGCTGAGCAAGTGGCGTAGTCACCTACTCGGGCCATTTAGGTGGGTGTGAATAGAGCAGTTTGGCTGCAGGAGTGGAACTGCATTAGAGAATATTGTTTGTTTCTGTGCTAATCTAATCCCTTAATTCTTGTTTGCCTGGTGAGGCTAAAAGTTAGAAGCAGGTGTGAACACCACCTTGGAGATGGGAAACGTTCTTCACGCCTTGCACACGGCAATAGAGAGAACATGGAAAAGAGCAGGTTGGGAAGGATGTTGTGGGGCTTTGGCCCAAACCCGAGGTGCTGGTTGTGTCTGTTTGCTGCTGTTTGCCCTGACTCCATCACCCTGTGAGCAGAGCAGTGAGCAGCTGTGGGGCAGCTTCTCAGACTGAGAGCCAAGGTGAGCCCTCCTGCAAGTTCCCTAAACTCAGCTGAAACAGTTCAAAGGGAAATTAATGTGTGTTAATTCTTACATCAGCTTTGGCTTAGAAAAGTGGTAGTTTTGTGCAGTTATTGTCATGCAGCTTTGCTATAGGGTGAGGATGGCTTTTCTCCTGAAATGTAGAGGCACAAAGTGATCTCCTGGGGCTAGGAAAGGTAGATAAAACCAGTGGGAAACCAATGAATTCAGATGTTCTCTTGATTCATGTGTTTGAAGGACTCTTCCTCCAAGTTGCTCATGCAGGTTTTGCAGCCAGTCAGGGTAGCTCTCCTTAAAACAACTTAAAAGCCTTTTGGTGTGATGGAGAACATGATGTGTCACTTGGTGAGACAGTGGCGAACCTGAACTCAGGACAGGACCTTTCTCTCACCTCTTATGTGTTTTCCAACCAGCATCCTGAGTAAGAAAGCAATTTTGTCAGAATAGCAGTATGTGCTCTTGTATCAGTGTTGGGCTGTGCTTTGCTTTCCCTTATTTCACCTTGCAGCCCTACTGCCGTGTAAGTGAGCAGGCGTGTTGTGCCTTTCAGATCTGCCTCCTGTAGAAATCCAGAAGGGCTTTTTGCTCTAGAGCGAGTGCTGCGTCAGGTCTTTGAGGAGATGAAGGCTCCCTGCGAGCCCACTGTGCGCGAAAGGTGGCAGAGCTCCTGCAGCCACGAGGCTCTTTGTTCTTGGATCATCTTGCTGTTGCCTACGGAGGGTTTGCTGACGGATGCTGCAGGCCCTATCAGCGATGATGTTACAGGATGTTATTGCAGTAAATGGAGCTCCAGCGGCTCTGTCTGTTTTAATTCCTTCCTTCTGGCGAGCACTATCGGCATGTAACTTAATATTAGGGTTTTAATTTGGGGGCTTGAGTGATTCATCTGGGGAAGAACTGTCCTCTGTGCGGCTAGGTGGTGATACAGCTGCTGAATGGTGGGACCTAGCATGTAGGTATGTGACGGGGAGGAGCAGCTTGGTCCTATTTCTGCTTTCCTCTCTCATGAAAGCTTATTACAAAGCAGAACAGACTTGCGACGGAAAGGGCTGAGAGTTGTTCAGAGCTCTGTTTCTAACTGTTAATTGACCTTGTTCTCTGATAGAGATCGGGAATCCCAAAAGACAACGGTTTCCTTTCTCTTTTGACAGATCTCAGGAAGATGCCCAGGATGTCACATCACACCATTCATCTTTTCCGCAAGGGGCTCCGGCTTCATGACAACCCAACGCTCTTGGCTGCGCTGGAGTCCTCAGAGGTTGTGTACCCCATCTACATCCTAGACAGACAATTCATGACTCAGTGATGAACCCCGGGGCATTTTCTGCTGCAGTCCCTGGAGAATCTGCAAAAAACATGCTACAGCTGGACTCTTGCTTACTGGTTATTCAAGTAGAGTGTGAGTCTGTTCTTTGAGATCACGTCAAAAAGTGGAACATCACGCAAGTGACTCTGGATGCGGAGGTGGAACCGTTTTACAAAGAGATGGAGGCCAATATACAAAGTCTGGGAGAAGAGTTGGGGTTTGCAGTGCTTTCTTTGATCGGCCACAGTCTTTATGATGCCAAACGGTACGTGATTGCCCCAGACACCAAGGAGGTGTCTCAAGGAAGGTTTATTTTAGATTTAACAACCATAAGGGAGAAAAGGCCAAGCACTTTGGTCCTTCTAGATCCTCATGTGTTCCTTTTGAGAAAACAGGGTAATCTGAGATGAACCTGGTACTGCTTGCAGGAGAACTTTTGTGTGTTGGTCTGCTGGAAGCAAATGTGAGTAGTTTTGGTGGGTTGCACAGATGTTAGGATGTTGGGCTGTGATTTGAGCCTAAAGAGTTTGTTAATTTTCCCATTTTGACAATTTAATTCACATCAAATCCTTACATTAGCTACTCTTTTAAACAGAGTGGAAGGAAGAAATTCTTCAACACATTTAACAGGATTTTATATGAATTTTTGTGTCCAGTTTTTTGGATCTTTCTAAACAACTTTCACTGGGGTCTGGATACACTTGGATCCAAGACGATATTCAGACCTGAATGACTGAAGACACCGGAATTAAGAATAATTGGGAGGTAATCGGTAATAGTTAAAACGGTCTTAACACTCCAGTCCTGGAGAGTCCCTAATTCCTGCAAATGAATGGATGTGTGTGACTCGCTTGTGATTTCAAGCAGCCTGTTTGCACACGTGGTTGTTCGCATGGAAGAGCATTCACAGCCAGGAGCCTGTTCTTTGCGATCCAACTGCTTCTGGCAGCCTCAGACGTGTCGTGCACTGTGTAGGCTGCCGCTCTGGGAATATTTGGCAGAACAAAGCTGCCCAGCCGAGGCTGTGGCTGGGCTCCCAGTCCTGTGTTTGCTGCCTTAAGTCCTGAGAGACTGTCTTGGGATGGGTGTTCATTCACCCGAGGAAGTTTTACTTGTAAAATCTGTGACTTCTATATTCACACCCACAAAGCGGGGCTGTTCCAGCCTATTCACTGACAGCTCCAGTTTCCTTCTTGGTTTATATTATTGTGAAAAATGATGTTGTTTTATTTAGGATTTTGGACCTGAACGGTGGGACTCCCCCATTAACATACAAGAGGTTTCCTCACATTCTGTCTCGGCTTGGGGACCCTGAGGTGCCTGTCCGAAACCTTGCAGCTGAAGACTTCCAGTAAGTAACACCTAGACAGCAAGAAACAACAGGTCCTTTCTATCTGAAAGAAGAGCTATGGCTAAATGATAATAGGGTGGTTTAGATGTTATGCTGCGTTATTTTTATGCATGGTGGGTTGCAGATTTATATGTATAGGGGATATGAATCTACCGCTTATCCTTTAGCCTTCTGCTAGTGGGAGGGGAGAACAGATGAAAGGTGACAAGGTTCAAAAACTTAAGCTTTTGTGAGGCACATTGTTAAACTTCTACATAGCTGTAAATGTTTGTCTAAGAGGAATGACTAATGAACCATGGGTCTCTTTCTTAAAGGCATTCTCTAGCTCCCCGACGAGTCACAGATTCAAGGCAGGAATTGGATGGACGGTTATGGTTTGCTGTATGTGGGAAATTCAGTGGAATAATCATGCTGTTCCATTCCGGCTTTGTCTTCTCTCCTCCCCTCTCCTGTATGGGAAGGAGGGACCCAGCTCATGTCTCCCAGGACTTGAAGAAGCTCTAAGTCAAGGATGTTCTATGTTTAGCTCCGCATGAGGAGAGGTTAGTGATTCAAAGGGAGGAAAGATTGGGGTAGGAGAGAGCTGGCCACTTGGACCGGGACTGCAGACTGGGGACTTCTGTGTCAGGTGCCTCCTGTGCGAAACACCTCAGCTCTGTGTTAGTAACCTAGGCTTAGTTCTTCCAGTCTTGGGGGATCCCATTAATTCCTGAATGTTGCTCCCAGATAGTCCAGTGATAAGAACCATGCAAGTATTGGGATAGATAGGTTTCTGGAATTTCTTGCACTGTTTTTTTCCCCTACTTAGTTTATTCCTTTTTTTTTTTTTAAACTGATGAGAGATAAGTGGTTCACGTGTTTCCTGGCAGGCCTGTGTCATGCCAGTGCTGTGAGAGCTGCACTGACCCCTTCCTCTGTAGGTGTCTGCACCAGAGCTGAGCTCATTTTTTCCAGGTGAGTCTCTGATCTCATTTGTGGTCTTGCTGAGAAGTCTGGATGCTGCCAACACTCTCCTGACCCTCTTTTTCTCTTCTGTCTTTTGCAGGGGGAAAACTACACGTTGGTGCTCTTCCACCCTCACAGGAGGCAGAGGCCTTGGAGAAGCCTCAGCAGCTGTGGCTGCAGAAGAGAAGTGGGGGGACTGCTCTAAGCCACAGGCGTAGGAGAGCAGGAAGCCACTGGCTGGGGCCAGGAGAGCCCCCGCCTCGGTTAGGAAGAAGCAGCTGGGGTGGTGGCACAGGGAGCTGCTCTGCCTTCTTCCCTGCGAAACCTCTCCCAGAGCGACCTCTCCCCAGAGACACGGGAGCTGGAGTGGGACAGGCCCTTGGAGGCAGCACCAGTGCCCCATATTTATGTTAAGAGTCTGAGGGGGCTCTTAGCTCCCTCCCAGAGACGGGTGAGGCAGCTGGGGGAAGCTGGAGAGAAGGTGCCTCCGAGCTCCTGCCTTATGTGGCGGATGAGAAGCGAGAGGCAGGTCTGAGCTTTGGAGGCCGAGCTCTGCACAGGCGCCTGCTCTGAGCACTGCCCCATGGTGGGTCTGTTCCTCTTCCTTCAGTTTAGCCTGGGGCCCATCCTGGCACTATGGCCTTTTGTGTCACAGCTTTTCCTCATGCTTGGCCCAGACCCAGCTGCCTCAGAAGGTCTGTCTTGATTCCTGCTCCCCTGGAGCAGTCGCAGAAAGAGCTCTTTCTTCTTCAAGGAAAGTTTCTGGGGTTTCTGGCTGTGTTCTTGTTCCCCTTTGCTCTGGCTGTGCTGTGACAGAGGAGATTTCCTAGGCATGTGGAATGGGCAGGGGTCTACCTCCCTCTTCAGGCTCTGGTTCCCTCTTTGAAAGAAGCCTTTCTTTCACATTAGGAGATGTAGGCCCCCCGATCTGTGCCTGGCTGAGTGTTACAGGGTGCCTCTCCCTGTGGATTTGGAGATCCCCACAAAGAGCCTCTTCCGCTAGAAAGGAGGGGAAACCGAAGGGCTGCTGCGCCTGGAGCAACACTTGTTGAACCAGGTCAATCCGGATTTTGTGGGTGATGCCAGTGGCTCCGGGCTGATTCAGGTTAGTGTCAACCTCCCTCCTACTTGTGGTTGGGTCTGGACCTCAAGAAACCACTCAGCCCTGGAGTCCTTTGTTCCGTCTCTAGCTGAGGTTTTCCCTGCCAGGGCTCAGCTCCTGGCAGGTCAGACCTGCCTTGGCACTGGCTGTTTCTAAGCAGGCGTTTAACCTGCTCCTAATTTCATAAAGTGTAAAAGATCTTCAGGGTGGTGCTGTTGTACCTAGAGAGCTACTCCCTGCCTTACAAAATCACCCAGCTCGCTGGGGAGAACAGAGCTTTACAGCACCCGTGGGTTGGACATAGCCTTGAAGCTGGCCTTGGAGGAGGTTGATGTATTTGGAGATCCTGGAAGAGGATGGCAACCTGGCCTCAAGATTTTGTTATCCTTGAGGGTAGTGTTTGTTGGAGGACCGGGTGATAGGACTATTTTCCATGCACGGCACTGAACAGATCTCCATGACCAAGAAGCCAATAGCTGAGAGCTCTTCGCTGTTTTATTGCTGGATGTGTGCCACCTCGCACTGCGCAAACCTGGATTTGTTTTTGTTTTAGGGCTGGGTGGCAAGTTTTACTAAACTAAGAACAATTCCAAATTCGCTGCTTCCAAGCACCACAGGCCTGAGCCCATATTTCAGTTTGGGCTATTTGTCAGTTCGCACCTTTTTTTATAGGTTGTCAAACATTTACGCTCAGGTAAGAAAACATTTGGTCATAGTCAAGCAAATACAACACTCTTACATGTCTGGCGTGTGATGCTAGGATTTAACACTCAAATCATTTTGGTAGATACCTGGTGCAAACAAAAATGCTGCCCTGCTAATGTCTTCTTGCAATGTCCTATGAAATCTGAAGTGCCTTTATAGGTTTTGTGAAACACCTGTAATTGTATAAGGCTTTTCCTAACTAAGTTCTAGAAATATGATAAATAGGGAGCAACGAGAGCTGGAAACAGCAGGGAATCCCAGGAAAACTGAGCTAGAATAAAAGCAGTTCAAGGTGTCTGCCTGGTGTTTAATGATTTATTTTTTTAAATCAATTTAGCCTGTTCAGCAGCTTTATTTTTAGATAGTGTCTGTTTTCATCTTAGATGTTTTAGCTGTAGCATAAGCCAAAATCAGATTCTGAAAACCTGATTCTTAAGAAGAAAGCATGTTTTGAATCAACCCAAGAAAATGTCACTCTGAACCTCCTTAGGGAATCTCTGAGACATGGCTGAGGCACCTGAATTCAGCTAGTGAAGCAGTTAGCATGTTGATAAATACATGTTTGGTTCAAAAACATTGCAGTATGATTCTGCCTTGGAAGATGGATTGAGAACACTTAAGGAAATACTGAGGTCTAGCAGAGCTCAGCTTTCTTTGCTTTGGTGCATTGCTTCAGATCTTGGGTTCTTTGGCTTTCATGGTGAAGTACTGTAAAGCCTGTGATGTAGTTAGATTCATCTTTATTTTATGGGCTTGGTAGGCACAAAATAAGTGGAATCACAACAATATGAATGAACTAATGCTCTGATCTTGTGCGTCTTTAGCAGTCCAAGCATCGATCTCTGCCCCCAGTGTCACTCCAAGGGCAGCTTCTGTGGAGGGAATTCTTCTACACGGTGGCATCAGCAACACCAAACTTCACCAAAATGGCTGGGAACCCCATCTGCCTTCAGATCAATTGGTACGAGGATGCAGAGAAGCTCCACAAATGGAAAACAGTAACAAGATGCAGTGCCACAACTGCTACATTTTGGTTCAGAGCTTTTCCATTACCCAAGATTGTTCCCTGCTGGCTTTTTGAGATGGTGCTTACAGCAGTGCGCAGGAAACTGGTGTAACGAAGCTCAGTGCAGGAGGGCTGATGTTTCTTTCCTGCCTCAGGCTCAGACAGGGTTTCCATGGATTGACGCGATGATGACCCAGCTGTGCCAGGAAGGCTGGATTCACCACCTTGCTCGGTACGCTGCCGCCTGCTTCCTGACACGGGGGGACCTTTGGATCAGCTGGGAAGAGGGCATGAAGGTTCACATCTGTTCTTTTTTTATTTCTTTGTTTGTTTTCCTCCACCACCTTTTTCATTATATAATTTTCTATTCTGGCTGGTCTTGAGAAATCCCTGCAAAAATGTGAACCTGGCAGTAGGAAGTAGTACTGTAGAACAGTGCTTTATCACTGTTCCTCCCTAGAAATCTCATGGTTTATAAAACTGATACTTCCAAGTCTTTCACTTGAATGGGAGCCCTGCTGTGCTGGGTGCGGTGGTGAGAGGTCATTCCCGTCCCTAAGGCCCAATGATCTTGGATGACAGTGATATTGGAGACCTGCTCTGTCCATAGCAGGCGTCAGAGCCAGAACTTTGGGATTTGGCTTCCTCTGTCATTGTGTCCTCCCTGACTTCCTTCTGGAAAACTTGTCTCGCTGGAGCGTTCCCTGAGTGACAGGGGTATTCCAGATCAGTGCAGTGCTGTGCTTTTAGCAGCAAGCTTCACCCTTCATCTCCCAGCCTGTGTCTTTTTGCCACATAGGGAGCCATTTCAGGGGTATTTCTCTCTTTCTCTTCCCATCCCCAAAACGCAGGTATTTGAAGAGATGCTTTTAGATGCTGACTACAGCATCAATGCAGGGAACTGGATGTGGCTGTCGGCCAGCGCGTTCTTCCACCAGTACACACGCATCTTCTGCCCTGTCCGTTTTGGGAAACGCACGGACCCTGAGGGGCAGTACATCCGGTAGGGAGATACACAACCGCAGCACCGTCTGCTCCTTTAGTGCCTCCCTCTTACAGCAGGAGCAAACTCCGTCAGCATGAAATGCAAGCCCTTGTGAAACAGGGGTCGTAGCAACAATCTGTTTAACGCATAAGCAAACTGAGGCACAGAAGCGAAGAGACATACCTGTGGTCACCCAGGTGACAACTGAGAAGGGAACTGTATCGACTGGTGAGCGTCTGCTGGCTCCAGCCCCATGTTCAATCACTGGCTGACTCCTTTTCCTAGACGACTTGTGTGAAACTTTTCACAGCTCCCCCTGCTCCAGTTGTTTCCTGGACTTTCATTTAAAAGAAGCTTGGGTTTTATTTCCCACTCTGCTTTTAGCGAGTCACATTTGCTTCTAAGTCACAGTGTCCTTATTTTTAGAATGGGAATAATGTTAGTCTCTTTGAGATGTGGCTGAGCTCTATTGAAAAGATGTGCTATATATGGAATTATTGTGATTATCTTCTTGTTGCTGGTAAAGGTACTGATTAGCCTTTCTCATAAGTAGTGGGTGGTTTTACAGCCTGACTTCAATAGGAGTATGTTGTGTTGATGTCTGTCTGAGGAAATAACTCCTTTTCAACCAAATCTCTTCCTCCTCATGTTGTATCTAGCTGTGCCTCTTACTTGTTAAGATGAAGCCCATGCTGACAGAGTTGGGTGGGAAATGACTCCCATTCTGTAAGAATTTGAGGTTTTGTGGTTTTTTTTGAAATTTAGGCAACTTTAGGACAAAATATTGATGAAAGTGTTGAAAACCAAAAAAATTAGGTAAAGTCAAAATTGAAACAATATTTAAATCAACCACTTTATTCTTTACTGTAAAGTTAACTTTTGGAAGGTATCACCATGAGGAGATTTCAGAACAGAAAAACAGTTCATTTGTGCAAAATGAATCAAAACTTTCCCATGGATTGTAGTATCAATATGATCATCAGGAATTAACATGACTTAGGTTGGTTTATACTTCTCTTAAAAACATGATTATTTGTCTGCAGGGCTGTAGAAAGAAAACACTGTATTATTCCTGTTTTGTAGGAAGTATCTGCCTATACTAAAGAACTTTCCTTCCAAGTACATCTATGAGCCCTGGACAGCATCTGAAGAGGAGCAGAAGGAAGCAGGATGCATCGCAGGTAATTCTGACACCATGCAAATGGTTTTGCTCCTGACTGTCCGAAATAAGTATATACATGAGATGAAAGCTTCGTGCTTCCAATGAGAATCATCCATTTCTCTTCTAAAATGGATTTATCCAACAGTCTAGCTTCCATCAATTCTCCTATAAAGTTGTTTACTGGAGTCTGATCTCAGGGTATATGCTCTTGCCTCTACTTCATGTTCTAAAACTATTAAATCACCTCAAGTTGTTGCCTTTGTGTTTTTCTGTCTCGGACATCGGCTGTCTGTAAATAGTGCCTGAGTACCTAATGCTTTTATGCTTATTCTAACACATCTTTGAGGACAGGGCAGGGCTCTCATCCCTGTTAATGGATGGGAAACCAAGGCCTAGAGCATCTAACATAGGGATTTGTCTTTTATAAGATCATGTTTAAATGGGAGCTAGTTGGCCCTGGCTCTTACAGTTCATGGAGAGAGACAGACAATGTGACTCACCCTTCAGAAATGCCTATCTCGGATGCCTCATATTTTAGGAAAAGCTGCTTGCTTGCTCTGGTGCAAATTCACTGTAGTGGCATTGACTAGTTCTGCAAACACTGCTGTGTCTGTATGTTGTATCAGGTCAAGATTACCCCTTCCCAATGGCGAACCACAAGGAAGTCAGTGATCACAACCTGCAGCTGATGGAACAGGTCAGAGAGGAACAGTACAGAACAGCTCAGCTCACGAGAGGTGAGAGGTGCTGCAGCGCTGTGTGTTCAGCGTGCTGCAGTGCAGAGGCCATCATTGGGGAACTGATGGATTTGGGGTTGGTTTCGTGTTCTGGGACTCGGTTACAAGCACCATGCGCTGTCGTTCTAGTTATTGTTAGAACGTTTCCCCCTTGAGACACCCAGAGGGATCAGTGTCCCTTCTCTTTTGGCTGCCCTTGTAGGATGGGAGCTCGCTTGTGGCTGCTAGAGGAATGCTTTCCCAAAAGCAGACCTTCTCTACAACGCAGACCTTCTGTAGGTCTGCAATTCCTAAACCCCAGTTTTGCTAGGCATATCTCCAACATGCAGAAATCTCTGCAGCCCTGACAGCACCTCTTAAGCTGGACCTGCTGCCCAGGTGAACCAGAGCATCATTGCTTGTCCTTTTTACCACAGTCTGCCCTGCTCTGTGAYAGGAGGTATTTGAGATTCCCATTGGCCACAAATGAGTGAAAAGCCTTTAAGAGAGTTGAGTCAAGCTTTGCTCTAAGAATGTCACCTTTTAACCTTATTTTCTAAATGGTTTAAGCATATGCATAGCAAGCAGTAGTTATCAGATAAGGCTGGAATGCTCAGGAACTTTGGGCTAGCCAGAATTGATCAGATATTTCCAGTCCCACAGATGTACCACTTACATGGCACCTATGCTCCTAACATTGAAATCCTAGACCCTCTGAGGAGCTTTTTGCCTAAGAGGAGTCCCATGCAGGAAGAGAAGTGTAAACAATGCTTTTGTATTTAACAGTATGCCACAGCAACCTCCATCTATAGTACAAAAATCCAATGTGCAGCAGTTGATGGGAGTCTCAAGTATTTCTGCATCAATTTGTATGGTCAGATGGAGCTAACTGTTCCCAATTTTGTGCATATTAATGTATCCAGCAGGTTGCGGAGTGGTACCTTCCAGATACAACTAGCATATGCTGACAGTTCTCTCGCAAGTCCTGTGGTGTAGGGAAGTAAATGTTGCTCTGATTGCTCTTGCAGATACAGAAAGTCAAAGTCTGAAAATGAGTCGCCAACTCCCAGCATTGTTCTTGCTGCCTGTAAATAGAAAGCTTTTGTTTGCCTGCTTTGTCACTTCACCTGCTATGTCATTGCTGGCTGTTGCACTGAAGTCAGAGAAAGTGCAAATTTTTATTCTTGCTTCCTTCTTGCCATAGATGATGCAGATGATCCAATGGAAATGAAGATAAAGCGTGACCACTCTGAAGAAAATGTAAAGAAAGGAAAAGTGGCCAGGACCACAGAACAAACCTAGTTCCCTCTGGGAACCAAGGAATGGCAAATGGAGAGCCAGAGACCAGTTCAGGGAACTCATGTATAGTATCCAGTTGACCTCGACTAACTGTACTCAATACTTGGCCTTGCAAATGGTCTCTCTTGTCTGTAAACTGACTCCCAACAGGATAGTTTTTTATCTTGAATGTCTTTGTTAGTACACTTATTCTGAAAGAAATTGTTTGTCTGTAAATGGCATTTGTGGTATATGTTAGATAAATGCAAGTGGTAACTAGTTTTCATAAGATATGTTGCTATAGCATCATACAGGATTCAGTTGATGTTCGTGCATCTGTATAAATGGTTTTGATGATAAATACTAGTTTTTCCAAAGTACTAGATGAATGCCAGTTAAAGAATATATGCACATTAATGTTTTCATGCATTAGTGTTAAAGGTATGATTTCACTGTCTTGCATAGACAGAGATTTAGGGATTTTCAAATGTGGTTCTTTAATTTCACGCAGTTTGTGCATGCAGTCCCCAGTTTGGCGAGATATAGAAGAATGCAGCCTGTTATAAGGTTGTGTGTAGTTCCCATGACTTAAATAGGATTCCTCATGTACTTTAAGGGCAATGTTGCAGAGTATCTTGCTGAGTTAGGGCTGATGTACAACTTCTTTCACCATAACTGTCCTTCCTGGCTAGTTCCTCTAGAACTGTAGGATAGTTATTATTTTGATCATGTAATACATGTAAACATCTGCTCTTCCTTTGAAATGTCTTATTGTGAAGTTCCACAAGAGTGGATTAGTCTATTATATTTGTTACGACTGGAGTTTGGGTGGGGGTGGGGGGGAAGGGTGGATTTTTAATCAGTGTGGGATGCTATTTTTGCTTTTAAAAGAAATAAAAATGGTTTCTGACATGAAAAAAGTAAGGTCTCTAGAGCAATCCATTGTCACAACTAGCATCCATCTGTCCTCTTTGGAAACCTGGAAGCAAGACAACTCCAGCAGCAATCCAGTGTGTCCAGAGTCCCTCACTTTGAAAGGGTCTGTGGACCCAGCGTAGAAGCAGCACATGGCCCACGTGAACCAGGAGGAGGCCAAGCACTGCTCCTAACAGCTCATTTTCCAGCGTTACTGATGAACTGCAGAACCTGTCAGAGAAAAGTGCAATGGCAGCAGAGTGGCGCTGCCTGCTGCTTTTGCAATAAATGTAAAAGATGCAAGGACTGTCACCTGGGTCTGTGTCCTCCCTGCTGTGTCAAGCCTGCATCGAGCTCCTGGAGGTGCTGATGTTCTTGGCATTTTAGTTCCTCTACAGCAAATGTGATGATTGCAACGATGACCAGAAAGAAGGGCAGCTACCCAGACCCCTGATGTGGGGAAGAAGGCCAAAGCAGTGCTTGCTACTTTGGGGAAGGCGACTGCTGCTCTGCCTGCCGGCATCTGTAATCTGGGAGGTTAACTGGGTTCCTTACTGTGTGTAATGGAATTTATTGCATCAGTGTCTGCAGTGCTGTAGCCCAGTGCAGGTGGCCACAGGAATGCAGAGCTGGTTCTTGCCTCATATTTTAAGGCATAGTCATTACCTTCAAGCCCCAAATGGGCTGGGCTTCGGTTACTTAAAACATCATTAACTTGGAGACCTTTTTGTTGCTTGAGGTTTCACCATGAGTCCTAGGAATTGTCTAGTACAGCAAAAGACAGAGCCGTCAGCAGCAGTTGAACGTCTTTTGGTGTTCAGCGTCACCACTAACCCTGTGACTCAGGAGAAGATTTCTGTGGATGCTTATTTGTCATGAATGTGCATGCAGCCACAGGCGCATCCTCCCTCAGGGAAGAGACTCCTAAATGAGCAGGTGGCACCAGTCAGCCATTAAGGGAGTCAGGAGGTTCAAGCCTTCTTTGGGGCTCCTTCTGTTGCAAAGCAGCTGCACCGACAGCAGATGCCTGATCTCACTCAAAGATTAGCCCTGATCTTGGCTGGAAAGAATAGGGTTCATGTCTGCTTAGAGATAGGGGTAGGAGCAAAGTTTTGAGCAGGAAGCTGCAAGGGAAACTGAGCTCCAAGACATCTGCTTCTGGGTAACAAGGTAGCAATGATTTTAGGAGAAGTTCTTGTGAAAGAGAAGGACCAATGTCTAGATTATGACCGCCTCTGCTCATAGCAAAAAGACTCTAAGTAAAAATGAATTGCTCGACAAAAATGTTTGTCAGTGTGTCCTGTTCTCTGCTGTTAGGAACCTGACCTGACTTACAGTATTTGCATGTGGAACTGGTCAGATTTTAAGCCAGCAAAATGCATCTGGGCTCTCTGCTGATGCAGGTTTCTGATATCTAGGGCATGGAGACAAGTGACAGCATCTTGGCTGTGCCTGTCTAGTGTGAGGCACAGCTACTCTAATGTGGCGGTGGCAGTATCTCAATCTAGCTCATGTTGAGCGCATTTAATACTGTAGGGAGAGGTGCTTTAAACTGCTGCTGATTGATACTGTTTGAGTTTTGTCATTCCTGCCCCTCCCTTGGCTCCGTCGCTCCTTTCCAATACACAGAAAACCAGCTCTGTATTTCCAGGGGATATTTTTTTCATCCTTCCTTCATTCTTTATGAGGCTTACCTTTTAGATTGGTTTACCTTGTGGGGGTTTGTGAGTTTGGCCAATAGGTGTCTTTGATGTAATTGTCCTTGTTTTGTGTCACAGTTGGTGGAAACAGGCACTTACAACTGATGGCGAGAGATGGGATCCACCTCACGAGGCGGGGCACACAGGTCTTTGCCAACAGGTTGGCCAACCTGGTAAGGAGGGCTTTAAACTAGGAAAGATGGGGGAAGGGGAGAGTTATAGTGCCAGGGTAGTTGGCAAAAGACTGCTCAAGTCAGGATGCCTCCAACAGGTGAATGCAGCCAGGG
>NW_020448309.1:85062-112200 GCF_003343035.1 Apteryx rowi
CTGAAACACAGACACTTCCATCTTAACATGAGGAAAAACTTTTTCACTGTGAGGGTGACAGAGCACTGGAACAGGTTGCCCCGAGAGGTGGTGGAGTCTCCTTCTCTGGAGATATTCAAAATGCGCCTGGATGCAATCCTGTGCAATATGCTCTAGGTGACCCTGCTTGAGCAGGGGGGTTGGACTAGATGATCTCCAGAGGTCCCTTCCAACCTCAGTGATTCTGTGTGATTCTGTGTGAATCATGCCATAGGTAGGTATCCAAATTAGGTCATTTGACTGCCTGTGGTGACTTCTGCTTTGGGGAGTCTTTTCCAGCTAGATGCGGGGTTTTTAAAGCTGCTTTAGCCTTTTGACAACAGGGGTTGATAAGACAGCTGCCTTCCTTGTGGTTGGAGAAATTTTCASTGGTAATACTGGTTCACCAGTTCAACCAGCTTCATTGGTTGATTTAAAGGACTGAAATCAGCAGCTGAAAACAGAAGTGACTCTTTAAATTTGCCCTGGAAGACTCACCCCTGGGTGATGATGGGTGGATCTTTGCCAGGAGTGATGGCAGAGGCAGCTTCTCCTCAATAAGGTCATCTCCAAGGCATGGAATCTACTAGAAAGAAGCCTTGCCTGAGAAGTACTGCTGTGATTGACCTTATTGGTCTTGCGCTGCTGGTGCTGAAGCATTTGGATTCCAACATTTTCACTGAAGCAAAGCAATAAGTACAAATACTTCTAGCTGGCTGAGGACTACATGCAGTGAATATCATGGAGATCTTTCACACAAGCCTGCAGCTGACCTTGAACTTGGAGCCATCTGTCTACATTTCCTATGGACAATGCTTTTTGGAAGATACACATTCACTCCAAACCCAATGTACTTCAGTTTCACAGTATGCACTCTCTCACAGCTTCAGCTAGCCTGGGTTGGAGTTAAGGGTTAGTTTTGTCTGTGCAGTGTGTGTTTGGAACTTCACAGGCTGTGGAGCATGCAGAACAAAGTGCCTGTTCCCTAGACAACTCTGTTTTGTTTTAGATGGATGGCATTGTTTGACTCTTGTGTCCTAAAATAGAGCTGTGCTTAACACGTCTCTGTGGGCAAAGCATAGGCTGATGATGCTGATCAGCCTGGACCTGGAGGCAATTTAGTGAGGAAATGGCTGGTTTCTAGACTGTGGTCAGGTCTTCTGGAGACCTAGGCTATGTTTTCTCCAGCTTCTGCTGATTGGAGCAGTTCTGAGTATTAAAATTTAAATATAAAAACTTAGTCATGATCACAGTTTTGGATTGTGGTGTCTAAGTTTGTTCTAAGTCCTTTCCCAGATCTAGACTCAAGGGATACAGAAATCTGTATCCTAATGACTTTTGTTACATTATACTGATAAGTGATATGTCACTTTTTAAAGTGAGATGTAGAATTCTAACTAGTTTACTTGTTCTTGAATATTTTACTGAGTTTATCAGTTCATTATCCTCGTGTGTGGTGTAGTGACTAGTGGGAGGCAGTGGAGTGCGCACCCCACGGCAGAAAACACTGCTTTCACGCAAGATTTACCGCTTCTGTGCTCTAAATCAAAGTTATAATTCACTCCTCTCTTCTTTCTTACTCAAATATTTTTCTTTAATCTGGAAACTTTCTACACTTGGTCTCATCAGAAAATGTTACTCTTTAAATTAATCAAGTTTTACATGAACCAATTACATACATACATATAAAAATAAATACATTTTTTTATATATATATATATAAATATATAAAACTACTGCTTATAAACATGATGCTTGTAGATCCTCAAACTTCCCATTGGAATTTCAAACTTCGGATGAGTTTTGAATTCTTTGTGGTTTAGTTTTGATTGTACAAAAATCAAAATAAGCAATACTAGCCAAGATTTGGTGGCCTGCCAATAAAATTTCAAGCGTTATTTTGTTTAATGTCTAGCAATCAGAACAGTGGAATGCAAAATTCTTATAAAACCCCATGAAGCCCTATTTTGTTTAAAATGATGTTTTACTATGTCTAACACCAAGTTTACAGTTTCAAGCTGTATAATTAGCAGTGAATTTAGAGTCTTACTGCTTTATACCTGCAAATTTGCAATGCATGGTTGAAAACAGTACTTCCATGTGCATTACTGTGGAGGGGAAATCTGCTTTTTGTAGGAGATGCACACATCTGATGACCCTCACTAAAGACTGCATTGAGAACTAGAAGGCAGTTTATAATTCATGTAGCATTGATTGAATAAGGAGTACATAGATAAGCTTTTACACTAATTTAAAATCAGCATCATCTAGCTCTGTCGCAAGTGTTACAAGACTGAAGATATATTAGGGCATCAGTTATATTAGTCAGCTATATTTGTCATCTTGTAAAATCTCAATAGGATCAAGTTTGACACGAGCAAGTGTTTACAATATCCATAGTGACTGGTAGGGGATGCATCCATCTAACTTGATTCCTCTTCTGATTGAGTTGTGAGGCCAACAAGCCGAATAATCTTTTGAAGAGAAGACTGGACTAATAGTTAACAAAGAAATGGCTTCTCAGTTTTTGCACAAGGAACTGTTTTCATTAGGGACATAGTGAACTCATGTCAAAAAGAAGTGATGCTGTACAAACAGTCTGGAGAAGGAGACAATCAGTTGGACTGGTATCCGTCAAAGACCAAAGACTGCATCGAAGTCAATGCTTGTGTGAAGCCAGTGGGTCTGTTTTCCAGCTTACTTGAAGCTGAATTATGCCTGGCTTAACATGTTTGAAGTTAACATGAGGAAAAAATTATGACTATGAAAAGCCTTTGAGAAATTTTTAGTCTAGCTTCTTATAAATAAAAAAAGTAAAGTTCTATCTTGCAGTTAACAAAGGCTAGAGTACTTTGCAAATTCAAAGGGAATTTTAAAGGTTTAACAAGAATTGCCTAAATCTGAAGGAGCCATAAATTTTCAGAAGCCTAAGTAGCCTCAATAAAACTTTTAAGGTAAATACTGTTAGGAAATGGAGAACTTGTTGTGGCTAGAATTTTACTGTAGAGAAAACAAGTGGCTCATATCAGCTTCCATTTTAATTGTACAAAGTATCTGTAGAAAAATAGTGTCACTGGATTGATTGGTACATTTTGAGATCACTTTTCGGAGACTGGCTTCCTTTTAAGAAACAAAAAAATCGAGTTAGTCCTAAAGATCTTTGCCTTTGAGATGTTCTAGATTAGAGGCCAGTCTCTGTCTAAAAGTGTGATTTCAAAGTACTGGCCAGAACGTCATTGGTCTGCTGTAAAATAGTAAAAACTTATACAGAGAGATGGAATAGTGCTTTCACCTGGCTGTCCTGGAAGAAATAATGTCCAAAATATGTCCGATGCAATACTTTCAGTTCAGTCAGACACCAGACCTCACTCAACAGGATATCTAGATGGCGAGAGAGGGAAAGGAGGGGAAAAAGCTTTTGACTGGGTAGAGTGGCGATTTGTGTTGAACCCATTTGTGATCAGACATTTGACAAACTCTTCTTTGTTGACATACAGTCACATATAAATCATTGTGAATAGCTTCAGGTGAATTCCTGCTATTTGTATGGCATGGGAAGACAGGAAGAGCCATGAGCTTTGCCCTTTCTTTGGGTTAGAATATGGCCCTCTGTGTAAATATAATCAGAGATGGGGATATTTCCATGTCCACTTGAATGGATATCAAAAGTTTGGGACCTCTTGGGGCTATTTTCTTTAGAGTAGAAAATCAACCTTTTAGGTTAGGTGAGCTCTTAGCACAGTGGTTGTGTTATTTTACAAGAATTGTGCCCTGATTCTTATTCCTCTAAACACATCAAGTTCCTGTTCAAGTGTTTACAAGCTGGCCCCTGGAAAGCTGCATCCAAGACAACAACTTTCATTTCACCCTCCTTTTTTTCTGGCTTCCAGCTGCCAGTCAGTAGCATTGCCTGTGAATTTGGAACCAGAAAGTTTATTCTGTCTAGATTATTTCTTCAGTCTCCTGACGTGGCAGTTATCCCACTGAAGCGGTAGTTATCTTTGAGCAATGAATGAACTGCATTGCTAGTCACCAATATTTAAAAAAGCAAATTCCCCAATAGCATAAAAGCCATTCCCTGCATTTACTTTACACAATTTTAACAATCATAGTTTATATTCTCAGGTCATTCTCAGAAAACAGAAAAGCTCAAAATTAACTTTTGAAGTGAAAACTCAGCTGTAATTTTATGGTTCTGGAGCTTTAAAGAAAACAAACTCAATAAAGACTATAAGACTCGTAACACAACTGCAGGAGATTCACGGGTACTAACCATGGTATAAGGGAACTCAGTTCTTGAGTTCTAACCTACTGGCCCAGGAGCATACATCCCTTGCACAGGCTCCCTTCTGAACTGAAATAATGAGGTCTTTCTCCAAACAACATCCTGAAATGGTTCAGAGGTTAGATCACTTCAAGGCCTTCTCTGAGAGGTGGTATGGACGGATTGTGAAGGTCATGGTGCCTCTGGTGTAATATTCCAATGCTCTTCCAGAAGGTCTCTATCCTCAGATGTTCCCATGCCATGTCTCTCAACACGAGCACACTGTTGTTTTCATGTTATACAATCAAAAGGTGGCAAGTTCCAAAGTCAACCTTCTCACTGTTTTGGACGTGTTATAAAGAAATAATTTTTAAAGATCATGATTTCTCAGGTATAGCAAGAAACCACACAGGGTCAGGAGGTGGTCTAAACCTTTGTGGCAGTGTGCCTTCAGCTAAAGCAGACAAGAAAGTGGCAGGAGAGGAGAGTTTATTTAGAATTTATTTCTAAATATTACCTCAAATGCTGTTTCCTCCATTTTCCAACCCCTTGATAGGTTGCTTCTACTGCTTTGTGAGTCAGGTAAGTCACAGAAGGAAATTTCCATTCTGTGCTGAAGGTGAAGCTGTTTATGGCCATTCTAACAGAGTAATAYGATAGTTTAAGTTGGAAGTCCAGCCCTTGCTCAAAGCAGAGTCAAATTCAATGGCAGGTCAGGTTGCTCAGGGCTTTGTTCTGTTGAATTTTGAATATTACCAAGGAAGAAGATGCCACAGCATCCCTGGGCCTCTGTCCCAGTGCTTAGCCACACACAGAGTGAAAGCTTTTTTCTTCTATCCGGCCAGAATTGCCTTTGCTGCACCTTGTGCCTGTTGCCTCTTGCCCTTTCACTGTGCACGTTTGATGAGAGCCTGGGTCTGTCTTACCTATTGCCACCCAATTAGGTAGATGAAGACAGCAATTAGCTCCCCCTTCGCCTTCTCTTCTTGAGGCTGACCAAACCCGGCTTTTCCAGTCTCTCCCTGTATGTTACATGCTCCAGCTCCTGACCATCTTAGTGGCCCTCCCCTGGAATCTCACCAGTTTGCCAATGTCTTTCTTAGGGGAGGGCCCAAAAGTGGATGCAGTGCTCCAGATGGGCTCTCACAAATATAATGCCTGGAGAAACTCTGCCTTCTGATTCACAAATCCTGCCACTTTTGACCCATTCTATTGCTTCAGTGGGAGGGGTGGTAGAGGGAGGAAGTAACAGGAGATTATGGTCATGGAGCAAGGAGAGGAAAGAATACAAGAGGGTCTTATAGTCTGTTCCCAAGAAAAAGTTCAAAATCAGTAACAAGAAATGCCCAAAGAGATTTTTTTTTTAAAAACCTTCATTTGATAGCATGAGGTCAACTACCATGTTTGCCAATACTAGTGATTTTGTCAGCCCTTTGGTTGGGAGCCAGCGAGATGGATGCAGCATTGGAAAGATGGGATTTGGGTTGTCATGAAACAGGCTGTATTTCACACCACTGAGAGCTACACTCCATACGTGAGGGTTTTTTTTGTTTGTTTGTTTTCCAGAGCTGACGAAATACAGATGCCTAGCTCTAAGGTTCTAAATTAGAGGTCAGCCTCTGCCTCACCCAAGGCTCTTCCAATTTYACTGACTGTTGACTATAAAGAGAGTCAAAGTCTTGGGTGTGACTGAGCTAATCTTAGAACGGGTGTCTAAAATAAGTCAGATGAACTATACTTGAAAGGAGTACATTTTTCTCCACTGTCTATAAAGGGCACCGGGGATGATTAGTGCGGATGTGGACATCTACACTGCAGATATCTAGAGACAGATGGGTTGAGGCACTCATGGGTTTTTATATACAAATCATACTAGCTAAGTTCCCATCAAAGAGAGGAAGCAAGTCTGTCAACACAGATGGAAGAAAATAGCTTTGGCAAGCTGTTCATCTACACATGGAGAGGAATCCAACGTGTGCTTGAAGTTGCATGCCACTTTGACAACCTATGGTTGGTAAAAGCAAAATTTCCAGAGATTATTTTGAAAGTTTTTCCCTCCCATGAAATACAAAGAGGGATGCTGCAAATCTTGGAGGCGGTATGAATTGATTTATAAAGACATGCCATATAAAATCATTTATGTGGCAGGATGCCTCTAGGGAAGTGAAGGGGAGATAGATGATAGAGGAAAAAAAGATGAGTGTGAGAATGAAGTGCTGTGGGTAACATGAGGTGGAAGTGAGCGAAGGGGGCAGYGTGTGGATCAAGGACTGAGAGGTAACCTGGTGTGAAAGTTTATTTGGATGAGGTAATTAGATAAGCCAGTGCCTCATGTTGGTGAAAATGAAGCATGAGTGACAAGACAGACAGCATCCCAGGAGAGCTGTGAGTGTTGAGGGAAGGATGTCAGTGGAAGCATGAAGATTCACGAGCAGAAGGAGGCTGGAGAGTCAGAGAAAGTAGAAGTCAGTGATACAGAGGGCTGAAGAAGTCAGTTGAAGGTGATGCAGGGAAAGGATAGGTAGAGAAAGGCAACTGATGTCTTATGGACTTTGGGAGGGTGGTAGGAGGTGAGAGTCATTCAGAGGAACCAATAGGATGAGAGAAGACTCTGTGCATGGTGGAATCTGTGAGGGGATTCCTCAGAGAGAGGTGAGAGATGGCCGGTGAGAGATGGCCAGTGAGAGCCAATGAAACTGGAAAGTCACATACACAGCGAGTGCATGTAATTCCCCTCCTGTAATGGTCTCCCAGATTTTAATGATTTGGAGGTCAGGGATTTCCTGAGGATGCTGTAGTTTGTTTTTCCAGTAATGCCTAACAGAGATTTTGTACAAGTGTGTCTAGTTTCCCCTCAAACCATTCCTGGAAGGAGGGACTGGTGGAACTTATTTAATGGCAGAGGCAGACCTGAAGAGGACAGTAACTGAAGGAAGCCTGTTAATGAGATGACTTCCAAGAAGTAGGTTCAGTATGAGTAAGAAGAGCTAAGTTCAAGGTAATTAGAGAACATCAGAGTAGTAACAAGGAGAAGTGAGGACAGAGGAACAAGCTGAGGAGCTACTAGAGTGATAACTGGGAATAAGAGATACACACACAGCGAAGGGGATTCCTAGTGAGGAAACACTGCAGGGGCCAGCAAGGCAGTCAGTTGGGTGGAGAAACCAGATGGCGCATGTGAGAAGGATGAGGGATGCTGGACCGTGGGGGCTGCCATATCCTTTGCACAGGGCTGCCCATGGCAGGATGGGTGAGTACCATGGACATGGTACAGCTTGAAAGCTCTGCAGTCCCACAGGATCTGAAGTGGCAAGGTGAGCCATGCAGGAACGCCTAGCTTCATGCTGGCCTGGGGGGCAGCCTTGCAGATTTTCTCCTTATGCCAAACGAATCACAGGAAGATATAAAGCAGTGCCTTGGCAGTGCCTCCGGAAAATATGTCAGAGTCCAGCTGAACAGGGACGGCAAGAAAGCAACAGCATTTGTGCCTCGTCGTGAAGGCTGGAGCTTTGCTGAAGAAAGCAATGGCATTGTACTCGCTGTGTCGAGGAGCTACGCTGCGGGTGATGGCAGTCCAGCCCAGCCCAGTGCAGGGGTCTGAGGACTGGGAGGCGGGTTGGGGACAGCGAGGTCCGGCAGAGCCGTGAGGGCGGCCGGGGCGACATGCGAGGCAGGGTGGCTCCGGTGGCTGCGCCTCCTATGAGGATGGGACTGGACCTCCACTCTGCCCCGGGGCCGCCGCTGGGGTGGCCTCGAAGCTTGGCCCCAGTCCGTCCCCGGGGCCGGGCCCCGCGCGGGGCTCCGCTAGGGGGAGCGGGGCCATTTTGAAGGTGAAAGCGGCCGTGCAGGAAGCACTCCCTCGCCGCCGGGAACTACTTCCGGGGGCGGCCGGAAGCGCCGCCGCAGCTCGCCCCGCCATTTACAGCCGCCGGGCGGCGCCGCGCGCGCTTCCTCCCTCCCCCGGAAGTGGGTGGGGCGGAAGTGGTCGCCGATTGGCGGCGGGCGCGGGCGCTCCCCTCCGCTCGGCGGCGGCGGAAGGAAGCGGCGGTGGCCGCGGAGCAGGGGTGGTTGGAGGAGGGGGGCGAGGCGGAAGTGACGTGGCCGCCGCGCCCCGCCCCGGTCGTTGTTCGCGCTCGCGCCCCTCGCGGCGGGGGGCCCCCCCCACCCCCCGCGGCGCCCGCCATGTCCCGCCGCCCGCTGGGGGCCTCGCGGAGCCGAGAGGAGCGGCCGGGCGGCGCCGCGCAGTTGTGAGTACCGGGCCGCGGGCCCTCGGCGCGGCGCGGCTCGGCGCTGCTCTGCCCTGCTCCGCCCCGCCCGCCCGGGGCGCGGCTGGCGGCGGCGGCGGCGGGGGCCTCCGCGCCTCGCTGCCGCCCTCTCCCTGAGCGCGTAGGAGAGCCAGGCCCGGCTAAGCAGGGAGAGACGCGCCCAGGTACGGCACCGCCGTCGCGCCCGCGGCCCGGCCCCGCCACGCGCCTCGCCGCCACCGCCCCAGCCCCGCTGCTTCCTTCCGGGGGGGGGGGGGTTCCGCCTTCCTCTCCGCGAGGGGGCCCCGGCGGAGCGGGAGCGGCACCCCGGGGGCGGCAGACCCGCCGGAAGCGTTGCGTCGTGTCGAGGCCCCGGTGCCACGCTGCCCCGTGCCATGTGCCGGGGCCTCTCCCCGCCTAGCTGCGCTCGAGGGTCTGGCTCCGGCTTGGAGGGCTCGAGCTCGGGCGCGGGCGGAATGACCCGAGAGTGTGCAGCTGCTGGGCGATGATCTGGCTGCTCCTGCTCTCTGCCCCCGCCGCGTGCTCGTCCTGCTGCCTTTGTTGCTCTCCTGCTCTTTGCGCCTGAGTGTTGTGTTTGTCCGGTGCACGGTAGGCTGATTCAGCTCCCTGAGCTGGCAGAACGTTGCTCCTTCCTTTGCTATTAGTGTTGTGTGTTTGGGAGTTCAGGGGACTAACGGTGCCGTGAGACTTGTGCCAGAGGCTGCCAGGAAAGGAATAAGGATGGGATGCTTAAGGGATTAACCCCTTTCAGTGGTAGCACGGTTTTACAGTGTTAATTCAGCTATAACGTAAACCCGCAACCATAGACTCTTGATGCTTGTTGGATAATACTTGAGTCCAGTCATGCCAAGGAAATTGAGAATTTTCTAAGCTGCCTAAGACTTGRTGTGGAAGACTTATCTTCCTGGAAATGTACACAAGCGGGTTTTAAATTGGCAGCGTAGCTCAGATGGGCAGACTGCTTGAGTAGCGACTTGGCTTCAGATGGGTTTTGTAGTCTCTCTGGAGTTCTCTACTGCTTCATCTGTTTGGCTAAGAGTTTCCGGTTAGCTCACTCGGGGCTAAATAGCTGAGTGGTTGTTGTGGCTGTGAGATTGCAGCTTTGTCTATCTTGACCTTCTGCGCAATTCTGCCAAAAATGTTGTTGCTGAAAGAAGACCTGGTCTTTGATTGGTAGAGCTGTAGTATATAGCACATAGTCTGTCTCCTGGCAATTAGCAAGTCCCGGGATAATTATCTGTGCTACAAGAAATGATCCACAATGCGTGAAAAGGTTTCCATACAGAATTATTGTCAAGAACAACATGTTATTTCTGCTGCCTGTGAAAGTTACTGCATTATAGTCAAATGTTATGTCTTTAGGAATGTTCTGAACCTAAATTCCGGACAGGATTCCRAGCTTCTGTAGCTGCTTATGCAAGCTCAACATCAGTTTCTAGATTTCATTCAGATAATTATAACAGAACTATTTTATCATAATATTCAGTTAATACATGGATAAAATATGGCTATGTAAAAGGAATAAGGACTCCAATCAATTTATTTTACTTTGTTTACTTTTGTATATGCTTTCAATTTATAATCATTGTTAGTTTGCCACTTCCAGGATTCAACTTTACCCATTAAAATAAAGGAAGTTGATTCTCTGGAGTTTGTAGTGGCTTGATTGTCCCTGTTTGGTTTATTCATAGAAGATAAAAAGTTGCCCCAAAGTATTAGTTGGGAGTAAAGGCAGACTAAAACACATCTGGGCACTACTGAAGGAGAGTGTTTCTTCTGTCAGCTTTGGAGTATAATGGAAGTTTAAGCAAGTGTTTCTGTCTTTTTGTTTTTGATCTCCACTCATATATTTTTAGATGGCTCTCACATTAGCCAAGATCTTGATATCTGTTGCAGTAATGTGTTGGGATGCCTTGGTGGTTGCAATGGATTTGAAGAATTTTTTTATTTTTTTAACTATTCCAAAGCTATTTTTGTTAATGCATATTTAATACATCTGTATGACAAAAATTAGGGACATAAGATTAATTTTTAGATATTTGGCGTTCCGCTCTTTGAGATTACTTCTTAGTAAGAGTAGCAAACAATGTAGAATGGGACCTTCAGGCAACATTGAAATAGGTGTGTCTGATTGTATGAATGAAGAAAATGGGAATTTTGATCCAGTTGGGGGAAACTTGGACTATTCTTTTTATTTATCCAGATTTGTAAAAAAACAAAAAAAAAAACAAAAAAACCCTTATTCTTAATTTCTGTAGCCTTCTGTTCTCTCTGCTTTTGTAGGTTGCTTAGTGCCACTCCTATTTTTTGAGTAGGAAGYTTTCAATACTGCTATGCCAACTGTCTAGCTAAAGCAAGCCTGACCTTTTTTTTTCCCCAAGAAAAATGTCATCTAGTTGTTGGTCCCTCTGTGAATGTCACAAAACAAGATCTTTTAAAAAAGAAAACCAACTGACTGAATGTGATAGTTAATATGGTGGCATTAGAGAAGAATTTTGACCACTCCATTCCCCTTTTTCTTCCAGGAGTCTGTTGTCCTCAAGTTTTCTTCAGGGGTCTACCTTATACTCAGGCCTTGAGCAATGCTAAAGTATCATGACACTGTAACAATTGAAAGATTTCTAAGTGTGTATAAGTGACATTTGGGAGAGCTTATTAGAAGAAAGAAAAGTTGTACAAAACTCTCTTGCTTTTAATTTTTGGGTGTAGGGAAGGGAGGGAGGATGAAGAGGAGGAAGAAAACTAATTCAGTAATTATGAAAAACATATAGTTTTTTGACAAGAGGATTGCTAAATAATCTGAAATACTATGACATACAATTAAAAGCTGGAACCACCCTTCTGTTTGTTCTTATGCTMCCTTAACAGTATTGGAGTTGCTAATCTCTGCACAATTTGTGGGTTTCCTATTAATAATTTTTTAGGAAAAGAGATTAGCCTCATTTAAAATAAATTAATCTCACACTCCTAAGGGGGGAAACTGATGGAAAGATTTTTTCACTCTGCTTGAGGAATTCTTAAAACATACTCTTTTAAAGAAAAAGCCTACTGAGTGGAGAAAAATAGCTTTTTGCTCTCTTCTTCATCACTCAGAAATGTATAAAGAAGGCTGGAAATGCCTTATTTTATGTTGATAATATATGGAATGTCAGTCCTACTTATTTCTTTGCATCACCTGCAGAGGTCTTTAGTGACATGAGATATATATGGCGAAGCATTCTCAACCTGTATCTGATATAACAAAAGCATCTAAAGTCTTTGACGATGACTTCTTTCTTTTTCATRGATGTTTGAGGTAGATATGTATAAACAAGACTTCTCAATATCTCACCTGAATATTTCCTTTCCTTCCTTCCTTTTCTGTCATTTAGCTTTTTGTATTTCTACAATCCTGTAAGTACCTGTTAAAGAATTTGTTGCAAGTAAAAGAATGTTATTGTCTAGAAAACTGTAAATTTGGGTTTTCCTGCTCTTTTTGCATAGAGTGTGAAAATAAAAAGCTACAGTTGTCTTCTGTAATCATGAAAAGTAGAATGAGTCTGGAGTTCAGACTTTTAGGGGAGGTTTCTTCCCAAGCCAGATTACTTAAAAGATCCTGTTCCTAGCACAGCCTCAAAAACAGTTTTGAAAATACCACTGAAAGGGAGGTGTACACTGATGCAGGGCAGAAATGAGAAGAGTGGATATGAGCACCAGAAACTGGCTTTGCGTCTGAAGAAAATGTTTATGTAAAATGCATCCTCCGTCTTTTTTCTCTCTCTCTCTCTCCCTCTTACCTCTTTTTTCCCTCTGCTTCCCAGCTCTTAAATCTGCCACTCCTGCTCCTCCCCCAAAAAGTAGATATCCCCTTGCTATRACAGATGAAGGAGCACGCCTGGTGAAAGGTTTCTTTTGCCCTTTGATACCTTTTTGTAGCGCTAGCTAGTTTGAGTGGAGTTTAAATGCCTGTTTGCTCTTTGGGAAATCAAAAAGGCTGTAGAGGTTCCAGGTCTWCAGAGCTTGTTGAAAATTTATATCTGAATTCTCCTTCAGAAAATTAATTCTTATATCTGGAAGAGAAGAAGGGTAGGAATGTAGATCATGAGGTTACGGGAGAAGCATTCAAAGATTCAAAGCATAAAAAGATACAGATGCAAATTACTGTCCAGGAGCTCAGTGCTGATCTTTCAAAGTCTGCATTATCAATAGCACTAGAAGGTTTAAAGTGGCTCCAAAAGTGAGCCTTTTCTGCTTTAATTATGTTCAAACATTCAGATATTTCTAATTGCTGCTTTTTGTTTACGCAAAAAATATTTAGCTGAAGTCATTACCCTCAGTGCTAGTCTTTCTCAACTATCGTTTTTGATTCCAAAACAGTTCTTCTACTAAAACTTCTGATGACTGCTTCCACAAGGAACTATGTGGTATATTGCCCATGTCTTTCAGTTTCAGTGCGTTATTATTTTTGAAACAAGTGTTGCAAAATTTCCTGTTTACTGCACAGATATGTCACATACATGTCTGCTTTGACATGCCGTATGCCTAGAAACAAGGCTTTGTACCAAAGCATTGGACATAGGAGTTAATTCTAAGGTTGAAGCAAGGAAAGCTCTGCGTGTCTAAAGCCTTCCATGTTTTAGACAGACAATAGCATGGTTATGTGTATCAGTCACCTAAGGGAACCTGGCCCCTCAAACKCAAGAGATGTCCTACTCTGGGAGTGAAGAGCACCCTTGTGGCTTCTCATTTGCTGGGAAAAGACAATATCTTGACTGACTTCTTGAGCAGATGCAACGGTTGGACTCATGAATGGTATCTCCTATTCACTCTGTTCCACGCTGAGTTGGAAGCCTTAACCGTTACTACGCTGCCAGAAAAAAATGCCAGTGTTTCAAAAGTACTTGAGAGTAGACAGATCTCAGTATTGTTTTCATCTGGACTGGGATTTGGAAATAATCTCAGGTCCTCATTCTTAATACATTTATTGATGTAGAAAGTCAATAGGACAGAGCTAAAATGCTCTTCGTGACTGAAAATGGAGCTGGCAGCTTTGCATTTTATTCATTCTGGATCTGACAAGATCAAGACAATGAAACCTGCTTCCAGTTCACTGGGTCTCTTCTCTTCTGGTGAGAGAAACCCCATTTTGTTCTTATGTCTCTCAARCTGCCATGTCACTTCTGCAATGCTTTGGGCATTAGATTGTTCTGCTGAAAATCCAAGAGTTTTGGGGGAAGATACCTTCATTCAGGCAAACTCACTTGAAGCAGGAAAGATTCTCTGTCCCACAATGGACTTGAAAGGTCTTTTGTCATTCCTATCTTGGCATTTGAAAYGGTCAAAACTAACTTTTGGATTGACAAAATTGCATCTGTCTGCTGTTTTGAGTCTTTAATCTTCATGTGCAAAAAATCTGTATTTACTCTTCAGATTTTACTGGTGCTGATTCCCTGTAATCCTACTTTATGACGCCCTCTACTTGCTAGAGCTTGACTTCTGTTCTTGTAAGTTCTTTAGAGCTTCCACTTATACCTTGATCACACTTGCTCTTTGTGCCGTCTCTTTGAAGATGACAACCTTCGTAGTCTATATCTGCCTAAAAAATGAGTGAGTAGGTGAGGTGTAGGCATATGAGTTGGTCACCCTATATCTTATTCCATGAAGTAAATGTATTCTGCACCTTAACTTCCTTTTCTGTGTATGTCTGAAGTAATTTCTGTTTCCATCTTTGCCATGCAACTAATCTGCTGGTATTTTCCTAAAGCTTTTCTAAAATTCATACTTCTTAGCACTAAGTAGGAGTATTAATTGTAGCAGGGAGATGGGAAAGCACAAAATACAGCTTGTCTGTGAAATCTAGAGATAATGAACTATTTTCCATTTCAGAAAGAAAGGCCCTGTAAGTAGTAGAGGAGGGTAATTTAAGGTGTTTTTTGGGTCTTTTAAATTATTTTTTTCTGAAAAGGATGCCATTCCTTGCTACTCTGTGATGTAATAGTTGGATATTATTTTCAGTTAGTCTGTGATATTTTGAAATGCTAACTCAAAATGTACAGTAAGTAGGTCAGTATAATTTTTGCCAATGAAGTTCCTGAAGATTAGATCTGGCATTTTTCACTAGTTAATGTGCTTCTAAGACATAGCAGCACTGGGTATACAAATCACTGATGCACTTTAATTAAAATATCTGTGCTGTGTTCACTTATGCTATCTTTCTTTTTCTTTTTCTTTTCTCTTTTCTTTGTTTTGTTAAGCATTGCAGGCTGTATGTACCGAGTAGTTCAGACGACGGGACCAGATGGAAAAAACCTTCTGAAATTACTTCCAATTTCTAAATCTTCAGGAAGCTTTGTGCCGATAGTTCAGTCTTCAGCCATGCCAAATAATCCTAAAGCGAATATTTCTAGTCCGGTTCATCTTACTTTTAAGACACAGCTTCCCAATACTACTACACCTTCATCTGTTAAGATACCTGTTTTTCAATCTGCTAATCCTGGAAAGATTATTCTTACAAGGACATTAGACAAACAGGAAAGTGTTAGAGCAGCTTCTGAAAAAGAAAGTTTAACTACAAAATCAGCTGCTAACATCCAGAGCAGTTGTGTTTCAGTTGATAGACTGTCTTTACAGAACATTGCTGTAACGAGTTCATCTAACCAGAGTAACACTGCATACATGTTGGTAAACACAAAAAGTCTTCCAGTGACTGTGAAGTCTCCAGTACTGCCCTCTGGCCACCACCTCCAGATACCAGCTGATGCAGAAGTGAAATCTGTTCCAGCTTCTTTTTTACCACCTGCAATACAGCAAAAAATACTTGCAGCTACAGCAACAAATGCATCTGGCGGAGCTGACAGTACAAAAATGCCAACTGTTATTTACGTGTCGCCAGTGAACACAGTGAAAACAGTACTTCCCAAGCGTCTGCAAGCCATTTGCCCAAAACCTGCCACAGAAGTTTCAAAACCATTAATAATGACAGCTGCACAAAAAGCAAGTAGTTCTCCTCCGGAGGCAGTGACATCTGATGGTCAGCAGTGCCAGCAAACTCCAATGAAATGGATTGTGCAATCACGTTCACAGTCATCAGCGCCTTGTCTTATTCCTGTAAAGTCATCAAATAATATGGCTTCCAAGATCTTGAAAACTTTGGCAGATATGAAGAATGTAGAAGTTAACTCTGCAAATATTTTACCGCTCTGTTCCAGTAGCTCTGGTGGAAGCCAAACAAAAATCACCCCTATTAAAGATAATGCTCTGGTCATGTACAACGGGAAAGTCTATTTGTTGACCAAAAGAGGCTCTGATGTTTTGTCAGCCCAAGCTGACAAACAAGCATCTTCCTCTTCTGATGTTTCACTTAGAAAGGAGACGTCCAAACTAGTTGATTCTAATGCAGTCACTAAAATAACCAGTAAAGTGGTGAATCTGGTATTGTCAAAAAACAAAGGAATGATGCTGTCTCAGAAAGGTCCGAGAACATGTATAAACTCGGAACTTGCTTCACCAACTGGCTTAAGAAAAGACTTAAAGTCTGCGCCTGCAGTTCTGGTGACACCAAGTGTTAATCAGCAGAATTCTACTGTAAACCAGGGAAAGAGTTTGCCCATCAC
Organism: Apteryx rowi; assembly: GCF_003343035.1. NCBI lineage: Eukaryota > Metazoa > Chordata > Aves > Apterygiformes > Apterygidae > Apteryx > Apteryx rowi. The sequence continues at coordinate 101,202 of NW_020448309.1, forward strand.
CAAGAGCATTTCAAGTGGAGTGACCCCTATTACAGAAGTAGGGACGCAGGAAAACGTATGCCAAAATGGCAAAGAGAAGAACCATTCTCCCAAAGCAGCAACTGCTGCTTTACCTCAGTCTAAACAAGACTGTGCTTTCAGTGAAGACTGGCAAAAGGTAACTGTCCAATAAAATGTGCCAATCTCAGTCTGTGCTAATTGCTATACATTCCTGGTTCTAGTTGAATAAAATGGCTATCATTAAATTCACAGATTTTTTTTTTTTTTAACCAGGTGTCCTGACACCAAAAATAATGGTCTAAATTGTGGTTCTTGCTTGGAAAAAATAAAAAGATTTTTATTCAATCAGATTGCACTCTGCAAATGAGAACATGCATAAGGAAGAGAAAAGGGCAGGGAGAAGACAATTTGTTTTTCCTCACCGGATAAATTATGTATAGCAAGTGGAAATGTAGGGATGTTGTTCATTCTTTTGAGATCTGGTAGCTAGCTAATCTCTCATGTTGTTGATGTCTAATGTGTTGCCCCATTCTTGCAGCAGAGCAAGTGTTGACTGTGTTGTAGGTGTGATGAAATAACATAAAGGAGTTTGTAGCTAAATGAGAGAGAACAAGGTGGAAGAGCAGGGTTTGTCATTCTGAGACAAACTGCAGTGTTACGCTAAGTCAGCTTCCATTTCTGGTAGCTGGGAGAAACAAAGGCAGGAGTTGCATTTCCTTCCTTTTGTGCTATGATGAGGAGAGATCCACCGCCTTTTCTCATGGTTTGATGACATGCAGAAGAAACCCCCGAGAGCTTTAATGGCAACAGTTGTTTCCACCTTTATGCTGCCTGCCTACTCTTTTTAAATCGTGACCTAGAAAATATCTAGAAAATCCTTGACCTCTCATCCCACAAACTCTGTACTCATGAAGAATTGCAGGTCAGGTTTTCAGTAGCTCAGGAGGCCAGGATGAGTTCACCTCCAGATGAAAAATTGCTCTAAAGACAGTATGTGCTTACTTGTGTTTGACAGACAGAAGAAAACTGTCAGCTAAGCATATTTATGATCATTTTAGACATTTCAGTCATTTCTGTTGTTCCTCACCTGAATCATGGCTCAAATAGGCTTTTTTTCTTTTGTGCTTTGTAGTGCCCAGTGTTAGCATTCTCGTTTGCTTTAACCTCTGTGAAAATAGCATATCAGATATTTGTTGCTTATTTTCCTTTTTCAGTCCATAGACTGGGAAATGCATGGGTGCTAGACATACTGATGTGAGATTGGCCTTGAAGATTAGAAACAGTCCAGGTTACAATGAGGTTAGAGACAAGAGATTACTAATTGTGCTGTGTTAATATTATCAACTACAATGCAAATATGGAATGTTTTCAGCAGTCTGAAAGTGACACTGTAAAGAACATTATCTCTGATCTTTCATCATCTTTCTTTGTTACTTTGAAGCTTTAGGATAAGTGATTCCCTTGTTGCATATTTTACTTCTATGGTTTACTAGTTGATTGTGTATTTTCTGGATGTACTTGGGATTTAAATAACTARCAACAATGTTAAATCTATGATAATATAGATGTAATTTTTCAAACTTGGCTTACATGTTAAATGTAACTCTTGGAAAATGTCAAAAAAACTTTCCAGCTTTGGTCCAGTGTTTTTAGTAATCTGAGATAGACAGATACATGGAGAGACACAGAGAGACACAGAGAGATTGATGGCTCTCTCACTGTTCATGTATTTCAGATCCAGTGTGAGAAGATGGATTCACCAGGAAAGGTTATTCAAATCAAACACCAAGAGAAGCCACAYTGGAAACAATACATGGAATTAAGGAAAAAATTTGGCCTCTCTAAGGAGGAGAGAGTATACCTTAAGAGAATACCCTTAAGGACCTCCTGTGAGATATCAGAAGAAAGAGTGTGTTCCAGTAATAGCTTGAAAAGGAGAAATGATTCTTGCAGTTCATCGTCATTAGATATGGAAATAACAAATCAACATCAGGAATGTGTTGAAGAGGAAAAGGTATCTTGAAAATTTTCGGTGATAAAATAAGTGTTCTGCAACACATTTAGAGACTAGCATATGTATGGCCAGAACAGAGCTGCATGTTTATTCTGAACCTTCCCACCCCCTGGATTCATCAGGACAAGTTAGTAATTGTTATGGTCCCTGTGAGAATTGTCCCTAGAACTTGTGTACTACAACAGAGCTCAGAGCTRTGTGGTTTCAATACGACTTCAGCACCCTCTGAGAATTTTTCTCCCCTTTTTGGGTTCAGCTGAAGGAAGTTCAGAAAACTCTGAAGAAGTTGCTCTGAAGAAGACTAGACCCTAGTGGTGGCTGAACAGTCAGTCAAAGCCTTTATTCAAGTAGAAACTATACCTCTGTATTCTAGAGTACAGTACCTTATCTATGTTTAGCCTTCTGCAAACAACTGTTTATATTCAGTAGTGCAATGGATATATGAATAATTAATTATTGTAAAGCTTTGCCTTTGAGCAGAGGAGCGTTTGAAATCAGGCACGTGCTATTATTTCAAGGCTCTTCAGTCACTCAGATGACTAGATGTGGCTGACTTCCAAAGTGAGGTATCTACTTCAAGTGTGGTTTTATTGAAAGAAATGGAATTTTGTCTCTTCTACATCTTTAGAGTTATAAATGTCTTTATAAACTTAATCCTTTGTCATTGAGGTTTTCTGGATCTTAAGCTGGGAACTTGCTTGGGTGCTTCTCAAAAGGTTCTCTTGATGTAAGGACTTCCATCTGAATGCATTAAAGTGATTTTATCCATCCACAGCGGTTCTGCTCAGCTCCCCAGTGCTCTAAATTTTCCTCTAAATGTCTCTACTCTACTGAGTCAAAGGCTTTCTCAAGTTTTAATAATTCTATGTTAAGAGCCCAGCTTTGAACAGATCTACTGCCTGTTCTTAGTAAAATACRTTACATTTTAAGTAACAAAACAGGTGAGAGGAATGCAGTCTTAGTGGGCAGTATCTCTAATGTTCAAAGCCTTTTTGGAAATGTGAACATGAAGAATTCTTCTAGGTGTTGAATCTTCCTGTCAAGGTAGATACCCTTGATAGGCAAACCTTTTTCTCTTACTCTCCAGTTAAAGAAGTTAAGCGATAGTAGGAGATGATAGTTAGGCACAGAGAAGGCAGAAGTGGACTGTTGACTAGGGAAGGAATTTAATGCTCCGGAATTCTAAACTTGGGAATTTTTGCCAGTAGATGTTACTGAACGTAGAAGTGTGTTTGCTCAAACTGTTAAAGGAAACTACCTCCACATAGTAATCCTAAAAACCTGCAAGAAATAACTCTTGCATTATGTGTTTAATGTACTGTGATGTAATGTAGAATGATGCTCAGTTTAACAGAAGTATGTTTGTGTATGTTTCTTGACCGTACAGATAATTGTGGATCTGGAAGAGGACTTGTCTAAGAAAAGAAAAATGAAATCCTCACCGCTGTCAGACGGTGGAAAAAGAAGGAAAGCATCTGTCAAATCAACCACAAGTCCAAGTTCAGAAAACACCAGCCCAAGTTCTGTATTACTTAACAAGAGCGTTTCACCTCCACCAGTCCTGTCGCAGCAGAGTATTTCCACAGACTCTGTTATATCCCCTCTAGGGAGGGATGCTGAGCAAGACCCATGCTCTCAAAATAGTGATGTTACAGACTCAGATGTTCCGATTTTAGTGTCTTGTGAAAATGATGCTTCAGTTATTGAAGGTTCCTTCAGAGACGATGCTTTCCCTTTGACTCCCCCAGACTTGGATGAAACAATCAGGGATGAAAAAATAAAACGACTTAAACAGCTCTTAAGAGAACGAGAAGCAGCACTAGAAGAGATGCGCAGAAAGATGCAGCAAACCTGAAATACTGAAGCTGGTGATCTGGACCATGTTCATCTTCATTTCAGTGACTGCCACAAGAAATTCAGTGCTTAAATGAACTTAAGTTTTTCTGGTAGATGGAGGATCTTAATGAGATTTACAATATGTGTGTATTTAGGAAAATATAAGTTTCCTCCTAGAGACCAGGAATATAAGAACTGAATTGTCTAGAATTCTGCTTTTGGGACATCTTTATGTTTCAACGAATGCAGAAGATAAGCGCTTTTATTAGTGTATTCTCTATATTTTGAATTGAGAGGTTTCTGTATTAGTCCTAGAAAATAAACTTTCCCACTGTGGAATTTCATGGCCTATCTCTTAGAAACTGAATGTAAATTGCAAACCCCAATTATAGATATTTTTTTGTTTTGCTAATGTTTTATAGTGCATGACAACTTTTGTGAATTTCTGAAAACTGTCAAATTTAATTGTCATAAAAGGTCATTTGTCAGTGTTTAATAAATACTATTTAAGCAATCTGGGGCTTAGATTTTAGGCAGTAATAATGCTGATATTTATAGAAAACCTCTTACAGCTGTGAAGATGGAACCAGAACTAACACCTGCTGAAGTGTGTCAGTGGAGTTATTAGATACAACAATAACTGCAAGAGAGATGTAAGCCTTTGTAAGGCATTTGCCACCTGGGCAATGTAGAAGTTTGGTTGTGTGTGTGTTTTTTTTAATTTTTTCTAAACAGAATTATGTTGAATCGTTACTTGTTGAAGCAGAAAGGGCACATTTCTTTAACCAGGAGTGGTATCTTTAATAACCCTTGATGAATTTCTCTTCCWTTAACTTGTTCAGTCTTCATTTGAACCTGTCTCTTGCTACCTAAGTTTCTCATTGTAGGAAAGAATAAGCACTCAAACAGTCTTTGCCATCATGATTTTACATATCTCTATAGTGCATTTTCCATTTACCTTTTTTCCAGGACGATCAGACCCTGTATGTTTTGTCATTTGTTGTATGGAAGCCTTTCCTTACCCTCTGTCATCCTTGTCATTGAACCTTGTAAGGCCTTTCTGCAGTTCTTCAAAGTCAGCCTTTATTGTTACTGCCATGAATAACTTTGTACTGTCTGCAGATTTGTTGCCTTAGACTCAGTTATTTTTTCTTGTCTGTTGCTGGCTGTATTCGAACATCATAGATCCCTGTAGCCCTCCACTGATGAGCTCTGTTCACTTTTCTCTGTAATCGCTTTTTGTCTACAAGGATCTTCTCTATTAGCGTATGTGGATACCTAGTATATGTATAGGATTTTGGTGAAAGGCATTGCTGAAAAACAGCCTACTCGGCTTTCCAAAGTATCAACCATATCTCCCTTATTAATATGCACATTGACTGTTGGGAGAACTCTAGTGGATTAGTGAGGCAGGACAACCTTTTACAAGGGAAGAAAGAGATGGTCCCTGTTCTGAAAAGCATGGGGTAGACCAAATATAGAGGAGATGATACTCCAAACATACACAGTGATGGGTGAAGAAGGAAGGTATATAATGGAACTAAGCTCTTCAATGATTGAAATTACTGTGTAAGAGGCAAGTGTCTGTGATGGAGCAAGCAAGTTTGGGTGATTTAACCATGGGCATCCATGGGGTGAGTGTTTTGTGGGCAGAAATCCCATAGTTTAGCATAGGGAAGCAAACACCAAATGAAGGACCAGTGCACAGTGGAGAAAATAATGTGTATGAATTGGCCCTGCTGGCCTAGGTATCTCATGAAATTCAGCCCCAGTGTCACAGAACTAGGAGCACCTCTTAGACAGCTGAGTGCCTGAGGAAACCACTCTGTTYGCTGGACTAGTGAACTGCAGACTCTGCCAGTGAGGCTGAATTGCTCATGGAGCAGGYGTGTACAGGTGTTCATGCCCTTTATTGGTAAATATGCAAAGCAAAGAGGATAATTTGTGGGAGATGTTTTTTTTTTTCCAGCAGTGAATGGCCTTAGGCCAAGGAAGACATATGTTTGCCATCTCATATGTGCATGTTCCTGAAAGTGTGGAAGAAGCATAATTTATGCTAAGCCTGCCTGTTGAATGCAAGCAATAGTGAGGATGCAATCATTTCATATGGGAAGTGTGATAGTTCCTCATACATGGGATAGCAAGCCAAAAAGGGAGTGACACTGCCTCATGTCTCGTGTCTGGTGCTASAGTCACCAGTTGTGATGTTCTTTCAGCAGATGTCATTCATCTAGCCTGACTGCCTTCTGACAAAAGTCTTTCCTCTTTATTTTCCACCGGTCTCTGAAGAAATTAATGAAGCTGAGTTCATTTGTCCCTTCCTTTGGCATGGAGGATTCCAAGTATAAAGTTCTATGATGCACCACCTTTTTACTTTCAAAACCTCTTWTTCCTTAGCAAAGTGGTCAGTTAGGCTTGAGTTTTCTCTAGAGACAATGATAAGATAGTGAAAACTAGGAGAAGAATCCTCACTGCAAGATTGAAGAAATGTGGCCAGCAAGATTTAGTAGAAAAAAGTGTATGGGCTGTTTCCTTGCGAGCAAAGAATGGAAAGCACTTAGTGCAATTCAGAAAGGCAAAGTGAAGTCATCTGTGGAAGAGAAAGAACGAACTTAGATGTTCCAAGAAAGGCAAAAGGATGACTGAGTGCCAAGAGAAAACCCATCATGTGCTGATGCGGGAAAGTTGTGCTAACAGCAACAGCAAAGGGACTCCAACAGCCAAGGACCTTGCAGGTTGTTGGAACTACTCCTCTTCCATTCACRTTACTATCTGTAGCACAAATTATATTTTTCTGCACTGTTATTCCTTGAACTCCTGTGATCTACTATGAGTTTAATTATGCCACAAAGGATAGAGTTCCTTTGGGGACCTTGGCTGCAGCTTCAAGAGTGAAAGTTATTAGCATCCATCATTACTCACAGCCTTGGATGGCAGAAGGTTTTCCAGTTATACACCACGCTTGCTGTGTCAGGTGCATAGCACCATGAAACCCATGGATTTAGGCTATGAATTAAAGCTATCACTTTCAAGCAAACATTCAGGAAGAGTCAGTGAAAGACCTTTAAGGAATTTCTGGGTCCGAAGAGCAGAAGTGGCAGTGAGTGCTAGAAAAAACAGAGTGGGAAGCAAAGAAAATATTGGTCCAGCTGCCAACATCAACCTGACCTGGTGACTTGGGAGTTTCTGGGTAGAAGAACTATTACTGTGCAAAGATGTAATTTTTCAGCTAGAGGACGTCTCACTGAAGCTCTGGCATCTCTGTATGAGGACACAAATTTTGGAAAAGTCTGCACCAGCCATTTAGCTTGAGAGTTCACCTGGAAGCTGTCTACCCTATAATACATCAGGTCCAATTTGGTCCTGGCAAGTCAGCTGCTGGGGTTGGAGATGTGCAGAATAACTGCAAAAAGAGTTAATCTGCAGATATTTATCATCAGGGACGTGCAGATTTGGCTTTCAAACAATGGTGCTTACAAACTGGTTTGGACCATGTCGAAGCGACTCTAAATTTCCTACAGCAAATGTGATTTGAGTGGACAAATTGTGACCAATTTCTGATGGCACGGTTAGCAGTGGGAACAGATACTGAGGCTGAATTTGACATAGCTCTACCTGTCCTCATTCATGGATTTGTGAGGCACAGAGCAGTTACAGTGTGGTCCAAGGAGTGCTTCTGGGAGATGGAAAGGAAGATGGTGCTGCTTTCAATAACAAGACTTAAAAGCATAAGTAGGCTGTACTGGATCAGATCAAAGATACATCCAGCCCATTATCCTGTCTCCAACAGAGACCAATGTGGGAAAGGAAATCAGTAAGAACAGACCAGTAGTGGATGCCTAGGAAAGAGTACAAAGACACAACAATCGTACATGAGACTTCATTTGGAACTTCACTGAGATTCTCATTTTCCAATGACAGTAGCTCTTAACCAGACATGATATGTGTAATACCCCTTGGGTTTTGKTTTTTTTTGGCCTGTGACATTTTCTAATAACAAGGTGAGTATAATCAGTCCTCAAGTCACCATCTCCAAGCAAACAATGATTTAGTAGGCCTTTGTTGCCTCACTCCTCAGTCTTCTCTTTTTCAACTGAGAAATTCTCTATAAGTGTCCTCTGAACAGAAACCAAACCTTTGATATTTTTGTTATCCTTCTCCATAGCTTTTCCAGTTCCATCATGATCTTTTTCAGATGGATGGAGCAGAACTGCTATTCTGATCAAAATCTCATTGCATTGTGGAGTTACACAGTGGCTTGATATTTTCTGTTTTGTTTTCTGTGCCTCCCCTAATCTTCTTATATTCTGTTGCTCTTTACTAGTGAGCTGATATTTTCATGGCCTGATCTACCAAACTTAATGRTTTCTTTGAATAAAGTAGCTCATTCAGAGCTCATTACAGGATATGGAAATACATGATTTTTTTCCTTCACTTGAATTAATTTTTATTTGTCCATTCTGAATGTCTTTTATTGCTCAGTTGTTTGGTATGAGGACCTTCTGCAGCTTAATTGGCTTGAGAATTATGCCATTGTCAAATTTTGTCATCTTGCTCTTCACCTCCTTTCTAGGTAATCTCTGACTGTTGAAGAGCATAGGCTGCAACAGAAATCTCTGGGGCTTGTTCCTTCCATTGATAAACTGACTGTTAAATCCTAGCCTTTATTTCTTCTCTTTAAACCAGCAGAAGGAAATTCAGGTATATTATCAACCAGAGATCCTTGTTTGTAGGGACACCAATTCTTTCCGTAACACTAATGGACTGGTGAAACAGGTTGTCTCTACTGAACCCAAAGAGACTTTTCTTCAGCTGTAGAGAATTATAATAGAAGAGTGAAGACTGGTCTGAACAGAGCATGAATGGCCATAGGAGCAGCAGAAGCAGCAAGTGGAAGTAGGGCTCCAGGAACAGCTGCTGTTGATGGCACTGATATTAGCAAATCATCAACATCCCAACACATCTACTCCACACAGYTACTGAGGACCTCCAGCTCAGGAAACAAAGGGCAGCCTAAAAGAGGTGACAGCCAGCACTCAGACTAAAATGAAAACTCAGGTCTTTTAATAGGTCATGGTGGGAAGATAGAGAAGAAGGTAGGAGTCACAAAACATCCAGATAGAGGACAGTAAGTAGATCCCAATGGCTCACAGATGTGGGGCAGGATGGACGAACAAAAGATCATAATCTCATCTCCAGAACAGCACAAAAAGGCACATCTAAAGCCAGTTCATGGTTGCTGACCTAAAAAGAACCCAGGAGCTGTGAGGATGACTCAGTAGCTGGTTTCATCCTCCGTGTCATGGCAAGCAATTCTCAATGAGAATTTACTTCAGCTTGTTCATCTTTTATTCCTTTAGGATTCTTGTATGAACATAATCTCATATGAATATATAATCCCATTCATTCATAATCTCATTACTGTTCATTTTGTCAATTTGTTTTGCAGCTTCTTATCCAACATCTCAGTTTCAGACAGATCCATCAGTGCGTTCACTGTGGAGRAAGGTTCTAGGATGGGAACCTTTCTAAGCTTCTCTGTGGTGATCATGGATACCAGGGGGTTTTTTTGTTTTTTTTTGGTGATAGCCTTATCTTCTCTGAAGGCGCATTTTTATATCTTGGTCTACTATTCTTAGAAACATTTCAGCAGACTTCCTCTTGATGTTTGAAAACAGATTTATTTTCCCTTAAGTCATTTGCTCATTTGGATGCGAGTTCAACTTGTTCAATGCTTTTTTCTTGCAACTAATGGCTGCCTTAACCCAGTCCAACCACGCTGGCTGTCCCCTTCCATCACAGTCTTTTTTAGATAGGTGACACATGTTGGCTCTGAGCCTGGAATATTGTGTCTTGAGACAATCTCCAGTGCCCTGCAAGCATTTTGCCCTTATTCCTTTTAATTCTCTTGCTTTTTTAAAATTGATGATGGCATCAGTTACCTAGTTGTTTTTAAAATAAAAGAGTAAGAATGTAGTAAGAATGTAAACCTTATTTTAGTGCACAATGAGACAGCTAGAAACTGTTTCCCTTCCTACCACTCCGAGCTCTTAGCTAGCATCCTGACCCAATATCTCTTTGTGCTCTCTGAACATAATGCTCCCAGTACTTGTCAGGTCCTTCTCCAGTTTCGTCTTTGCATCTTCACTACATCTTTCTTCTGTGTTCTCTCTTGCTAGAGCAACCCTCAGCAAAGCCATCCAGCCCAATTGGCAGCCTCCCATTTGGCTTAGTTTTGAGTGGAAATAGGTACTTATTTTTGTATTCCTGCTCTCACATGTGAGAAATGATGATTAAGCTTAACACGATATGACAAACAAGTTGTCCAAGTGGAAAGGCAGGATTCACTGAGAATTTGAGTGGCTTCTGGATATTGCCTTCTTAGCAGGCTTTCCTTTCTTTTTAACAGATGTCTGATATTACAATCTTGTTGATCTTAGCAAGAGGGCTGTGACTCCTTGGCACACTCCAGCTCTGGTGCTTAGGTGCCCACAGGTGCCTCCATCCTCAGTATACTTGCAGCAGCTGGTGTGGTGCTCATTTCAGGAGCATGCTTTAGGGCCACCTCACACACCTGCTCAGCAGGTGAGAAAAACAGTCCTGAGTTCAGTTGTGGTCTCACAGAAAGACACTGGGGTCATTTAGGTGGAGATTTCTCTGGCCCAAGCTTGTAGTTCACTGCAGTCAGTTGTGACTGGAGGGAGAGCTAGTTCACAGGTCCTAGCAAGGAAAACAAGTATGAACTCAGCCACTCCATCACAGTAGTCAGCAAGTAAATGCTGGTGAACTCAACGAAGTTGCTGCAAAACCCGTGCTTGTCTACAGAGCAAGTACAACATCTCAAGGCTTGTCCTCATCAAGGAGCAACAAGAGCAGGGCTRCTCCCTGAGAGAGGATGAGCTGGGGGCTGAGGGTGACCCCAGCACAGGCAGTGCCTTACCAGCCAGGGCACAGTCCCACAGGAGCTGGACTGGGTGGGTAGAGCAGTGTCTGTGGACAGTCCCAGACAAGGTGAGATGATGAATCAGGTCCAAGGTCCATCCAGGTAGTTCAGTCAGGAGCAGCAGGAGCTAGAGACAGGACTGCAATACATGTCTGAGGTCTGTGCAGAAGATAGGGCTGGAGACAATGTAGGTCTGAGGACCATCC
>NW_020448309.1:112275-181122 GCF_003343035.1 Apteryx rowi
AAAAAAAGCAAAGCTAGAGATAGGTCTGAGTGTACACCTACAACATAGCTCAAGCTAGGAGTGGGTGCTCAGGCCTGAGCTTAAATGGAACTCTGGCACCATGGACATAGGGTGTGGGAGGAGGTCCCAGGTGAGGCTGGTCAGGACAATGAAGGCCTGTAAGTGCCCTCAGGGCCATATAAGTTCTGTAGCAGGGAGGGTAGTAGATTTGGGAGAATCTTGCTTTGACTATCTGAGTTCTTGGCCTTTTTCTCAACCTCTGTCCCTAGCCAGCATCATCTGAACTAGCATGGCCATCTTCCTGTGGGGAGATGTGCCACCAAGGGCCCTCAGCAGAGGAGGTAGAATATTGCCTATTGCTTAGCACAGTGCTTGGAGCAGCTGGGCCTTAAGCAGCCCCTGAAGAATGATCTTCTGGACTGATGGGAATGGAAGGGGGGAGGTGAAGGAGGCAATGCTGTGAGGGGAGCATGTGACTCAGGAACAGCTTGCTGGGAGTATAAAGGAACCAGAGTGGTGTTTGGGGGCACTACCAAAAGCTATTGCTTTGATGAAGGGTGAGTGAGGAAGAAGAGGTTTTTCTTTCAACATGTGTTAAGGAAGTTGTTAAATGATGGACTGGATCCTGACAAGAGCGTGATGATCTGAAGTTGAACTTCTGTGGATCTGAAAACAAGCAAGAACCCCAGCAAGTGGTACTGAGCTGGCAGGGGGAAACCTGAAGGTGGTTTGGGTGAGTCTGTGGGGTCTTCTGTGTGTATGTTTTTGTTTGTTTGTTTTTTATCTGCAAATTCAAGAGTATGCTGCTTTTCCTTCTGGCTTTAAATGGAACTAAAACACTTCCTAGAGTTTGGACTCAGAAGGTCTCTTTATATTTGATGTATTAGAAGAATAATGTTGTGTCCCTCTGGAGTGGGGTCTTGATAGGATGTTACCCAAGGCTAGAGGCTTGGGGTTTGCTGAGCTTCCAGCTGTGCTGGTCTGTTGTGACCAACCAACCAGAGCAGTGTCACTGCAAAGAGGGCTGGGGCTTTCCAGAGCAAATATACCTCCTCTGGTCAGGTTGGCCAACACTTAGCGTCTGTGTTTGATAGCACTCCATGGGAGAGAGATACCAAACAGAGACAAGGGGAAAGCAATGCTGGACACCAAGGGAAAGGGGAGAAGAGCCCTATGATCAGGTAGAACCCTACTAGAGTCTTTTTGAGAAGCTGAACAAAATCACTGGGCTTTTGTTTCTCTAGTATCAGGAAAAGGGCATCTCCTTTCTCGCAGGGGTCAAGTCTCTGCAGACCCAGGGCAGTAAGAGGCTGTTGTGATGAACTCCTGGTTAAACCTTGTGCTTAATGAGAAGTAAATAAAGGTATGGAAAAAGGGGTTTCTGCTAGCTGAAGTTTCATATTTTATAGGTTGTAATAACTAACCTTACCATAAGGGTTTACATATTGCATCATTAGAGCGCATGTAGCTACATATGCAACTCTTCAGGGGGCCCTTGATCCCTAGGGATTTATCAGCAACTAATACATGATACTTGTGGAAACCTTCCCCAAGCTATGGAGCCCTGAGTGCCTGAGACTCAGTTAATGTTAATGATATCTGCTTGTCTTCTTACTCTAATGGCTTCGGTAGTTCATAAATTTGTTTTGGGGTTTTTTTTTTGCTTGCAAAACTTGTTTTCACACTGTGAACCATCTGAACTTTGCTGTTAAATAGGGCTTAAGGACAGCTGTTGTTTTTGTACTCTAGGTCTGTGTGTAATCAAATAATTAATCCTTTACATTGGTATAATTAATCCTTTACGTTGGTAGAATTGGATCAAGTATGTTTTGAGGCTTCTGGCTTGAGCTTGATGTGGGAGTGTACAGGTGTGGGAGATTGTTCCTATGAAAACAACTCAGCATAAACACTGATGCACATAGAGCATCTAGTACTGAAAGCTTTGTGGAGCTCAACATCTGGAGCGCACACTGACGAGCTGCAAGAGCAGCTTCAGGGCTGGCAGCGCAACGTATGACATCTTTTGGAAGCAGCAAGAGGAATGAGCAGATGGCTTATGGGTTGGTGACTGCCTCGTGGGAGTATAGGCATACCTCATTTTATTGCGCTTCGCAGACACTGTTTTTTTTTTACAAATTGAAGGTTTGTGGCAACCCTGTGTCAAGCAAGGCTATCAGCACCATTTTTCCAACAGCATGTGCTCACTTTGTGTCTCTGTGTCACATTTTGGTAATTCTCGCAATATTTCAAACTTTTTCATTATTATTATATCTGTTATGGTGATCCGTGATCAGTGATCTTTGATGTTACTAGTGTAATTGTTTTGGGGCACCACGAACTGCGCCCATATAAGACGGCGAACTTAATCGATAAATGTTGTGTGTGCTCTGACTGCTCCACCAACCGGCCATTCCCCCATCTCTCTCCCTCTCCTTGGGCTTCCCTGTTCCCTGAGACACAACAATATGGAAATTAGGGCAATTAATAACCCTACAATGGCCTCTAAGTGTTCAAGTGAAAGGAAGAGTCGCACGTCTCTCACTTTAAATCAAAAGCTAGAAATGATTGAGCTTAGTGAGGAAGACATGTCGAAAGCTGAGATGGGCTGAAAGCTACRCCTCTTGCGCCAAACAGTTTGCCAAGTTGTGAATGTAAAGGAAAAGTTCTTGAAGGAAACTAAAAGTGCTACTCCAGTGAACGCACGAATGATAAGAAAGTGACATGGAGAAAGTTTTAGTGGTCTGGACAGAAGATCAAACCAACCACAACATTCCCTTAAGCCAAAGCCCAATCCAGAGAAAGGTCTGAACTCTCTTCAATTCTATGAAGGCTGAGAGAGGTGAGGAAGCTGCAGAAGAAAAGTTTGAAGCTAGCAGAGGTTGGTTCATGAAGTTTAAGGAAAGAAGCCATCTCCATAACATAAAAGTGCAAGGTGAAGCAGCAAGTGCTGATGTAGAAGCTGCAGCAAGTTATCCAGATGATCTAGCTAAGAGAATTGATGAAGGTGGCTACACTAAACAACAGATTTTCAATGTAGACGAAACAGCCTTCTATTGGAAGAAGATGCCATCTAGGACTCTGATAGCTAGAGAAGAGAAGTCAATGCCTGGCTTCAAAGGACAGGCTGACTCTCTTGTTAGGGGCTAATGCAGCTGGTGACTTTAAGTTGAAGCCAATGCTCATTTACCATTCTGAAAATCCTAGGACCCTTAAGAATTATGCTGAATCTACTCTGCCTGTGCTCTATAAATGGAACAGCAAAGCCTGGATGACAGCACATGTGTTTACAGCATGGTTTACTGAATATTGTAAGCCCACCGTTAAGACGTACTGCTCAGAAAAAAAGATTCCTTTCAAAATATTACTGCTCATTGACAATGCACCTGGTCACCCAAGAGCTCTGATGGAGGTGTACAACGAGATTAATGTTGTTTTCATGCCTGCTAACACAACATCCATTCTGCAGCCCACAGATCAAGGAGGAATTTTGACTTTCAAGTCTTATTATTTAAGAGATACATTTCGTAAGGCTATAGCTGCCATAGATAGCGATTCCTCTGATGGATCTGGGCAAAGTAAACTGAAAACCTTCTGGAAAGGATTCACCATGCTAGATGCCATTAAGAACACTCATGATTCATGGGAGGAGGTCAAAATATCAACATTAACAGGAGTCTGGAAGTTGATTCCAACCCTCATGGATGACTTTGAGAGGTTCAAGACTTCAGTGGAGGAAGTAACTGCAGATGTGGTGGAAATAGCAAGAGAACTAGAACTAGAAGTGGAGCCTGAAGAGGTGACTGAATTGCTGCAATCTCATGATAAAACTTCAATGGATGAGGAGTTGCTTCTCATGGATGAGCAAAGAAAGTGGTTTTTTGAGATGGAATCTACTCCTGGTGAAGATGCTGTGAACATTGCTGAAATGACAACAAAGGATTTAGAATATCACGAACTTAGTTGATAAAGCAGCAGCAGGGTTTGAGAGGATTGACTCCAGTTTTGAAGGAAGTTCTATTGTGGGTAGATTGCTATCAAACAGCATCGCATGCTACAGAGAAATCCTTTGTGA
Organism: Apteryx rowi; assembly: GCF_003343035.1. NCBI lineage: Eukaryota > Metazoa > Chordata > Aves > Apterygiformes > Apterygidae > Apteryx > Apteryx rowi. The sequence goes on from NW_020448309.1 coordinate 116,348, forward strand.
AAGGAAGAATCAATCGATGCGGCAAAATTCATTGCTGTCTTATTGTAAGAAATTGCCACGGTCCCCCCCCCCAACCTTCAGCAGCCATCAACATCGAGGTAAGACCCTCCATCCGCAAAAAAATTATGACTCGCTGAAGGCTCAGATGATGGTTAGCATTTTTTTAGTAATAAAGTATTTTTAAATTAAGGTATGTACATTTTTTTAGACATAATATTATTGCACACTTAATAGACTACAGTATAGTGTAAACAAACTTTTATATGCACTGGGAAACAAAAAAATGTGTGACTCACTTTATTGCAATATTCGCTTTATTGTGGCAGTCTGGAACTGAACCTGCAATATCTCTGAGATATGCCTGTATTAGGGACATCAAGGCTACAAGGGCATATGTCATGCTCTGTGCTCAGTCTGGAGCTGGTTCTTCCCCCTTCCCTCTAGAACATGAGTTGAATGAGCAGGATGAGTGCTACATGCTCTGAATCTTCCTAGACCTGAGCTGTAGGGATGCTCTACATGTGAATTCTTGGACAAACCTGTCCCTCAGCTCAACTTCAGGTGGGCAAGAGAAAGAAGAACAGGTTTGGATTAGAGCAGTTTTATCCTGGAGCAGCCTGTTCAGGTCACTGTTTCCACTGACACTCCTTGTGATTCCTCTCCAGGAGGTACTAAACACCAGAGCTGGAGCATGGCAAGGAGTCACACCCTTTTGCTAAGACTCCTTGCAGTAAGAAGGGGAGCTGCTCAAGCAAATACTACCTGTCATCTCCTGTTCTCTGGAGGAAATTGTGGTGTAAAGAGAGGACTTTCCTCATGGGTGGCTGGAGTTGGCTCTGGTGTCCTTCAGCTGTTCGCAGAGACCTTCAGCTCTGGCATAGTGTATGTGTCATGGGTCAACTCCAGCTACCCAAACAAGGGTGCTACAATCATGGGAAGGATGATGTTGGAGAACAGCTCTAGGCTGAACTTGGGGGCTATACATATCCAAAAGGCCTTGGCCTAAGAAACACTGGAGAGAACAGGGCAAGGGATTGAGGGGGATAAATTCTGTACTGCTTCTCCATTGGGTGTGGGGGAAGTGATGAGGAGACAACTTTTTAATAACCTTCATTTAATTCTTCCATGACATCTGCATGTGTTGAAATGTTACAGGTTTGTTTAAAATACTGATAACATTTGCATTGCTGAGTGGGTAGTAGGTTAATAGCAAAGCCATTTATGTCAAGTTGAATACAATCACTTCATATTTTTTTAATACAAAATAAATGCTTAGAAATATCACTGTTATTGCTGCTAAATTCCTGAGTTATGTTGAGAACATGTTCTCTTCATTAGATACTCCCTGCTACCAGCAGTGTCTGTTCGTCAGTCATAAAGCTCTGCGGTGTGTTATAAAGGGTTTGTCCATGAAGGCTAACGACTGCACGCAAGGAGATTTTCTATATCAGAAAAAGAAAAGCAAATGCAACTTAGACATTTGTCAGTTCTTCAGCATGGACAAACAGTTTCTACAGTCAAACCAAATACCCTGAAATGCAGACCAGTTCCAGAACTATTAACCTGATTACCAAGCTGTTTTCCTAGAGTGACTCCATAACTTGCCATGCCATTTGATGGCAAACTTCCCCTGTGACTGTGATACAGAGCTTGAATTTCAGGAAGGAGGTGACTGTGTTATTCACTGCTGTTAACACACTAGGAGCAGATCCTACTGAGGAAGAAAGGACTGTATTTAATGATGTTCATGCTACAGGTCTTCCAGTGCTGACGACAGGGATATATACTGTTTAGTTTAGAAGCTGGTAAACACAGCCCATCTTGCATAATATCGGGTTATTTAGAGTTTGGTAAAGCGATGTTTAATGCAACTTCATTTTACCTGAAAGTCACGGATATAGGTGAGAAAAAAGCTGAGAAAGGAGAATGCTAATGACCACTCTGAGACAGTACTGATGATGTGAGCTGTGTAGCCCTGTATAAAAGAAGGGAGAAAAATCAGTGTGAGAAGCTACTCTTGAGCCTGCAATGGCACAAATAGGTGTGCTCTGATGACATCTTGCATTCACAACTATTCCCTGTGGAAAAGTAAATTCTCTGGACTATCTGCAGTCTTTAAGAGTGAAGTACTGAATTTGGAGTGAGAATGACCAGGAAAACATGGCTCTGCACAGCTGGGATCACCCTTGCCCAGAACTGAATCTCAAGTGGCTGTAAGTGAAGTGCCATAAAAAGCTTGACGTGGCCAGTAACAGAACTGCTTTACAGGAGTACTATCTTCCTAAAAAGATTGAGGTGCTCCCTTGGAAGTGAGCAGACTTCTGGGAAGCCCCTTGCACTTCAAAGAAGTGGGAGAACTCTCAACTCAGCCTGGAGAGTATTTTCTCCAGTAAATGCCCACCCCTCCAGCAGTGGCTGGAGAGAAGGGGGAAGGCCAGGGAGGTAGGCAGAGCTGTCAAGAAGTGTGTACCCTGCCCCCCCTTCTTCTGCTCCACTTGGGATCCCACCACTGTGGGATACTGGTACTTATCACTTCAAAAGCAGCTATATTGTTTGTATCCTTTGACCTTTTTCTCCTCCTAACTCCACCAGACACCCATCTAACAGCAGTCAGGCACTCCTGCAACCAGCTAGCACATACAATTCATAATTTACAGTTATAACACTGACCGTGAATCTCTGACCAGACAGACCAGTATCTTGACAACAAGTTGAGGCAGTTCAGTTAATGCCCATGAGCTTAATTTAAAATAATGCTAAAAGCTGCAATTGTTTAGCTTCAGGCTGTAGTTACATACTGGCTCAACTGGTAAAGCTCACTGGTCCTGTCCCATGCAAAGTACTGAAAGCACAGAGCTATCTGCAACAGCAGTAAATTCCCAGATGCATTTGTCACTGACCTTGCAAATAATGTACATGTTCCTTCACTGGAGGACCCCAAAAGGCAAGCAAATCTGCACAGTGTGGTTAGGAGCCTTAGCTTACTGAGTGTTAGGTTAGGCTGTATTAAACTTCATCTAATGAACATGTTTTACAGTGCTCGGCATGGAGCTACTCCCATGAATTTGCTTTATTTTCTCCACTCAAAATCACTTACTTTCTCCTGTGGATCCCAGTGCAACTTTTGCACTAAATTAGTTCCATACAGGCCACTATATAAAATAACGGAGGAAATAAACACTGTAAAGGAATATGTTAAGGAAGATTCAAGACAAGCATTAGCAACATAGAAGTATCAAACTCAGCTCTGGATTGTTTCAGCCTGAGGCTGCATGCAGATTTCTGGGCGTTTTTTTCCCAAGGCCTCCTGACCGTAATGAATAGTAATGGTGATGTGAAGCAGACTGTTTCACATCATTCCCTTCAACCTGTAGGTTGTTCCAACAGTCAATTACTGTCACAGTAAAAAATTAATTCTAATCTAAAATCAATCTTTGTATTCTGGATGCTAGATCTTGTTATACCTCCTTGATCAAATATAAGTCCTTATGAAAGCATTTAGACTATGATCAAATGTGAACCATATTATGCACCTTGAATTTTTTTAAGTGATATTTTTCCAGTTTAATAGTGTCTGCACCTCTTTCTCCGATTGCTTTTCAACTTCTCAACCATCTTGAATTCTTGATGTGTGGATTATGCTCTGGCATTCCGTATCCTTTGAAATAGTGCCAAATATAGGGCTATTAACCTTCCTGTTTCCCTTTTAGTCCACTCGGGTTTGATAACTGGTTTGGTACAGCAGCCAAATAAAAACCAAACAAACACATAACAATGATTCCTTATTTGCTTGGAGATCTGAGGAGTTTCCGCATGTAGGAAAATACAAAATCAGCAGGCTACTCTGAGTTAGTAAGAAGCTGCATTTTCAACACCTTACAGAGGTGAAGATACACCACATCAAATACTACTGCCTTTATAAATGAAATTTATATCTTAATTAACTTCCTCAATCCTTAATGGGATTAAACATCAAGAGCCTCCTGATGTCCGAGATTAACTTTGGTGGTGAACAAGGCTGAACTTGCTGGCATGTTTATGCCTTTGAGCACGCAGACTTCCAAAGCTTATTAAAATTTTGATGTGAATGATCCAGGGAGCTCTTTGGTTAGTGATTTGAACACTGAATGCAAGATACCCAGTTCTGCTAATTAAAATGTCCAGTTTTAGTAGTTGTGTGTTACCTGCCTGAGGTACTAGTGAAAGAATTTAATCATCCAGATACAAAAATATCTRGCTCCCACCCTCTGCCTGCTTACAGAACAGGTAACAAACTGCTTTGCTCTTCCTGTGTTGTAAATTCTGCTGTTTCAGTCCAGCAGTGCGTCAGCAATTCTTAAGATTCCTTCTGTCCTCCAGTACCAGATACAACCATTTCACCCATGGCCATAGATTTCTCCCTCTTATTTTCTTTCCTTAATACATCTAGAGCTGCTAATGTAGAAAATACTCTGACAACTACCCTTTCCTTCCATTTTTACAGCTGTCTCCGCTTCCTTCTAATTTTGGTTAGACCACACTGGTTTGAAAACTCTACAGACTTTGGGCTTGTGGCTTTCTTTTTGACATCTGTAAAAGGCTCTTAACTTTCATCTAGTTCATATTGTTCCATTTTAAAGTCTTCTCCTATTGTGTTTGGCTCCTAATTGTTCAAAGCTGAAAAATGTGTTCTCCTCTAGCATCCAAAATGGCCAACTTGATGCAGGCTGTAATCTGTTTGGAAAAAGGAGAACTATACAACATCACAACTTTATTTCATGCTACCATGTAATTCTGCAGCTAACTCCTTGTTACCCACAATTGTCTTCAGTACTGAAATTCCCCACTGGACTAAACAGTCCTTGAGTTAGGACTATCAACTGGCTCTTCGATGTTTCAAGGACCGGACATGATATTTCTACTGCAGACTGAAATTCTCTGAAGTCATGCAGATGACTTCTTATTCTGTATCAAGACTCCTCAGTAGATAAGGATCCTTCTCTCTTCTTTATGCCTAACTGCCAATGCCCAGACTATCACTTCTTGTCTGACTGGAACAGATTATATAATCTTGTAGTAGCAGAAATGGGAGCTCAGTGATCAGCTAGACTCTCTGCCAATGGGAAACTGGGTGTGTGGTTTAGTGTTGGTTTTGGCTGTCAGCCTAGAAATAAGTGGAATTGGTGGGGATTAAATAGGTGGCCTTGATTCAATTGCGGAAAGACAGCATCTAGTGATGATTTTGGACTCATGCCTTTGGAATGTAAATTCCAATCCTTAAGTTTGAGTCCTGTTTGACATGAACCTGAGTCATAATTTTCAAAATACAGTGTTTAACAGAGGTACTGCTGTGGTTCAGTTTCCTGATATTAAATGACTCTGGACAGAAGAAGGCTCCTCTTTCTGGGAGGGTTTGCCCACATTTCTTTAAAACCTGCAGCTGCTTCCAGCACTTGAGAAATGAAAATTACGGGAGATGATGGATTCCAGAGTCAAGGGAAGGTTGTAGGGAATGCCTGCCAGAAATTTCTTGTCTGTTGAACTACAGGATGGGCAGGGAAGAGATCAGAGGTCAAATTCCAATTCTGACTCAACCTTGGCAGAACGCTCCAGAATCTTCTCCCAAGCAGGCTTGAGGCCATCAAAGGCGTTACAGATAAATGCTAGCACTTTAAAGCTCCTCYGGAAGCCATCTGGCACAGTGCATCACTAATGCGCGCTGATAGGTTAGTGGTATTTTCTCTTCTTTTCTCTTTTCCACTAAACCCACCTGTCTCAAGTACACTTCCTTCTCCCCATCTTCAATAATCTGCGGTCAAGACTCCTTGCAATAAATTTTTATTTTGTCCTTTTCACTCCCTTGTGTGCATGGAGAGGGGAGAGGAGAAGGGTTAACCATCCCTCGTCTTTTACTAGCCAGTGACACACTAGTGGGTTTAACCTGATGATTCCCTTTATGCTAAAGTTCCCAGGTTGCAACACAGAATATGACTACATAGTATAATACAAGCTGTGTATCTAAAGATGGCAGGCCATCCGTGGCATATTTTTTTCATACTGGCAGGTTAAACTAACTTATTTGCAAATATTATTGTGTGTAGAAGTTGCTCTATTCTATGGTCACACTTCAGAGCAAAGGATACTGCTTACAATGCTTGAACTACACCACAGTAACACTGTCAGTCGGATCCAAAAGATGTCTTTGCTGTGAACTTCTGGCTGCATCAGGTAGGATAGGACGGTCTGAACCAGCATATAAACAGCCCCTACTCCAAATGTCAGGCAGGCTCCAATCACATGTATGTAGTATAGAATACATTTCTAGAGAAAGAAAGTATTACTAATACATAACCTGTTTTAATTTTAAACTCAGACAACACTTCTATTTTGTAAACCTTTGCTTGGGACTCTACCCACTCAATTATCTTCTTGCATCTGAAGCTAAGCAGTTTTGAAACATGTCAGTACTGAAGATATTTTCTTGGAAATGCCACATAGAGTGAGCTAGAAGCCAGCACCTACCAGCCCTCTATATTGTTGCTTTTGGTAAGTTCTTGTGGCTAAGTTACAGATCACAGTAGTATCTTAACCACAGGAATTTATAAAAGCTGCTCTCATTAGCTGTATTCAAAGAAAAATGGATGGTAACACAGAAATTCGATGAAGGAATCCCTGCAGTTGGGCAGGTAAGAAGCATTATGACAGGCTATCTGTTGAGCTTTTCTGTCTCAAAAATTTGAATGTTTATGAAGGATAACATAATACAAGATAAACACAACACACAATCTAGTCCCCAAAATGATGTGAAAAATGAAATAGTTGGGTTTAGTCCTTTTCTGAATTGCTCGAATTTGAATATGCTTTGTTTGTCAAACTAATATCTTTGAATACTCAGAGAGAACAAGGTTGAATCAGAAAGTAATACTTTTCAAATTTAAAAAATAAATAAACCAACACTTTAGGAGAGTCAAATGTCAAGTAGTAAAAATCCTTAAAACTAGAAATGATTCCAGCAAAAACAACCAAACTCACAATCTCCGCCATCAAAAATTAAGAGTGCGTTCTGTCTGTTCCTCTAATCACTGACTGGGCACAGTACCCAAAGGCAGAAAATTAAGTGCATCTTGCCAATCGTGCAATACAAAGCCTGGCAGCTTCACTGTACTCCCAGTCCTGCAGATGATCATTTTATGCCCTAAAGCATGAGATTATCTTGGTATTTTACCAAGTAACTACTAACATCAGGAATCAGAGTCATGTTTTCTTCACAATCTGAATGTGAACCTTAGAGAGCGCAAATGCATTTTAAGGTGTATCCACAGCAGTACAACAAAGATGGAAATTTAAATTGTATTTATGCTGCCAGTTAATAGCCAAAGGTGTGTGCTCTGAAAGCACGCACTGTTCAGTGATTAGGCTTCAACAGAGAGAAGTCTTCGTCCTGTATGAAAGGGAAATTAACAGCCATAGCTAGACTAGAGCAGTTGCACTGGTTCAACAGCATAAATCAAAATCCTTGTGAGTATGAGCCCTGTGCCATTGCTTTTACTCCCAGCCAGTGAGAATTGTTTGGAGCTCTCTGCTTGATGGTTATGCCCTCCATGTTCATCTTCACACATGTTCTTTCACGTTTTGGTTGTCTTCAGTATCTAGTGGACTTCAGGGATTTTTAGCTCCTTTTGCCTCTGGGATGGCTCCCAACAGAGCTCGAGCACCACTCACATATGCTAGCGCATCACTAGCAACTTTTGTGTTGCTCAAGATTAAATGTCATACAAACTGGTTAAAAAATTAACCTATATTTTGATTATCTGGAAATCTATAAAAAGTAGACATACCCTCTTCTGATCAGTGGTGGAGGCAAATCATGGAGCAGAACACAATTTGGGCCCTCTTACTTGGTAGAGGAGACTCTGTGACCCCGGCTACAGCTAGGGCTGTAGAAAAGCAAACTGATTGAAGTCTCCAAGAAATGCAAAGATCAATGTGCTGAGCTTCCTAAGATGGGGTGTTGAAGCAATGGAGACCTGTGCTATTGGGAAAAGGGAAGTGAGGAAGGTAGAGCTTTCCTTGCTGCTCTCTGCTTCTAATCCTGGCCCTGATCCAGCAGGAGACTAAGCAGGTGCCACTGCAGCCTCTAGTGGCCGAAGGTACCACCACAGACAAAAATCCCCAAATCCTGAAAAAATCCAGCTGATAATTAGTACGACAAGGCTGGTAACTGCACAACTTTCTTGCGTGTAACAGCCAGTGAGGCTCTGCTGATGGTGTGAATACTTGAGAGTATCAGGTTTTGGAAAAACAAACAAAAGAGGTATTGTAGAGAAAAATAAAAAAATGGAGATACTGGGAGGCAGAATTTCAAAAGCTGACTGAGATTGCAGTATTTTCAAGAATTGGGCAGGTTTTGAAGGAAAATACACTGAAGAGGCTAGATTTTTTAGAGCTAGACTTTTTGTGGGGTCAGCTGTTTTTGTTGGWGTTATTTCTGGTTATAAAAATTTTCTAATATTTGACATTTGATTCTCCTGAATCAAAATACAATATACTTTATTTGTGGTCTTTTAATCTGGAACTAAAACTTTCAAATGTTCTATGAGAAGGAGACTGAAGATGTTTGCTTTCTGGAAAACTCTTCTATAATGTTTTGGAACTTCATGAATGGCTGCTGACAAGTCCCAGTGGATAAAGCAAATAAGAAATATGTAAGAAATTCGATACTGAAACTTCAAATTTCTAACAGTTTTCTGTAGGGAATCTGACAAAAAAACAGGTTTCCCCCAAAAAGTTTTGCTTCGAGCCAACCCCCCATATTTTATCAGATAACTCGGTAAACAAATAGAATTCTGGACAGCTTCAGAAAACTGCAAGCAAAGCACAAACCTGGAAATTTGCAATAATGCAAAGTCCAAAACAGCTCATCAGTCCTAGTGTAAGGCCAATCTTATTAAGCTTGGTGATCTTGGATTTTTCTGGATTCAGAGCATGAACTTGTTTATAACGGACATACATGGTAGCCATACCTATGAATGAAGAACCCGAAAGCAGTAAGATCTTAAGCTGACAAGCAGACTGTCCTTTTTAACTGGAAAGATGCTGAGTGACAAAGGCAATTATTTAAAATACAAAAGCTATGTTATTGCGCCCTGAAACAGAAAGTTGAGAACTTGGAAGTCAAAACTGAAATAGTATRATAATAAACACATTGACTTGCTAGATTTTCTGATCTCTTTCATTTGGAAGACCTACTAGGTTGTTCCCCCTGTCCCCCCTATAATTACAGCACAATTAAAGTGGATTGATTGCCTTAAACTTGCATTTCTATTTCTCTTACCAGTCAGGGTTTCTTTTGAATGCATTTTTGGCCTTCTGGAATCTGGAATTGTCATGCTGGCTTTGTGGATAACATCCCTGCAAAACGCTTTCCTCTCAATTACTTAAGAGTATTAAGATTGATTCCTCAGAATTTACCTTTTGACTGAGAATTATGGGCTGTTTAATGATCTGAATATGGAAATTGTTTAAAATAGTGTGCATTTGTTTAAAATAGTGTGCATTCCAGAATTGCTTATAGTTCTCCAAGGACAACTTTCTATACTCACCCATGAAAGCTGAAATATTTAGCATGATCCCAAATAAGCATCTTTCAGGAGGTATTGTCCCTGTATCACTGGAAGAAAAAAATAGTGATCTCCATCTATACTAAAAATACTTGCAACACACCTTTATTTCAGGCTACAAAGAAACCATAAGAAATAGGTTTGCAAAACCCTCCCAGCTATTTTTCACTGAATTTTTCATTAAGCTATACTGTGCTAGTTTCCAGAGCTGTAGGAATAAGCATGGTAAGGACATGCTATTCTTAGAACAAGGAATGAACATACTTGGTATAGCTATTCCTTTTATATTTATCTTAATTCCATATAAAAGGTGAATAAAGAGTAATAAGATTGGAAAATGAAGAACTTGTAAAAGTGAAAGGTCAAAATTAAGGTCATATGTGCAGCCTTATTGCTATCCAGTCAGGAATGTAGATTACAGTATAGATTTACTGATGAAACCAAACTTGGTGACAGCAAGAAGCTTTATTCAAAACAGAGGGCTGGAGATGCACCCCCAATTTTCTCATTCACCATCATTTTAAGGATGCGTTCACAGAGCCACAACAACTTAAAGGTTAAACATTTGTGCAAAAATAGGTAGCTTTAAATAGACTTACTAGTTATTTATAATTAAATGTATATAATTTTAATTAAAAAAACCCTGTTGTTTAAAGCTTGGAGTGGGAGAAGAATTGGCAGGAGTGGGAGGGCAACTCAATAGTTAGATACAGTTAACAGTGCAATTGTATGAACTTTACTGACCTGATGTAGGGTACGAAAGGGTCGACATGGTGTAGGATGATTGCAGTAATGTAAGAAAATATAAAAGATGCAGCTGACCACACAACCAAAGCCACAGGCAAGAAAGAGAGGCCTTGCTGAAACCACCACATTTCAGTCTTGTCTTCTAACTCCAAACACTGAAGAATCAAATACATAAGTTTACTAAGACGTATCTCAAAATTTTTGCTTTTCTTGAGGCAAGCTGTCTATTCACAGTCTGCAGTGGTCAAGGATGACTCTTCACTACAAAGGCTATGCTGGGATGAAATGGATTTGATGTTGCTCTCAGTCCTGTCCTCCAAACCTGAAGTAACCACTTGATTTCACAGCACAGAAGCAATCATAAATAAGCAGAAATCACATCTGGAAATGTTTGTCCTGAAACTCTTAGATCATTAGAAAAAAAACAATAGTGTCACTTTACTGCGCGTCTCACCACTTGTTGCTGCCAGAAGAAGGTCAAGTGGGTCACTGTGAATAATTGACTCCATTTTCTTCTTAACCTGGTGTCGTAACACCATGTTAAAATTAGTGAGGCTGACAGAAAAGGAAACGCTAATAGAGAATATGCTCCAATAGTGACAGTTTAATTGATAGTGGCTGTTGCAGAGCATCTAACTTCCATTAACAACCAACTGGGCAGACATGGGGAAAAAAAGACCTAAAATTACATTAATATTTGCACTCATCTAGGACCTGTCATACTGTGCAACTAAACATCTGTTATAAGTGTTATTCAAATAAGCTCGCATATCTATAAGCAAAAGCTGGCTGCTACCAGCCACACTTTCAAAGTCAAGGACTACCTATTCCCGGTGGACAGCAGCTACCATGCTTTTACAGATGGGAGAAATTTAATTTACAATGGAGTTAAACAGCTAACTCAATGTTCATATGCTACCCAGTTTTTTTTAAGTCCCGGCCTGACAGCAAATCTGTGCCTCTACATCTGGTTCTGTCTGAGCAATAACATGTAACTGTGTCACTCTGACATGATGATATAGAAAGAACTGTGGCTCCTCTGTACTCTTGTTGCTGGAGGGGTGCAATTTTCTATTGGCTTGAAATACAAAGTTCGGCAGAATTTATTTGTCCTGATTTCTATGCTTGGGCCTGTGTTTTACCCACAAAATGATATTCTTCTGATGGAATTCCCTTTAGTTCTCCCTGGTGAGAAAAGGGTGCAGAAAGTGTTTAAGCATGGTGAAACTGGAGACCGAATGGAACATGAAACAGGGAAAAGAAGAGAGGAAGAATGAGCAGTAGAGAGGATAGATCCAAGGGCATCCAGACAAAGCTCAAACAACAATGTGTGAGAAAAGCAAAATTCTGCTTGGAGAGAAAATAGGAATGAGCGCAGTACTGAGAGGATCTGAGGCTGCTATTGCTTACAGTGTGAACGAGGGACTGAAAGGAAGGAGAAAGAGAAAAGCAAAAAAGACATAGGAAGCGTGAAGACTCGGGAGTCTCACAGGAAGAGAAAAGAATTTAAAACAAAAGTGGGTGAATCCGGCAACAGATCAAAACCGATCACATCTTTGCATCTCGCTCTGGAGACCTCAGTGCTCTTCTGATATGGACCAACCGCACACTGCAGATTATTTGGTCACCAGCAGACATTTGTCTTTCCATAGCACATCATCTTGCTGACCTCTCCCAGGGTGCGTGTCATGGGGAGCTTGCAGAAGGCCAATTTGGTAGGTTCACCACATAATGCCTAACAGTCAGTACCCCTTGCTCATTTACCAGAAACCGGTCATTCACTCGGGTGCTTGCGCTCCTCCTAGTCTAGAATTTTAGGGGTTCTAACAATAACAGACGAGCTCTGGAATGACCCTGCAATGTGACGAAAGCCAGCTCTGTTACTAATAACTCTAGAAAAGAATATACAGATTATATCTTTGTAAAGTTAAAGGTTCAGCTGCTTGTAAGAAAGATGTTAGGTAGCAGGTAAAGGTATTTAACAGGAGATAGAGTGAATAAGAAAAAAATGATTGAATTAAAGTTGCTTAATTTCTGACCTTTAAGATTTAATTTTTAAGGTATGCATAACATAACATTTGCCCTTTAATGTGGACTTTCATTTTAAGATTGTAACGCAGTAAAAATAATAATGAACTTAACTTCACAATCACATCTCTTGTATGAGTAAACTGGGAATCTGTATGAAAGAGAAATACATATTTTGCCTAGCATTATCCATTACAGATATATATCCATGAGAATGTAACTCAAAGCTCCTAGGGGTCAGTCTGATACTTACATTTTATTTTTCCTTTAACATTTTAAAGGTTGGGGTGTCTTAGCTTTTCTTAACTAATATACTTTTGCCTGAAAAAAAAGCATAACAATATGCCACATACCTGAGAATCGAAGAGAAATGTCACCTCAAGGGGAATCCAAAGTCATCTTTCTGGTGAAGTTCCCCACTCCCTTCATTTCTTTTCTACATCTTTGAGATATGAAAGAAAATAATTAAGCCATGATGTATTTCTATACCTTTAACTCTATACTGTTTGTTCTTTATCTGCTATTAGCCATTGCCGCCGACAGGACACTGGTTTAGATGGACCTTTGTCTTGTCTCAAAATGGCTGTTCCTATGTTCCAAGTGGTTTAAGAAATGAAATGCTGTCTTTGCTTAAATATATATGGTGGTATGACAGAAAAACAGAAAAATAGAGGTGTTTAAGACTTTCAGATCCAGAGGACTTGTCTATACCTACAGACTTAACTTGAAATGAGAAGCATACAAGAAAAAATGAAATGCAACTGTTTTAATACAATTAAAACCAGTGCCCATGATGATCACTTTCACCCAACGTGATGCTAGTGCCACACTAAATATGTGGCAGGATGGGTGCTGAAGCACACTAGAATGCAACTTGAATTTAATCACAGTCCCACAACTCCTGTCTCCCTTTCACATGAGCGACTGCCACTTTCATACAACAGAGACTTCATGAGAGATGAGACACTGTGCTGCATTCCTGATGGCTGGTGACATTTATAAGCTTGCAGAGATGTTTGCAATGTCTGGGTGYTGGGCAGATGCAGCTCTAGGGTACCACTGCCATGCAGATGCAACGGGACTGACGCTATGCTGGGGATAGGCTCGCAGACGAAGCAGATTCTCCATCTCCTGGAGTATTTGCATGCATATGCAGATAAACTAATCTGGACTAAGGTGAGGTTAGTCAAGCAGAACAGCTATTCCCAACTGCCCACCGGGAAATCACTCTTATTACTTGATAAATATGTCCGCACAGGCAGTTGATGAGCAGCGTCTATTCTAGAGCGAGCCCTGCTGCAGACAAGCCCTCAGTCAATTAAGATTCAGCATCTCTCTACAAGCTATCCTGTTACTCAGCCAAAACCTATGATCTACAAACAAATTATGAGCATTTTCATGTGGTCAGGTGTAAATAGCAGTGTGGTAGCTTCAATTGCAATCTGAGTGCTTTGGTGAGGCACAACTTTTTAACGTGAGTATAGCTGCAGGCTGGTACATTCAAACGGCATGGCGATTAGAGCTGGTTTGTGCCCAGCCGGAAAATTACAGCTCCTGTCCTCTCTTACTTTTGGATTCATACACCCCAGACAAACTCTCCTTATGCTTGAAACTGTTTCCTAAATTTTGTTCACCAAATGCTCTCTCTCAGCTGTGCCAAGTTCTTCCCTGAATTATTCTAATCTCCTTTCATCTTCCTTGCCTTTTAAAATTTGAGTGTAAAGTGTAATTGAGTCCTTTTTCATGCATTATATAGGCAGAGTGTATATACAGGAAGCAGGAATAAGCAAGAACACTCTTTGTCCTATGCAAAGTGCTGCATACATTTATGGCGCTGTCTACCTGAGGCTGTCCAAACTTTCCACTTCTGTGGGTAAGTCATCTCACTGCCAACTCAGGGGGCTCTGAAGGCGGAGTGTCTGGGCAAGCACAAGCACATAAAAAAGCCTCTGAAATCATTTGGAGGCAGGATGGAACTGTCTTGCAGCTTGCCAGCTGGACAGTCCTCAGATACAATTATTATTAATGCCTCATCCTGTCCTATTGTTTTCGGCAGTAAAAAGTAAAACAAAACATACTCAGCCTCCTTGTTTTTTCACAAGGTGCTTTGCCAACTGATTATGTAATAGCAATGGCTGGCCTCTCTTTTCAATATAAGTAAACATTTTCTTAAACACTTATCCTGATCTGTAGATATTTTTGTGTCCTCAGGAGTTTTGAAACCACAGATTAATTTCCACAGATCTTTCTTGTGAGATAGACATTATCAAATCATTATCAAGAGCAAGTCAAGGAAGTGCTTCAAAAGCAAAGATTTTAACCATCTTTGAGGTTTTTCTTTAAATGCAGAAGTGTTTAGCAGCATTCTGCACATGCTTGAGTACGAGGAATAGAAACTACAGAAGATGTAAGCAAAAGGTTTCTAAATGTCAATGCCCAGATGAACAATAGAAAAGGTTGCCTCAACCTGCCTCTTTCCTGCTTTCTCAGGAAGACAGGCAGAGATAAAACCATACTAAGGGACACTCRGTTTTTCTCCAGCAAAATAATCCAACAGACACTGTTGAAGGAATAAGACAAATTAATTTGCYGCATGCATTCCTAAGTGAGCACAAAGGTTGGATGGGGATGAGTCATAAAGAGACTGAACATACTCATTTGCRTAACTTACTGTCAGGGTCAAACTGATAACAACGGTTAAAGGTTGCTAATCCTCAAAGGACTAAAAGTAAGAAAGTAGGAAATGTCATTAATGACAAGCAATTCCTTTTGAGTCTTTCATGGTACTGACACCAAAAAAAGTTTAAGACAGATGGTATTAAATTTTTTGGATATGARGATCAGCTTCCAGAGAGGTGAAATGAGGCTTTTTATCACCTTGCTAACCCCCTGCTACCCAGAATGGTACRGTGCCAAACCAAACAGAGCCAGGCACAAGATACCATGATGTAAGAGTGTACCAATGCCTGCTTTTAGAAATGCAACACACAGTGATACTGCCCTGTTGCTACAACYGACTGAGGAGCTCAGTGCCCAGGATGAACGCATGCTACCTGTCACTCTGACCTGTCTAATCAGCAAAGAGTAGCTAAAAATACGTGAGTATCTAGAAGCAGAGCAAGGAGAGAGTTTGCCATATTACAGCAGGGGATCAAAGCTGCTGCAAGGTCACGGAGACTGTGYAGGTGCCTGTTGTGCTGGGGGCGGCTCAGAGCAGTGGGAGAGAGGGAAGGAGRGAGAGGGCAAGGGAGGACAGAGGAAAGGTTTAAGAGAGGGGCTGGGCAGGAAGGAGCAAGGAACRGAGGGGGAAATGGAGGCGCAAGGGAGAGGCCTGGGGGCAGGGGCCTGGGTGTGGGAAGGTAATGGGGTGAGATGAGAGAAGAGGCAGGGGGCTCAATGGGAGTGATAAGGAGCCACGGGGGCACCGAGGGTCGCTATGGGTGTAGGGGGACACTGGGRAGGGTGGCCAGGGTGTTGTTAAGAGTTGTAGGGTGTCACTGGACAGCGGGGAGGGTGACAGGGGGGGTCACGGGGAGGCTAAGGGACACTGGATGAACAAAACTAGATGATGTCTAAAGGTCCCTTCYGAACCTCGATTGCTCTGTGATTCTGTGACCTGGAAGGTCCCTGAGGGGTGACCAAGGAGGCCAAAGGACACCGGGAGGGTCCCTGAGGGGTGACTGAGAGTGAGGGGGGTGACCAGGGAAGTCAAGGGACACTGGGAGTGTCCCAGAGGGGTGACTGGGGAGGTCAAGCACATGGAATGCGTGTGGGCGGTCAATGGGAGGCCAAGGGGCGCCAGGAGGGTCTCTGAGGGGGTGACCGGGAGGCCAAAAGACACCGGGAGGGTCCCTGAGGGGTGGCCGGGGAGGTCCAGGGCCACTGGAAGGCCTAGGGACACCCGGAGGGTCCCTGAGAGGTGACCGGGAGGCCAGGAACATCCGGAGGGTCCCTGAGGGGGTGACCGGGAAGGCCAAGGGCCACCGGCAGGTCTAGGGACACCCGGAGGGTCCCTGAGGGGTGACCGAGAGGCCAGGGGATACGGGAGGGTCCCTGAGGGGTGACCGGGAAGCCAGGGACACCCGGAGGGTCCCTGAGGGAGTGACCGGGAGGCCAAAAGACACGGGGAGGGTCCCTGAGGGGGTGACCGGGAGGCCAGGAACATCCAGAGGGTCCCTGAGGGGTGACCGGGAAGCCAGGGACACCCGGAGGGTCCCTGAGGGGGTGACCGGGAGGCCAGGGGACACCGGGAAGGTCCCTGAAGGGTGACCGGGGAGGTCCAGGGACACCCGGAAGGTCCCTGAGGGGTGACAGAGGTGCCCGGGGTCGCGGAGGGGCCGTGCCACCGCCCCCGGCAGACGTTTACCTCAGCCGTTTCCGCGCCGTCGCCATGGCGGCCCGCCCCGGCCCCGCCCCGCCCCGTCGCGCGCCACCGCCGCCTCCTTTCCGGCAGTCGCAAAAGGGGCGTAAAGCGCCGCCCAGTGCGCGGAGGTTGAGGTAAATGCCGGGTGCCCCGCGGTCCCGGAGTGCCCGGGCGGGCTGCGGGGCGAGGGGGGGTCTCGCCGTCCCGTTCCGTCCCTCCGCGCTGCCCGGGGCGGGCCGGGGCTCAAGAGAATGGGGGGCGCCGTCTGTGTGGGCGCGGAGGGGGGGGGTCCTGGGGGCCGGGCCTGGGCCTGCGCCGCGGTGCCGGGGCCCCCCGGGCGGGGTGAGGGGCCGCCGCCTCCGGGGCGGCGGGGCCGAGCGGCGCCCTTGCCCGGCCTCCCCTCCCCTCCCCTGCCCCGGCTGCTTGCCGGCGAGCAAACAGGCGCGGGTGAAAGTCCTGCGGGCGCTGGGCAGTGCGGGGTTGTTTGCTCTGGAGGACGAGGTGGTGTTTGGCTGCTTTCCCTGCTTGCTCGGGGCAGGGCCGGTGCGAGCAGCCCCTCAGTAAGAGGGAGAAGTGTAGAGTTTAGTTTTCTGTGCTTCGGCTGTTTTTCCTGGTCGTCCTGGACAACACCCACTGAGGCCTCCTAGGTGACTAACTCCCRTTCCCTGATAGCAATGGGTGTGAGTCGGCCTGCTCCCAAACTTATCAAGCTCCTGCATAAGTGAGGCCCTGTTTCCTTGCAGTCGCCTCTCTTCCTGCTGGAAGGCTTTTCTGAGTCTGGCTTTCCACGGTCAGGAATTGCCTTAGTCAAGCCATGGAGGAGGGAGATGAGAATACTTATTCTTATGCCAATGTYGACCTTAGATTTATGTAGGTTATTTTCTCTTCCTAGCATGGGCYCTGTCATCTTCCTCTCTCAGGCTTTATTCTGCTGAATTTAAGAGTTATTTATTTTTTTTTCTTTTTCTGGTTGACTCTTGTAGATAAATAGCAAACCTTCCTTATTAGCAGCCTTTCTCTACTGCTACTTTTTTACTTCATTTGGAGTGCTATGTGTTTCTGGTCGCCTGTCTCCAAGAGAGATGGAACATCACAAGGGTCCCTGTTTATATGGGAAATGCTGCTCCTGACCTGGCTTTTCCTTTTCACAACTGTCTCATGCCAGTGTCATTGGGCTGTCTTTGACCAGCTAAAGCTGTTATTTCATAGCTCCTACATATTTCTTGCCCATCCTGAATGATGTACAGATAATCAGCTTTCACCTGAACCAGGTTAAATTAAAAAACAGAACTGCGAACTTAAAACCACAGCAAAGCAAAATAAGCACTTTTTTTTGMTCATGTTTTGTTTCTTATAACTGCCTTTAGGTGGTTGTTCACCTTGACCAAAGAGGCAAAGCTGCTTTRAGCTTGTTGAACTTGAGACTTTTCCCGAATTTCCCTCTTTCTGATAGTCTTCAGATTTTTCTGTATTTGTAGTATTTTTAGTGTCTTCACTTGGTAAGCTAAGAGGTATGCATCTGTTAGATAGAGGTAGCTCTCCTAGGGGAGAGAGGTGAGGGGTCTGAGTGTGCTTTAGTCTGTAACATAAGTCAGTAGTGTGATATGTTTCAACTGCTGATGAAATGCAGGCTGGTGAACACAGGATATTTGCTTCAGTAGGCAGCAGGAAAGGTAAAAAAAGAAGAGAGAGGAAAAAAAAAAGAGAAGAGCAGCTTACCCTTTTGCAACTACATTGAGGATACTTCTTCCCTATTCTCTCTTCAACAATGCCCTGAATATCTTTCTTTTCTAAGGAAAAACTGTTTTAGCATCTTTTTGGTTTGCTAATGGCAAAGGAAATGCTCTTTAGAGCAGTGCTTAGAAGTTTTGGGTTACTTTAAACCGTACCTGTGTTCTTCAATATGTCTAAACCCTTTATATTGCAGGATCTTATGATTCTTCATAACAGCTGTTACCTGCCAAATAAAAATTCTGAGGCCAACCGATCCATGAGCGGGCATCGAAACATAAAGAGGCGATGTGGGGAGTCACACTTGGAATCCCCTGCGGGCTGCGGTCACGTTCCTGCTGCTGGATGTGTGTTAAGCAAACTAGTTCAGTTGCCTACACCTCCATTGTCAAAGCACCAGCTAAAACGATTGGAAGAACACAAATATCAGAGTGCTGGACGATCCCTGCTTGAACCGCTAATGCAAGGTTACTGGGAATGGTTAGTCGGAARAGTTCCAGCCTGGATTGCCCCAAACCTGATCACTGTCATTGGACTGTTAATAAATATATTTACAACTCTGCTATTAGTGTATTACTGCCCAACAGCTACAGAACAGGTAAGCATCAGGCCTCTGACAGTTTTAGTTCGTATTTATTGTGATCTAGTAGCAGCTGGCACTGTTCTTCTGTGAATTCTATTTGTGGAGAACTAGTTCTCGCTTAACAGGCCACAATTTTCATGTTTATGCTGTTCTTCRTAAATGTTTGCAATGTACTTCTAATGTGTGCGTGCCTCCATATGAGAACTTGCATGCAAAAAGAGCACGTGTGAATTTTTGGGTTAGCACGCTGCTTGCTGAGTGAAGCAGCTGGGTTCTCCGGGGGGCTGGCGRAAGGGGTGTCACAGGCCAACAAGCACTGTGTGAAACGGGGTCTAGCACCGAAATAGCTGTTCTGGTAGCAGCTGGGAGGGACCTGCTGCAAGAATGCTGCAGCCTCCCAGGATAYGCTCGAGTTCGTGTGCAAACAACTAAGAAACGGAGCTGTGACTGTCATAACATGTATGGCCTGTGCAAGTGTTGCCTGTTTACTTTCTCTGTGTGTGACAAGGTTAGTCACCTTTTGGCTTTGTCTGATCTAGAGTTACCACACAAAAAGAAATGCGAGTTGAATCGATTGACGGTTAATTGAGTCTGCCTGTGAACCCAGCTAGAGTTACAGCACAGCAAAGAACTCTAGATCAGGCAGAGGACTGAGCACCAGAGCGGTGCAGCTTGGGAGAGCACGGTAATCTGCTTCCTCCCTGATTTACGTGACTAAACCTAGCTTATTAAAACAAACACACACCTTTCTCTATCCCATCTGGGGCCCTGGCAGATTATATTGCTGGGTAGCCTGTATTAGGACCTTGGATACAACGTGCTGTGAACTGTGGGAACACAAAATTGTTTTCTTGAGCAGTGTGCCACCTGAGTAGTCTGTGATGTGAGAAGGCTGGATGAAAGGCAGAGGATCTGCTCTTTATTCCGAGTGCACTAAAAGCTCRTGACCTGTCTGCAGGAGAATTGTGTAACTTCTTGTAAAGTCTGATTTCAAGGGTACAAAAGTCTTTACTAAGCATTTCAAGTTACTAGTTTCAAAGGCTTCTCTTCCTCARTAGAGAAGCCTTGTAAGACGCTTGAAGACTTTCACTTTTGTGCACTGGGAAAGCTTTATCGCTTGAATATTCATAGTCTGAAAAGCTGCTCATGCCTATATGGATTGAAAAGGGGACTTATTTGATGCAGAAAATATTTTACTTATTAAATAGCCTGGGAACATCTTGAGTTCAGGTTCTCAAAATGTTTAAACTCCTACGTAACCGAGTCTAGTAGCTGAGGTTGGGGGCATATTTCGTAATCAAGTGACATATGGTTTGTTTCTACCTGGACTCTACAGAAACACATTAGAGGTTGGAACATTCAGCACTGTGCATCCCAGTTGCATATATGACGTAGTAAAGTGATGTTTACCTCTTCTTCTAGAAATCTGTTGAAATAGTTTTGCAATAACTTGTGAGATTTTGCAAGTTTAAAATGAAAAGTAAATATTAAGTTTGAGCGGTGAATACTTCCAGCGGCTCCTTCCTTTTCAGGCTACGGCATCCTTTCTTTTAACTTTCAGTCTACTCAGATAGCAATATTCCCTGGGGTTGGGAGTTTGGGATTCATTTCAGTAGAGAGACTTCAACCTGTCTCTACTTCAGCAACTTAGCAGGTAGATAGGCTGCTGAACCAGAGCATAATTAACATCTAGAATGCAGTTGTGTTCTGGGTGGTAATTAAACTTCTGAAGTACAGACTAAGCTACGCTCTGTGTCAGAATGTCATATTGTTAGCTGCAATCTGCTGTATTAAAACACTGTTGTATATTTAACAGTTCGAGAGTTACTTTGTGCTTAGTGAATGGGATTGTTTTCTCACTTCAGCTGAAAAATGACTTTCTGCAGAGGTAGCTTTYAGCCCTATCTGGTTTGCCATATGGTACTGCAGCCCTGCCTGCTGGCAGGACAGGGAGGATGTCATCGAGGTGGCAGAGCTGCAAGCTTGTGCTTTTAAGTGTCAAGTAGCTGTCTGAGAAGAAAATAGGGCTTCAGGATTCCAGAAACACAGTTTACTTCTGAAAGCACTGTTGCTTTCAGATGTAAATAGCCTCTTTGTAACTTATTCTTAGTTGTACTTTTTTCAAAGGCCAGTTGGCACTTCCAACTGATTGAAGGTATATCTAGGGGAATGGTAGCCACAAAGAAAACAAAATATGGATTCTTCTACTGTCTGCTTAGTTTGGGACAGGGGGGAACCCAGCAAAGCACTGAGCAATGGAACTGCACTTTCTTTTTTGTTTAAAAAGAGCAAAAAGATTTGGATAATAGAGGGAACTGTGAAGTCTTATGCAGATACAAACAACATTTAGTAGAAACACACACTGATAATGAAAGTAGTGTTTAAGAAGAGCCCACAGTCTGATTTTTTTAAAGTTTGTAGAGAAAAAAATTACATGACCTGAAAAGTTAACTTAAACATTGAGTGTCAAATCTATTCGTGAGAAATAGAAATGGTATCACAGGTTGGGATTCCATAGGATCACAACCTCACCTAAGCGTGGTCGTGTGGGGTGACATGTTCTCCCTTCTCTTCTGCTAGTTTGTGTGAACACATTGCTAAAAGCAGAGCACACTGCCAGTTTTCAAGGCAGGATGAGCTGAAATCTGTTTTATATAGATAGATTTAAAAAACAAAAAAGTTGCTCTACAGGGTGTGAATATTAAGGGTTATTAAACATAGATTTCTGTGAAGCTCATGTTGTCTGCAAATGGAAGAAAAATCAGTGGTGCTGTACTACGGAGTACCAAAGTTTTAAAAATCTCAGCTGACATAACAGCTAAACCTTAACTCCAACAATCTGAGCACGATGCAATGACACTGCTCTCAAACAAGCGCCCCTGCAGCCTGGTAATACCCTGTATTTGGTAGTGTTTTAGTATGTGACATCTYGTTGAGGTCTTCTCAAGATGAGCGCTGTGCTCCTGAGGCAGTTGTATGTCTTGGGGGCTAAGAAAATGTTTGAGTTCCTAAATCACTCAGATGGCTTACAAATTCCYCTACAGGAAGCAGAAGCTAGACAAGAGCTTAATTGTGCCCAGCTTTGCATATGCGGTGCTATAAATTTTTCAGATGTACGGTGAAGCTTTTCTTCCTGCTTTAGAAAATTTGCTACGCCTATTAATCTAAAATAGTGCTTTCCGTGTCAGTTTTTTGCATTTCATGTGTCGTAAACCCCCTCTGCCTGCCCCTGTCAGGACTAGCTGTTGAAAGGTGGAGGGTCCGTGCATGTAATTTGTAGATTTTTAGGGGGGAAGTGTGTGCAAATGAACTGTTAAAGGAGGGTGTAAGAYAGCCTAAATAAAACAGGCCTTAAGGTTTAAAAATCTTTTACCATCAYTGATGATTTCTTTCTTAGGCACCTCCCTGGGCATATATTGCTTGTGCATGTGGCCTTTTCATTTACCAGTCTCTGGATGCTATAGATGGGAAACAAGCAAGAAGGACAAATAGCAGTACTCCGTTAGGAGAACTTTTTGATCATGGCTGTGATTCACTTTCCACAGGTATTGTCATTTTTTAATTGAAGTATGAGGGTTAAGTGACTCTCCTTCTGTATTCCAGATTTGATCCCTGAAAAGTCTTGCTTTACCTGTTGTTGAAGAAATGGACAACTGATATTGCTGACTGTGTAGCTTTTCAGTCAACTCTCCTGTCTGTATACAGTACTCTTAATTAACTGAATACGACCTTTCTTGTATTACGCTGACACTGAATGAATTAAGGATGTAACTAATTCAGTCTGAGCCATCAGTTTTCTCTGTATACTTTCTCAGTGTCAGTTTTGAAAATTTACTATAAGAAGCACACAAAGTGCCTTTCCATTTTGTTTTAGATCTAACTTATGTATAACAGTTGCAAGACCAGATATTGAGCCTGAACAGCGGGACAGTAGAAGTCCAAGTTTAAGACTAGTATGAATAAGATTGGTTCMCTTCACGGTATGCAGAGTTCATTCAGCCAGCTGGAAGTTGAGCCCCATTTCAAAAGAAGGGATCAGATTATTTTGATTACTTAAATTCTAAAGCTCTTATACTTTAAATTTTTATAAATTGTCTTGTGTTTAAAAAAAATGCATATATACCTTATGAACCTTGAATGACAGACATTGGATTTTCTCAATGTCATGACAGAAATGAAGAAAATGGGGGGGAAAAATGTGTTCAGCCTTGGATATGTGAGAAAACTCCAAAACTCTGGCCAAAGGCTCTAATTCCATAAATCCCTGAAGTCTCTTGAGATTTCAAATGGCATTAATGTCARTGAAAATGGAGGGTGCTTCGAAGTCCTCAATACTGAGGACTTCTGACAACTGATAAGAATTTAAATATATTTTTACAGTCTGTGTTTTGTGTTGTTTTTCTTTTTTTGCTTTTTTAAATGGAAACATTAATTTCTTAACATTTATGAAATAAAATGCATCAGGATAATTTCACGTTGTCTCTCCTTTTCTGGGTCCTTTGTTAGATTTGCTTCTGGTAAGGTTCTTTACATGCGTACGCATTTTATTTTATTTATTTTTTATTTTTTACTATGTGACTGATTTTCTTCTGCAGTCTTTGTGGTTTTGGGAACTTGTATTGCTGTGCAGCTGGGAACGAACCCTGACTGGATGTTCTTTTGTTGTTTTGCTGGAACATTCATGTTTTACTGCGCACATTGGCAGACGTACGTCTCTGGAACGCTGCGCTTTGGAATGTAAGTAACCCGGCTGAAAGTAAAACTGAAAGTTATGCTGCTTTCCGGTCTAGTTCAATTTTGTGTAATTGTAGTTAAGATCTTTAGGGTAGTAGTAAATTGTTTGTATTCATATATATGTGCATATGGCTTGTGATAGCTATTATATGTTGGATCCACAATTAACACAAGCCAAATAACAGTCAGTATTAGGAGTAGAAAAATATTCTTTTGCCATCTTACTTAATCAGGAGCTTATGATTTGAATTAAACCAAAATCAGGGAAAGTACATGATGTTTCTTCCCCAAGAATTGAACGGTTTTATCAGATGGTGGCAATCTGGTTTTAGTTATTCAGTTAAACTCCTACTTATCTCTTTAACAATATTACTTGACTTGTCATGATGTATAATCTTTACTATTGCATACAACTCTTAACATAGTCTGTTAGTTGACATTGTGCCTGCAATTTAAAGTTCTGAATCTCTTTTTAGTTGGGGTAGATTCTAGTTCAGTAATGGGACCAAAATTGCAAATTCCACTCAAATTCCATGTCTTATGGGTTAGCTCTCCAGAACGTATTTCTAAAATGTCTGCTCAAAATAATAAGATATCGTAATGATATTCAGTGTTTACTGGGGGGAGGAAATCTAGAACCGTATTGTAATCCTGATTACACCAAAGCAAAAGTAGTTTCTCTGGTAGTCAATTCTCTRATATTTCAATGTTAGAAGTAAGACATTTGGCTCAATTTATGTACTGTTTTAGGCATCTTGCTTTCACACCATACTAAAGGTCTCAATGCTGAGTACTTTTAGCTTCCATTGAACTTTATGGGACCCTAATAATGACACTTTCCCAGTTTTTGGAACCTTGGCATGTGCTTGACTTTAYAGGTGCAGGTATCAAAACTACCTGATTTGCCTCTGTGCTCCAGACAGATATGTACGTTACTACTGGTATTCACTGTAMATTTTTCATTTGATGGTCTCTGGTGAAAAGTCTTTAAAATTGGAGACAATATTTTGCAGCAGAAGCATTGTTATGCATGGTTTTATATTATGAGAATTTGATGACCCATCAATAAGTAGYTAATGTAGACAAGGTAATAAGGGCACAGAAGTATGCACAGCATTATTTTAGATATCGGACAGCACTGAATAGTAAACACATTTGTTTCATTTGCCCTGTGTCAYAAGGTTAATAGACTGCCACAAGCTGACATTCATTTCTGCGGCAAAAACTCTGTGATTACTTAGTATTCCTGTAAATGATTCTCACTGTTTGATATTAGTTTTTTTTGAAGCTTTTGTTTCACCAAACTTAAAACAAAAAAAGCCTGTATTTTATCTACCCTTTCAGAGCCACGGGGATGTACAGGCTTACGATATTCTTGCTCTTGAATAAGTGCAGCTGAAGACAGCTATTAAAAGGAGCTCATAAGTAGTTAGTGTGCAGTAACTTGTTCCTGTCTCTGTACCCTAAGTAGTCACTGTATGTCAAAAATAGACCAAGGGAGCTATTGAAAGTGGTGATGTTATAGGAAATGTGACAGCATATCTAACTTGCCTTCCCTTCCAAAGAAGCAGGAAAGGGCATGCAGTTGGTGATTGCTTATTGTATGTGATGAGCCAAGAAATTGTATTTCATTATGGAGATCAACTTGATAGGTAAAGTGAAAAGGGCTCAGGGAAGAGCAGCAGACCRCTAAAGGGCTTGATGAGATCAATGTTTTAGTCTTTGCGCACAGTTCAGACTTGAAGAGTTAARTGTATAATCAGCTTGGCTTGCTGAAAAGTCTGTCATCTTCAAAAACAACCAACCAAATAACAAAAAACCTTTTAGCGCGCCACATTTAGTGCATGCTTGTGGAACTGAATCCCGATTCGTGTGTAATATTGCTTTGCCAGCCTTGATGATTCACTGAGTGCAGATTGCACTTTGTGTCAGACTATCTGCAGAGCAGGAGTGTTCACCCTGACGGAGGAGAAAGTGGGATTGTTTCTGCCAAATTCCTACAGAGTATCGCAGGTGGAGTAGGAAAACTGTTGGTTTAATTSTGCCTGGTTATTGAATACATCAGCTGTTCTGGTTCTTCCCACTGGCAACTGCTGAGCTGTCCTGGGCCTCTCTAGGATTGCAAAATAATCACTTGAGATAGTAAGGTCTCGGTGATCTGTCTCCATCTTTAAATGATCATATACTTTTATTAGGTCTTGGCAGCTGATACAGACCTCTTGAAAAGCAACTTGAATTGCTTAAGTAGCTCAAAAATTAGCTAGAGGTCAGTGTTGCTTAAAAATCCACAGTGAGGAAGCCGGAAGTATCACAAAACAAATTGGGTAGGTTACAGTAAAAGTCACTATAATAACATCAGCAGCGCAAAGACAGCAGGAAACATCAGAGCGAGATATAGAAGTGGGGTTTTTTGTTTTTTGTTTTTTTTTCTTTTCTCCCTTCTTTTAAAGAAGCAAGCAGCCTACCTGGAAACAGGTTTATGAAAGAGCAGGCATATGCTGCACACTTAAACAAAATGATGATTCTGAATTGCACAAAAGCATTCAATATTGAAGCAGTCCAAATGAGTTGCTTTGTTTTCCTGTCCTGTTTTTCAGTGTAGTAACTGGTTTATCTGGGTTGTGAATTAGCTGGGCCACGTTACAGAATGAGCTGTGYTCAGGCCTAGTTTTATATGGGCGCAGCTGTGCCATAATTGGTGCATCTCTGGTTTGCAAACAGTGCGCTTTCTTTTGCGCAACATAAAAATTGAGCTGTTAAGCCCAACTGGACTTCCACATACCCGTGGGGAAGYAGATCTGTTATTTTAGGAAGACAGTGCAGGATATGAAACACAAACCCTGGAAGGAATTTGCTTGCAGTCAGCTGAGTCCAATTACGATTATTAGCTGTGATATTATTAGTTGTGTTTATTAGTTCTTTCTGGGCCAAGCTTACTCCACTTGGATTCACTGCTTTTGCACCTCCTTGTTGTGCTGSCTTCAAGGAGGATATTAGCAGCTGTCCCTGTGTTTATGCAGGTTCAGTAGTGTAGCCAACCTTAAACTCAGTGCAGAGACAGTCTGACTCTGYGGGAGCTATTTTAAATCCAGTATAGTAAGCAGTGAACCTGGAGCTATTAGTCTTTGTAAGATCTGAACTGGCTTCCACGTTGCATCTTGATCGCTGTCTTAAGAGATGTGACCCACAGCACCCCTGCCACTGTGTTGGAGCTGTGCAGGCACAGTACCTATAGCACAGAAACAGAAATGAAGACATTATAGATGTGGCTGTGCTGGCTTGGGGACAGTGCTAAAATCAGATTTTAAAAAACMCAGGGGCACCCATCAGGGGTCCACGTAGAGACATGAAGAAGTGGCTGCACCATGAACTCCAGCATTTATTTCTCTCATGAGTTATTGCATTATCTTGTTTATTCCAAGCTGCTTTAATTGAGATAATGGAAAGCTGGCAGTCGTAGTAATCAAAGATGTATATAGACAAACAATGAGATGGAAATTGGTTTCTAAGGGTGCTTCATAAAGCTAGCCAATGAGTTACAAAATGTGATCTTGAAGCATTCATAGTTAGAGGTTTGGATAAAGCATATTGGCAAACATTAAGAGGAAAGAACATTTCTTAAGAGCATTCATAGAACTGAAAAGTTACAAATGTTACTTCGCTGTTTGAGTAATAGTCCCTAGTGAGTAACAGTCCCTAGGGAAAGCAAAAGAATTCAGGCTATCTAATGAAACAGCCACTATTGAGGAATGTTGGAGAATCTTGGAACATTCCTGTTAAATGACACTGTAGCAGTTGGACGTGAGCAAGAACCCCCTTGATAACAGAGCGGCTTAGGAAGGGAAGAACATTAAATTGTCTAATGTTTTGAGSCCTCCAGCAGGGGTATAAAAGAGATTAGTAAATGAGGGTGCATGTCAGAAAACAACGAAAACAACTAAAACCCCACCTTTCTCTAGAGCACTTAACAGAAAAGGAGTTAGTGTGTTGTCCTGGATAGGCAATTCACACCGAATCTCAAAATACATCSATGGAAGCCTTYCAAGTCAAGAAAGTTTAGCACAGCAAGTGCTTGCTTTTGGGAGCAGTTTCAAGATCTCAGAATTACAGTAGGTGATAAGGCAGTAATCCCCATAGCTATACGGTTTAACACTTTCCATCTTAGTTCTTCAGCATGTTCTGAAGAACTTTAACACCTCTGTTATTTGCAGAGGAAAGTCTGAAGTTTGATGTAGAGCCTCTCGATGTCGGGGAGGAYGTTGTTTCTCTACACTTGCAAAAAGTATGTGTTAAGGTGTAGCCGTAGTAGGTGTGAAGTTTGCTGCTTGCAGTCTGTCTTCCTCGGTGTGCTTCAGTTACTCGTTGCCACCGGCTGGCATTTCACTAGCGCTTTATGTGTGTGTGTGTATTATGTATAAATATGAATAAGTGCCTTGCTGCAGTATAATACATACAGCTGAAATTAATGAGGGTTGTAGTAAACCATAACGGGTTTTTCCGTCATGATCCTCCTCCGCTTCCTTTCTCTCTCAGAAGTCCTTTGACAAAGTGTTTTACACTGGGAACCAAGCAGTCGTGTGCTGAGGTGCTGCTGCTGCTTTTTCTGCTTTTATCGTTGAAGGATGTTCTTACCACTGTGTGAAGCTGAGCTCCAACATGACAGATGCAAGCTTCACCTGTTTATCTCATCTGCAAAATGTTAAATCTACCTTAATGAGCAGCAAAAGGAAAAATTGACRTGTCAGCTGAAGTGTATTACAGAAGGGAAGGGAGAACAGCTTCTGGTTGATTTTTTAATTTTGTTTTTATTTAGAGATGAATTTCCTGTAACTGGAAATGGTTCTAATTCAGTGAAGCATTTCTTCCTTCTGTGCAGTTTGCTTTTTGATGCTATTTGTGTACATCATTGCATCCAAGTGAGAATGCTGGTTTGGAATGAGTTAAGATTCAACTTCATAATAACYTTTAAAACTAAAACATTTGAACTTCCAGCTTGTGACTTCTTAGCCTTTTTCTCTCATGTGATGATGAACATTTTCTCCTTGGTGCAACAGTTTCTTTAAGAAAACAATCTTTTGTCTCATGCTCGGATTCATAGTTCATTGCCCAGCCTGAGTAATCCCACTTGCACCCTTGGTAGATGGGGATAAGGCAGATGGAAGAATCATCATTTCTTGGACCAAAGTGCTGCTGCACAAAGTACTAAATAATATCCATAACCCCTTGAGTTTCCCAGCCTCATAACTTCTGCTTTCTGATGAGGCGAGAGTGTTTTTTCTCATCTGCTTTGTCCTACACCAGAGATGTCACAAGGACTTCTGTGGGTTGGGAAGGAGGAGGATGCATACACACCCTTCATAGTGTCGCAAAGTATTAAAAAAAGAAAAAAAAAATGTTGTCAGCTGTATCAGTAATGATTGACTTGATTTCACAGCAATCTCCAGTGTAAGTATCTGTTTCCTGATGCTTTTGCTTGATTGACTTTCTCAGAAAATCTCTTTGGTTTGAACTAAAGCCTTTTGGTTCAGCCTTTTGGATGAGGAAAGAATTGACTGCAGCTGTCTCTAGGCTTTGCAACTTGATTCAGTGGTAGCCATTTTAAAGTCTAATGTCTTGGCTCGTTTCATCAAACCAGGATGCTTTAAAAATTGCATGTTGAATATGCTCAACAAATTAGYGTTGACAAGTGTATATTCTTCATGCGTGGCTAGCCAGTTGCATGTTGCCTGGTTCAAGGTGCTTACCGACTTGGCAAGGCAACCTAGCAGAGCAAAAAGCAAAGAAAATAAGAGTCGTCACTGGCAATATTTAAATAAAGTTAAGCACATGCCTAGGTTGGTGGTCCCCTCTGAAGTTTTCCTAAATAATGTTAACATTTAGCCACATCTGAATTAGAAATACCACTTTTTGAGTAATGTTGAAAAAGAAAAGAAAATTACAATGTCCAAAAGTAACAAAGCTGGCTGTTGTAAATATATGCAACTTTCTCTTCCTGTAGTCCCTTAAAATATCAAATATTACCTTTTCTAATTATATACTGTATATGTAATAATTAAAATGATTATTGGCCTGAAATTCAGTTTACCATGTCACCAAGCATGGGACTGTACATCATACTACACTTTTTTTAAAGCTCTGACAGTGCAATTATGAACCTTGTTTCTCTTTTTAATCAATTGGCATGTTACTTGATGGCAGTCCGCATGCTTCTGTTAAAAACATTTTGATAAGTACTTGCTTTAAACCGAATTTATTGCTGAATCTTTTTTAAACTAGGTGGTTTGATGCAACTTTAATGAGATCAAGTTTTAAATTACCTTAGTTACAAAATAATCTTATAAACCTGTCCCATAGCAGTCGATGTGTATGGTAGCCGTGTTTGCTACGGCTTATTTTTCATCTGACAGGGGTGCAAAACAAATGTATACAGGACATATAGTTCAGTTACCACTGAATAGGGGTCTGTAGCTCCCTTGGCTTCCTCTTTAACATTATTTGCGGAGAAGTCAAGGAAATGAATGAGCATGGAGGCGTGAGTCCATGTTTTCTCTCAGATGTGGCTCACTGAAGATGCGGCCAGGGAAGCGTGAAGAAGATTGCTTTGTCATGATCTGCGTTTCCATCCTACAAAAAATATGCAGTAGCGTCTTTGTGCAAAAAACTCATATTTCGAGTGTCATTCACAGGCACGAGCATGGGGTAGGAAGATGAGAAATCCCGAGCTGTGTGTTTGATTGTGGCTTTTATTTGCTCCRACTTGGAGCAAGGAATTTCATGCCGTTTGCTTCCTCACACGCAAAACGGCGATTATATTTGCCCACCTGATGGAATTGTACCGTAAAACAGTAAATTAGATAAGCTCTGTATGGAGTTTCAAATGTGCAAAATACTACACAGGTTGCAGTATTTTTATCAATTCTTTGATGCTCTAATTTTTTTTTTCCTGGTCATTAATTCCCTTATTCTGCCCTTTAAATTGTCTCAGTGGTGAATTTGTGATGCTCTAAAGGAGTTGTCTGTATTTTGTTTTTCATGCTGCAATTGAAAATCGGTTCTCCTGGGTTAAATTAGCTGCAGCGCTCAGTAAAATGTTTTGCAATGTTTCTTTCCCTCACGCGTAGATTTGATGTTACGGAGTCTATGCTCTGTACAATAGTAATCCAGCTTCTCACAGGAACCCTGGGGACCTGGTTCTGGAACTACACGGTAAAGCGAGCGTTAATGCTATCCAGCAAACAACGGCATGGACTAAGAGACAGCACCTTTGTCATGCACATAACTGGTATATGAGAAGCATCTTGCTAAGGGTATTTCACAAGTGCTCCGATATGAGGGGGGGAAAATGTTTGCAAAGTATGAATGAACATCCAGTCCGACTGAAAATTGGTTTTTGAAAGCATCACGTTTTACTTGAAAACAAAGCAGGAGGCTGCCCATTAAACAGAAAAGTTTGCTTTGAATATTTTTATTCTGCACCAATTCTGGCATCACCTAAAAGATAGCCAGGGTTGTGGAAGCAGCTCTGTAAGCRTGGGTCTAAAATAATGCTGTTGGAACTGCTTTTTAAAATTGGAGAGATTTTTTTTTTTCTTAATTCAAATACCTTTCCACCAGAAAAAAGAATTGCTTGGCTAGTTCACGGAATTGCATGCCATGCAATCGCTTAAAAAGTTGCCAGTTATCGATTAGAAATAGCTGTTTTGACCTATGTCACTTTGTCCTCATAGTCCAGTCACTTAACTGTGCTTACAGCTTCATTAAGTAACTTCATTTCCTGGTTGTCTTTATTTTCCGAATGCTTTTCCYTATGTCTGTGCTAGAGGTATCCTTTTCCACTCTGGTTTACCACTCTTCAGAAAGGACTTTCTCTTCCTTATTTCAGCTTTTTAAATATGGTGTATATAGATTTTCTTCTTTTTCCCAGTAAAGTGGTATCATTAAAAGTGAATGGTTTGGGTTCCTTGAAATTTCTCATATTTGTTGAATGATTATCCCTGAATATTTCAAGGAAAACCCCTGGCTATAAGAATASCTTTTTAATAGCCTACTTAAAACTGCAGCACACTTTAAGTAAAACTATCATGAGATTTTTGTGGCAAGCAGTTTGTTTCAATATCTTTTATTAAACCTGCATTGATGCAAATTATGCTGTTCTTTTTGTCTTGCATTTAATATTTCAGCATAATCTCTGCTTTCATGAGGCTATTAAAAAGATTCTTTAATTRCTAGTTCTAATTTAGATTGAACAGTATTAGCAATCCRGTATATCGTGTTACATCCACTGGCTGCATCTGACACTAGGCGAAATGTCAGTTAAGCCTGCTCTGAAGGTAGTCAAATGACATGATTTTTTTTTTTAAATACTTTGTTGACAGTATATGAAAGCCTGGAAATACTTAGTTTCGGGAAATGGTGATGCATCAAGCAATGACTTGAAGGAAGGAAGGAAGAGTTTAATCAAGATTTTAGCCTGTTGTGATAACTTTATGACTATTCCTGAAAAGACTTAGTTTTAAAATGTTTTTCCTTAACTGCTAAAACATTTTATGTCTTTAAGTCACAGTTTGTGTGTGGAGTTTTTTTTTGGTGATGGGAAGAAACTCAAATTCTATAATGACAGTGAATCAAATAACAGTTTATTCTCATCCATTTTAGGCAAGAGGGAGAGGAAAGTTCCAATTCTTTGCATAGGTAACCTGGAACCGATAGGCTCATCACGGTCTCCACCCTCGGAAAGGATGCTTTTGCCTTTCGTGAAGAAAGTTAGTTTTACAAATAAATAAAATTGCTGTGTGTAGTGGATGAGCCGGGCATAAGCGTTTTGTCACTTTTCCTCCAGCAGCAGAATGCTAAAAGTTTGCTTATGACAATTTTCCTCACACGCACAAATTTTTACCAGTTTTTAAGCATACTGAAATACAGAATAGACTTAATTTTCTCAAACGCTTGCATATGTGGCTTCGTGTTCTCTAGCACTTTTAATTTCAGTCTTGACTTCTWAATGAAGATACTAGCACTTCCAAGTCGTTTACTCAGAACAAAAAGCCTCATGCTTATTTTACACAGTTTGAGGTCAGGTGGTATAGAATTTATTTCAGTATTGCTTTGTTTCTGAGATGGAAAAGCTACAGGAAATATATATTCACACTATTCTTTATCTGATAACCRTTTCATATAACAAATGCATTTCTAATGAGGAAAGTGTAACAATAAATCCCCATTTTAAAAATTCTAGATGACCCRGCAAAACACGAAGCGACTAGATTACAGTTCTTGCAAAATCAGTAAACCTTGTACTTGCACGTGTTGGGTACTAAGGCTTTTGTAAAGCCAGCAAGGGAAAAAAAAAGGAGGTTCTTTAACAAGCTCTTTTATTTTTTTAATTAATGAAGCTTGCTTGTGCCTTTAGCCTATGGAGAAATTATTTAAAAGAACACTTAAGTTTTAAACAATAGTATGCTTGAAGATTTTGGAATCAAAACAGCTTTACTGTATTTTGAAGTGTAAATGTGCAGAATTCTAAATAGCTGCAGTTCTGCATAC
The DNA here is from genome assembly GCF_003343035.1 of Apteryx rowi. NCBI lineage: Eukaryota > Metazoa > Chordata > Aves > Apterygiformes > Apterygidae > Apteryx > Apteryx rowi. The sequence continues at coordinate 149,676 of NW_020448309.1, forward strand.
CTCCTCTTGCAGCTTTGCAATGTCACCCTTCGTTACTTGTAATGGTGTAATTTGGCTTTTGCTTGTGAAGTTTTACCTCAAATTTTGGTGTTTGTTTCATAGACCAGAAGTGGGCAGTTTTAACGATGTGCTAATATGGTTTAGCACGGTATATATTGCATAAAGAGGAATCACAAATGAGGGAGCTGATGTATGAACTTGTAAAATGGTCAGACTTTTCTAGAAAATGAAATGTTAAAACAATAATTATGCTGCCAGTATCTTCTATTATTATAGAAAACGTAAGTGTGAAAGCTAGCAGGTAATCTATACTCACGTTGTGCATGACCAGAAAGCACATACATACAATAAAATAACAAAATACAATAAAAATAGAGTAAAACATGTTGCAATGCATACAGTGCAATGCTTGCAGTCTCACTGCAAGAATTGGAGAATGCCTTCTGAAGATACGTATGAGCATACTGCTGTCTTGTGAATTCAGACAGCCGGGGAGTAAGGGATAAAATGTGTATTTAAAAATGCACAGCTCCCTTGCTTCCCCAGCTTTATTCGAATGCAAATACTTCGTGTCCTCATTTACAATCCCTAGTTCACAACAGTAGCTGGTGCAACATGAACATTTTTTGACCAAGTCCCTGCTTGCCAGCTTCAGTTCCGCAGAACTATCATTTGTTATTCTTTCTTAACATCGGTTTGCTGCAGAATTGGTGTTTTTCAAGGTTGCGGTTTAAATGTTTTTCTTAGCCTTGCAATTAAATGTTCCGTCTACACGTTTTTAGTTTGTTAAACTACCGAGTCAAGGGTCTTTGTAGCTTTGTCTTCAGTGTCTAATCTGTCTTTGCTCCTTGATTCTTTGCCTGGATGCTGCTGGTGGTCTTAACTTGACTCCAGGTCTTCTATTTATTTTCTAAAGGATGAAAAAGTCCCCGGTTTATTTGAAGAAGAGCTCTTTGGGACTAAGCGGCTTTGTGTCTTTTGAGGAACTGCTGCAATAAGTTTAYGTCCATCTATTGTGGTGCAGGCATGTCTCAGGAAAACGGCTTGTTTCATTTTTCTTCATTTCTTAGGTATTAGAGATCCRCCGCATGTTGTGCATTATGTCTCCACATCATCCTAGCAACGTAAACTGTTTGGGCAATGCTGACATGACTCAATTCGTCAGGAAACGTCGGGCAAAAAATAACCTCTCAGGTTAGGGGAAGTGTGGCCTAAGTGATTGCTGAAAATATCCCCGTTAAGAAGCTTTGAGAAACCTCCTTAATTTAGCTGTAAAACTTTAGGCTGCTAGCCTTGCCCATTTGTTTTTCTTAGGATGTCCACTGCAGCATTAAAGCAAGCAAATAAATAAAAGCRCGAGAAGAAAATGGAATCAGACTTTGAACTGGCTGATTCCCATCTTGCTTTGAAATATTTCTGCTTTCCTGCAGGTCTGCTTATGGTACCAGGCTTTTAGCCGTGTTTATCTGAYGTGCTGACTTCCCCAATAATAATAAAAAAAAAAGGGACCTGCAGTACCAAAGGCTTCTTCCCCACTTTTGATTCCCGAATGCTGTGGTTTTTTTGCACCACCTATCTTTATCATTCGAGTAAAAATATTTTTCACTGTTAGTCAATAAATGATCTGCTTCTCAAGCTTGATTTCTACAGTCCTTAGCATAAGATGTGCTCTAATGTGCAACAGAATTCTCTATAAAAATGTAATTTACTCTCTGGAATATTTCAGAAGGTGTTTTTATCCCCCTGCGTCGTGAATAATTTCCCTAATCACTAAAGCAAACTAGATATTTTTCCCCCAAAGGTCCGTGTGGGCGATACGGAAGGGCTTTAGCCAGTCTAGGTTCAAACTGATCAAGCAGCTTTTTCCTGTTGCCCAGGTTTTTGCTTTGTCGTTTTTAGGCACCTTCCCAGTTCTCCCCAAACTTAAAACCGGTAAGGTGACTGAGGCAGTTTATGGATCTTTTTATTACTACCACGTTTTATCCTGAAGTTACTTACGCATACGAGTTAATCATTAAAGCCGAGGAATGAACGTCCTCTAGATTGCCTGATATATGTTAACGTTTTCCGGGTAATGCTGTACGTTACCTTTTCATCTGAGCAAAGCCACTGTTGCATTGCTTTTTAGTTAGTATCCTTTCATTTTATTACTGCGTTGCATTTTAAGGGCTGGCTAGCACTTCTGTGAAACCTAGTAGCAGTCTGCTTGCCTTGCATTTGGAGGCCTTAATTTTCTTCCCTTTTATTCCTCCTTTTACTCCCTTGTTTTCCAAGTCTGTAGCTACGCAGCCGCTTTAGCTTAGCACAGTTTTGCTCTGCTGCCAAAAGAGGCGGTACAGACCTTTCGCTGCCCTCTCTGTGGTGCTTGCATCGTTCCGAGGCCACTCGAAATGGATTAAAAAAAGCAGATCTGCTGGAAACTGGGGCAGGAACTGTCTTTTTTTCCCCCCTCTCCCTTTTTTTTCGTTGAGTCATTTTAGCTGAGCCAATTTCCTGATGCAGCTGGTGGCATGAGACTAATGCACAAGGGAGAAGGGACTGAGCAGTTGGGTTTGGGGGGAGGCGAAAATGGTTGGAGAAATGGAGAGGCCAGGATAACCGCTCCTTTTTAGCAGCAGCATGGATTTATTCCAGTTTAGGATGACGGCGCCGCTACAGCAGAAACTGCAGCTAAACGGAGAGAGGAACAGCGAGCCGCCTCCCCCTTTCGCCCAGCTTCTCTTTCCAAGCGTTGTTCCCTTTTTGTGGTCTGGCTTCGAGGAGTTGCCCATCCGGATTCCTGTAGTCGCGGATTTCTAAGGACAGAAGTGACCGTTTGGCAGTCGAATCCTGCAATAAAATTTCCCTGGGTAATTGCAGCTTCAGGCCTGTGCTCCGCTGGCGTAGAGCTTATCTTTTACAGAGTCATCCAGCGGCGATTTTAATGCGTATGGGGACAGAGTCCCCTGTAGGTAATATGTTCCAGTCATTTTTCACCCCCGCTATTAAGAACTTGCACCTTATTTATAGCAGCAGTTTAGGTGGCCCATTTCTTGCCAACGGATCTTACATCTTTGCCTTCTGGCTTAAGGAGCGCTTTAGTGTCCAACATCTTCTCTTTATGCAGAAATTGAAGTTAAACCTTAACTCTTTTGTTGTTGTGCAACATGAAATTCTTATTATACGTCAAGAAGGAGTTTCTGACCAAGCATCATCCTCATGGTTCATTTCTGAACCCTTTCCAGCTGCCTTGTCCCTGTTTTTTTTCCTTTTTTTTTTTTCTCTTTAATAGTGGAGGGCAGAACTAAGGGCAGTGTAGTGAAGGCTGTTACCACAGCTGTGTCTAAAGACGATAGCCCTAGCTTCCTAATCTGAATCCAGACACTGCACCCATGGATTTGGTTATTGCCTTCAGTGGGCTGCCAGTTTCGTCTAAGAGTCTGTTTTTTGGAAACCTCGTCTTGAAAACCTTTCATACCTCGTTTTGAATGATCTGAGTATGTGATCTTGTTTTTTTTTTCATTAAGATTAGTGCTGCCAAAAGAAACCTGTTCTGCTGTCCAAGTAAAGCTATAAACTTGAGTTGCCTACACTAGTTACTAGTCAGTGTTTCGGTGAGTTTTTTTCTAGCTACTTTATGTTCTTCTAGATCACCGACAGTTGCAAAATACACTTGTGTTAAACCCGTGTGGACTTACTGAGCTTCTTCAGCCCTTCCTCAATTGGACGCCCAGAAAACACATTTCCGTACTAATTGTAAAAGCTAAGAGGAAGCAACTTGCATTTAATCAGGTGTTTTGTCGCTCACTCTTCTCACGTGTCCTGAGCATCCGTAGCTTTTTCTTGCAAGGTATTTTAAATGCTCCATCTGTTTGGGTGAGGACTGTTTGGGTGAGGACTGAAAATACAGATTTTTTTTTTTTAAGAACTTTTTTACTTTTTCTGGGAATTGATTTTTTTTTTTTTTCCCTCCTCCCACCAAACCGGTTTCGGTTGCCTTACAAGATTGTTGTCGATGAAATCAGGATATAGGAGGACCCCTGAAGCTATTTCCTGTGTATTTCATAGCTGCATGCTTGACGTAGTGAAAAGACAAATTACAGAGCAAAAGCGTGTAAAGGAAATTATCTTTATTGGAATCTTCTCTAGCTTTACTCTGACAGCCCCACCCTCCCAAGCCAAACTCTTTCGCATTACAGAAGCCGGCTAGTACATGGCTATTGCTGCTCTCCTCTCTTCTTTCTTGCCTTTTATACTCTCCTCTGCTGCCTGCTGCTTCGCTGCTCATTTGCTTTATGACTTTGGGAGGCAGCAGCGGGAGTTTGCAATAGCGACAGCCGTAGGGTTGGGCGCCTCGTATCCTGTTTGCGTGCTGTCGGCAGTGCCGCCACGTGCCGATTCTGCTATTTGTTCCCTAGGTGCCTGTCCTGCTCTTAGGGAGCTGTTCAGAAAGTCTCCGGGCTGGTGGAAAGGTGACGTTGTACAGTGGGAGCTGGATGCGGTGGTTTTTTAGTCTGCTGCAAGCAGCAGCCAACGTGTGGAGAATTCATAGTAGGAAAAGAGATCGCATTGAATCCCGTGTACACTTGCCCTTTTGCTTTCTTCTGCTTTGGGGGATGTTCTACATGGAAATTAGATGCAGCCTCATAATTATCACTTGTTCATCTTGCTCCGCTGCTAAAGTGGAAATCCATTTTGGCTAGACTGGAGGATCTACTCCAAAACTGGAGCAAAGGCTAAAGAAAGAATTTGWGGTGGTACGCACTGATCTGATATTAAATTGCTTATATGGTCTTGTAGGTCATTTGGCAAAAAAAAAAGAAGTTCGTTATTCCCGATGCCTATGCAGTTGTGCTTAATATCATTAGAGTCTTTACAACAGCCAAAGAACTGGTTTTGAGTATTTTAGGAAGAGCTTTATGATTAGAGCTAATGCATATGCCATAAATATTTGGAACCGACCCAAAGGATTACTTTTGGTACAGTATTGCCATATAAGACAGTATTATACGGCTTCCTATTATACACCAGAAAGTTCCTCCTCTTTATGTTTTACTTACATTTTTCTTTAATTGTGTTTCTGGAATCGATTTGTATGGCCTTGGTTTTTCCCTCTTGCTAGCACTGAGACTTTTGCCTGATCTTTAAAACAAAGTCTTAACTTGAGTCGTTTTTGTAAACTTTTTCTTCCTGCCTTTCTACAAAACATATTAGCTATGCTAGAACCAGAAGTGGTTTCTCTTCTTGCTGCATGCTAGATACTGAATTGCGTAATCTTTAGCAATGCAGCTGACTCTACAGTTTACGTACGCATAAGCTCTTCAGAGATTCAAGTTTCTTTGAGTTTGGTGCTTCTCGGAAAGAATTCATTTAAAAAAAATAGTAGAATAGGAGGAAAAAAGTGGGGACTAAAAATCCTTCCTGAATTTTATCATCTGAAATCGATTCATTTTTCTTGGTGGGCAAGGTTAAAACTGAATATTTATTTCTGTAACTGATATTGGTCAGTTAAAAGAAAAGTTCCAACTGTTCCTTTTGACAAAATGGATTTTTATCGCACTGTGAAATTAGGAAAAAAAACCATGGCACGGCTCTTTTAACAAAGAAACTAAAATATATTTTGCTTTCTAAATTATCAATGCCTCTTTTGTTTTCCTGAGTATTTTTGAATTTTTATACTGTGCATGATAGAGGAATGCTGCTGAGCTTGCAAATAATTGACTTGAAATTGCTTTGAATAATTCTGGCTTTTTTGGCTTTTTATACCTAATCAGAATTGATGTGACTGAAGTGCAAATCTTCATAATAATCATGCATTTACTGGCGGTGATCGGAGGACCACCTTTTTGGCAATCTCTGGTAATTTTGTTGTATATCCTATTTAATGCCTGTTTCTATTAAGCAGTATAAAATAAGAATGATCTAGGAGAAAGCTGGAAGAACTACCTGTGTAGAAAATTAGTTTCATTTGTGAGGGAAAGCTCTCGTATTTCCTCATAAATGGAAATACATATTCTTAAGTATGGATTAAATGGCAATCATTGTGCATTCTGGTTTTACCAGAGTTATTTAAAGAAGCCATTATTTTGTATTCTGCAGGTAGAAAGATATCAAACATTTCATGGACTTAAGTGCGCTATTTGGATATTATTTTGTCCTTTTCTGAAGTCCAGCTGCTTTTGAGTGATCTAGCCAAAGCTTGAATGAACAGCGACCCACAGAATACTGAATTGGGTTGAAGCCATGGGGGAAATTTTTGGAGAGCAGCTGGTAACCCTCAGTAGCTAATTTGGTCTGAATGTGGAAAAATTGCCTCTATCTATWTAAGATATATATTTTTAAATGATGGCGATCCTATTTGTGTACGCTGTCTGCCGTGGGCTGATTACATATAGATCCCGCAGACTTTAATGAGGCTCACCAGGCCCTGTCAGTTGGCAGATTTATGGGATATCACAATTTAATTTTATATTAGCGTTACTGAAGTCCCCCCTGCCCGTGGCTATTGAAACAGCATTGCCCAGAGAGAAGCATCGACACAACAAATTAAGAGAGAACTACTGAAGTATTGATTTCATGGAAGGTTTTCCTTCCTGAGTGGTTGTTGTGTATCTGATGAAAGCACTTTCCAAGGTGGATAAGGCGATCTTGGTCTATAAGAAAACCAAGAGATAGTCAAAAATTACTGAAATGCTCTAACTCGAATCACTGAATTTCTAATCTGCTCCATAAAAGTAGATAAATGAACCCTCTAATGTTTTAGAGTTAATCCTGATTACTCCAATTTTGCTACATGTGCTTCCAGGTTTAAAAGGAAAAAAAAAATACAAAAAAAAGAGACCCTCTCCCGCCCCAGCTGTTACATAACCTGCAAAGTAAATACCACCTATAAAATTATGCATGTGGACAGAATTATTTCTAAAAAATGATCCTACAAGTCAGCTTACTGGTGCCAAACTTCTCCAAAGACATTAACGTGGTCAACATCCACAAAGCTATTCTGCATTGGAAATAGGGATTCCCCAATTCATGTTCGCAGTTTCCTTTTTCCCTTAAAAAGATAAAATAATTGCTGCCACAGCAGCTTCTGGCATGATTCAGTGCAAGATAATGTTTGCATGAGAAAATTTAAAGTTCTTCCCTTTTATTATTTAATAACTTTACCCTTTTCAGCCAAATGCTGCTGCAACAAAGAACTCTTATTAAATTTCGAGACTTTGCTTAGACAGCTCCCAAAAGATTAAAATATTTTGAAATCTAGTGTTGGATTTATGGATGCATTTCTCTAGAGAGCAAACTTCAGCCTGTTTCCCATGACAATTAGGAATTTCCCTTTTTCATTCCACTTGTGAGTTGTTTTTGTTTACGGAGATAAACATTGCTTACTGCTTGCAGAGCAAAATATAACTCAAAGAGAAAAAAAACTCTTTTCCTTTAACATTTCATGTGACAGCAAAATTGGTGTTTTAGTGTTTTGGTTCCTTTTTATAAGGAAAAAGAAATTAATGGAATAAAATACGTGGTTGTATGCTCAAACATTCCACTTTCTTATGCTAACTTGTGAAAAGCAAAACAATCTGAATTTACCAAATGCAGAATTGTGTATTTTGTCAATTGTCGCTTTCATTAGCTTGCTGCTTTTTCCCCACGAAACAGTGTATACCTGTGCTGGCTTCCTTCTTTCTGTCAGTGTAGGTTCTCTTTAAAGCTTTTTAAAACGCCATTCTGCAAGGCTCCTGGCATCCAGTAACTTCTGGTGGATGGTGAGTACTATTTCAGCCGCGATCCTCATTTGGCAAACGTGAGTAAAGTAAGCAAGCTTAGGTGCAACGTGTTTGATTTATTTATCACTATTTTTGAAGTGAGAAGTGCTAGAATTGCTCCTATTTTATCCCACAGTGGAATTTTTCAAAGAATAAAGATTTCATGAATAGGAAGCGAGCTTGGTTTTGACCCTTTATGAGTTGTTATCCCTGTTGCAGATGTGATAGAACTGCACGTAGACACAGCTCTACGCTACAGGTGGGATCCAGCCTTGCCTGAAGGACCAGCAGAATACTCTGACTTGCTCAGCTGGTTGAGCTTTTTCTAACTGTGAGTTAGCCAGGAAGAGTTTCTGGAGGGAGAGCGTCTGTGTGTCCGCTTACAGATGTCCTAGGTGCTCTTCAGTGTTGCTCCACTGAGCCCTCAGTTGTGCTCTTTTCCTGTCTATTTCCCAGTCCTTTTTATTCCCCATTCATTGTTGCTCAAAGCTTTGATTACGCCTAGCAGAATCCAGAACGGGTCTGGAGATCTCAAATTGATTTTTCTGGTGTATGATTCTGGATTCGCTTTAATCCATTCTTTGCCTGCTGCCACTTGTTTTTATTAACGTAGAATTGGCCTGTGATACTTTTTTCAACATTATCATAGTCTTCAGAAGTTCTGCTGGTGTTTGACTTCTAGTGAAGCCTGTGTGAATTACCAGCAACATCAGAATAATTGCATGGACTTTAGTGATATGTGGAACACCAGACAAGGAAATCCTGTGGTTCACCCTGTGGTCTCCCCTTTTTAAAAAAGGCAGGGACTGAAATGTCACTTTGTAGGAAGATCTCTGGGTACAACTCCATCTCTCCCTCTACTCAGGGTTTTTTGCCATGCTATTTGCTTGCGTTTGCTGCTCTTAACTCCTGGCCCTGCTGCATCCATTTCATATGCAAAGCAATTTAGCAGACACTGCCTTTTTATACCTCTCTTCTGACTTCATCTCTGCCAAACTTTTGCAAGTAGCTTGGTTTCCTGTTATTTATTTCTGCCAGATAAGTGCAGTCTAAGACCTATCACTCACTGCTGATGCAGCTATCAGTGGAAGCAAGAAAGAGTGTTAATAAGGCTCTAGCAAAGATGGATGTTATCAGTGTGGTCTCATCCTTTTCCCTTTCCTCAGCATCACTCTCGGAGCCATGTTAGAAGTGGTTTGGAGATCCTGGGGGTTTTTTTGCTCCCCCCCCCCAACCTGCTCACTTCCCTTCTCTTTGGGAAGCTTCAGGTTTAATCTCTTCCTGTAGGTGCAGAGAGCTGCCCTTGTGTTCCTCTTCCTGTAGAAGAGCAAATTCACCCCACTCTTTAAATACCAAAGTATCTTTATTGAAGCAGGTGGCAGCAGAGATGCCCTCACTTATAACATTGAGATGAGACCTTCAGAGCTCCTGTTCCTAGTAATATTAATGCATGTTTGACTTCAGCTAGCACTCTTCAGTCTATGCCTTTTTATTTACTTGTCATTATTCTCCCTTTAGCATCTTTCTGAAAACATTTTCTTTGACTAACAGTGCAGCCTGAGCAAGGGAGAAGTATGCTGAAGAGTGAGTGTCATGGAGCTATGCCACCTGGGAACCCTGCAGGACAGTGATTTGGAGAGATGGTCTGTCTGCTCCTCTGTAGGCTCTGTAAGAGCAAAGCATGAAGAGGCAGAGCTTGCTCTGTCTCTTGTCATGTATAGTCCTGAAAACACCGAGTGGTTATTAAGCTGTTAAACACAACAGAGAGCTAAGAATCTGTATCTGCTAAAAGCTATGCTGAGAGTGTGATTCAGGATACTAAAATAGAAACAACTTGACCTCATCTGAGCTTCTGTATGTAGTTGGACTCTTTGCTGTTTGGGAGCCAAGTGTGTTTATTCAGTAGGGAGTGGCATGACTGCAAATATTGAATTAAGAGACCAAGAAGACTTTTAGTAGTTGCATAGATAAATCTAGAAAGTTCTTTTTTTTTTTTTTTTTTCTGGGAAGTTTTCTCTCAACACCTGGTTCCATAACATATTTGCTGTGGTTTGTCACGAACTTTTTCTTCTTCATTTCTAATTTCCTCTGTTCTGCTCAAAACACTGCTGTTAAATGAAGATGACTACTGCCTTTCTTTCAAAGTTGCCTGTGCTCATTTTTCACTTCTCTAGCAACCCCATCGCTTGCTCTCTTAAGCTGGGTGACTCTCTGAGATGACCTAACTGATCGCTGTCCGCTTTCCTTGTATGGCCCATAGGGTAGAATCTGGTTTTTAAGGATCTTTGTTTAATTATCTCCAATAGCTCTTGCTTTGCCCAACTTGGTTTTGAGCTGCAGCTGTAAATTTTTATGACAGGCTCAGGAAAAGATCATCGATACACTTCTCCGCTTGATAGGTGCGAGACTTAGCTAGTGAGTTCTCAGTGTTTGGAAGGGTAGTACTGGGAGAAGGTTTCTGCTCGTTTCTCTGCTTTTGATAATTCTTTTCAGGTAATCAAAGAAAAGTCCCACTGATCAGGGAAGTTTGATGGAAGGATCATTGGGAAAAATACATACTTCTCTGATATGCTTCCTAGAAATTTAAATCTCTGTATACCAGAGAGAGAAAAGCAAATGTGTTGTTGGAAAGTGGAGTGTTTGAGTGCACCAGAAGTATGTAAATCCAATTTTAGTTTGCTTGTGCATACTTTAACTTCTTATCTCTCTACCATTAAGATTCCAGTGCTGAATATTCAGATGAAAATATTCCCAGCTCTCTGTACTGTTGCTGGAACCATATTCTCCTGTACAAACTACTTTGGTGTAATCTTCACAGGCGGAGTTGGCAAAAATGGATCCACTATAGCAGTGAGTACTTGGTTCTGCTGCTTTTACTTCTTCTTCAGCACCCTGTGGCTTTCCAGACATGCCTTCAATTTTGATTTAACTTAAGATCTCCTACATGTAAAATAGTCTCCTTTCACCTCTCCTTGCTGACTTGGAAAAAAGGTAAATACTGTCTGCATGAGAGTTTTAAAATTTGAGTGATTAAAAATTCTTATGGTACTTTGATATTTGCTTTTGAGTTAATCATAGAAAACAAGTTATGCAAACGCAGACTCCCCGAGAGAGTTCACAAAAAAGCCCAGTGCAAAAATCCATTCAGAAGGAAGTTTGTCAAGAAGGCTGGCTGTGGTTTTCATCCTTCTAGAAGACTTGTAATGTTCATATTATCGGTGAAAGCACAAGTGAGGGGAACTGGACAAGTCTCTTCTGCTTCAGTAGAGAAGATGATTTTGGAGCTCAAGGAGTTTTCTGAGAACCATTCTACACCAGCTTAATAATTATTTGCTTCCTAAAAAAGTGTTTTAGTTGAATTTGTCTAGCTGGCACAGAAAAACAGACGGTAGTACTGTCTTCTGTCACTTGCTAACAGAATCGGCCCCTACCTGTTAGACAAGTGTCAAAACTGTGAGTTTTTTGCTGTCTAAAGCCTCTTCTCCCCCTCATCTTGTTTTTGAGACTATGACTTAAACTAATTTATAACCCGTACATGAGGCATGTAGTAGGATGCCAGCACAAGAAAGGCTCAACCACACCATCAAACAACGCTCGCACAGGTTTCACCGCATTTTGTTCCTGCTGGTATGTGTGTTCTGAAAGACATGTTTTTAATGTGACGTTAGTTACAAACCACCTGTTTGCATACCACACAAATACTTGGTTTACTGAGGTTTTTTGCAATGCGTATGTTTTGTTAATTTAACACTTTATCTTACTGTAGGGAACGAGCGTCCTTTCACCTTTTCTTCATATTGGGTCAGTGATCGCATTAGCTGCAATGATCTACAAGAAGTCTGCTGTGCAGCTCTTTGAAAAGCATCCCTGCTTGTATATACTTACTTTTGGTTTTGTATCTGCTAAGATAACAAATAAGCTAGTGGTAAGTGCCTCCGAATCGTTGAGTCCCTTTTGTTATTGCGGTAGAACTTTTTTGTAGCTTTTAAAGTTCTCTGCGTATTTCATCAGCTAAATTTATTGTGGTTTGTGTACTAAAATGATACAATACTTGCACTTCCCTCATTAAAGAAGTTGTGAAGTGCAGGGAATAGAACATGAGTCTGCCTTTGTATTTGAAATGGGAGTAGGAAACTTCAAGCTCAGGCTGTGGTTACACAGCTAGTGCCAGTACAGTTTACAGTTCCTTAGGCTCTGTTCCTCTTCCCCAGCAGCTCATCCACATTTCTGCGATGTGTTTGTGCATGTGGATGATGAACTGGGCTGGGAACAGAGCTCACTGAAGCTCTCCCCATGTGCAGGTGCAGAAGGGAGGAGAGCCTGTTGGGGAAGGAGCGGAGGTAGAACTGCTGAAGCCAGCTGAAGAGTTCTGACAAAAGTTATTTGTCAAGTTTAGAACAACTGCTTTGGGGTTCACCTTAATAATTGTAACCGCTATTTCTCTCCAGTCGTTTAACTGGTTTGTACCAAAAAATGGACAGCAATGCTGTCAAGAGAGGAGGGGAACCTCTGTTGAATGGAGAGCTGCTGCCCCACACCACCTCCTTAGCTCTGAAGGCATACCTTGTATTGCCAGATGAGTTGGATCAGTGCTGGACATAACTCACATGGAAAGAAAAGGTTGTTTTTAATGAAGGCCTGCTCACCACACGGTCGCGTAAACGGTTGTGTTGCTAAAAGTGAGGATGTGGTGCAGGAACGGCCTCTGTGCAGTGCATGTGCACATGGGGGAGGGCAGGAACACTGTGCTCGGGCACGAAAAGGCACGATTACCGAACTTATACCAGAGAGATATGGTTATCCTCATCAGACAGCAATCAGTTGGTGAAGTGTCAGGAACACAAAATGTTTCTTTAAGATCTAGCAGTTGTGAATTTTTGTTTCCAGGCTCAACTAAACCTAAAACTCGCTATTCTGCTTGCAGTTTACTGTTTTGTTTCTGGCAGGAGGAAAAGCTTGTGGGCTAGAGAAATGCTAGTTTTTCTCCTGTGGCTAAACTCTTTGTCCTAATGAGAGAGATTTCTTCTCTGCAAACCTTGCATCTTCTGTAGCTGTAGACTCTCATAGCTAAAACAGGATTACTGCTGCTACTTTACTTAAGTACTTGATGTGTCTCATAGTAAAAGTGGCTTGAATGAAAACTTTTTTTGGCTGTGCATTCTGAAATCACTCTACCTTTGCTGGAGTATGTTTACTACTTAAACTTTTTTTTGTGTAGGTTGCACACATGACCAAGAGCGAAATGCACCTGCACGACACAGCATTCATAGGCCCAGCACTCTTGTTTCTGGACCAGTATTTCAACAGCTTTATCGATGAGTATATTGTACTTTGGATTGCCCTGGTAAGTGTGGGTTCACTTTCTGTTTGCCAGCAGTCATTACAAGCATGTTGCGCTCTTTCACAAATGCTGTTTCCCTTGGCTGAGGCTAGCTGACTCGCCTAGAGGACGATGGGCTGGGAACTTATTTTTCTGAGCCAATTTTAAATTTTAGGCCTCATGCAAACTGAGGTAAACAGGGTTTGCTTGGTGGTGTGGACTCTCTGCATAGTGTAAATGGACTTTTAAAGCCATGTAGCAAGTCTTCAAAGCTTAGAATAGAGTATTTTGAAGATCTGTGATGCCTTGTTAGCAAGGGAATACAGTACATGTGAAGTGTATGGCTATGCCTGAATCTCTTGAAGACATATACATCTGTCATTACTAGCTGCAAACYTTAAGCACACGTTTACCTTAAAAAGATTTTTCTTACAGAGCACTCAAGCTTACTCTGCTAAAACAGTGTAAAGCTTTTAATAAATAGAACTGATATGTATTGTTATCACTATTCAGAGTTAATGGGGCATTTCATTGTATTACATTTCATTGTAAAGTTGTAGTTACAACTTTTTTTACCTCCCTCTCTGATGCTAGAATTAAAATCTGTATGTATCTTCCAGCTGGAAGAAAATGCAGTATCTTTAGAAACTATAAGGAATAAACATTCAGTAAAGACAGAGTTGGAGATTTAGTTCTTGAAAAGCAGATCCCGAGTGCTTTTATTCTGAAGAATAGGGGCCATGTGATAGTTTTGTGTCATGGAGACATGGATCTAAACACGCGTGATTTTTTTCCCTTGGCAGATCTTTTCTCTCTTTGATTTGCTTCGATACTGTGTCAGCGTGTGCAATCAGATTGCTGCCCATCTGCACATCCACGTATTCCGGATCAAGTCCTCCTCCACACATTCTAATCACCATTAGTAAATGGGGGTCACCATAAGGAGAAATAAGAAAGAGTTGGTTTTCTACGTGAAAGGATATGAAGATAAGTAGGAGACTAAGGCAAAAGCAGATAAGAACAAATTAATTTATGATAATCAATGTTGTATAACTTTTATTCTTTGTTATCAGTAACACTCCTTAACTAGTCTCCTGCCTGAGAGAGTGAATTCCAAGTACACCCTAGTCAACTCTACATGTAGTCAACTCTATTGGTTCAATGCCCAGGAAAGCATGCAGGGAGTAACGCTCTGTCTTTGTAACTACCTTGATTACAAAATAATCTATATATGGTGAATGGATCCCCAAACAACTCAAGTTTCTAATGTAGTATAATTACAAGCTGCAATACAACTTGCTTTTAATTTTAATATTTCATCATCTCTTAGTGAAATACTTGTTTAGTGTCCACTTGGAATTTATTTACTAAAGACCCGAGCTGATAAAAACAGAGATATCGCACTAGCTTGTGTAGCTGAAGTAGCTGACAAGGTTTGAGTCCAGATTGATGTGGTTCATTTGCTTACGCGTTGCTGATAAAAGCGGTTTGTTGCTAAAGAACAATACATTGAGCAGGGTTCTGCAAGTCGAAGGGATGACTGGCATGCAAAATAGTGTGGTATCTTTGTCAATTAATTTTATTTTTTTAAATAAACATTATCTAAAAGACAACTTATTTCTCAATTTTCTTCAGTGGAAAGACTTTAAAAAGAAAATTTTACTGTTTACTTTTTTATGTATAAAACTTAAGCAAAATTTCCTTTCTGCTCTTAATAAATAAGACTTCTGAGAGCAACAGTTGTCTTTATGTGTCTGCTGCTCTGTCCTGCTGGGTGAAGTACTTAGACTTATGAAGAGCAATCCTGCCCGCTGTTTAGAAAGCAATTTTCTAATGCTTTACTTGCGTATAGTGCTGTTATCCCAGGGTTTCTAAGAGCTTTCTCTACTACATAGCACAGTAAGTTTTTATGCCATTTTAAATGTGGTGGACTGAGTCAAGGTGGCTAAGTTAAACTTAATAGAGGGTTTAACAAGTGAAGTGCTGCAGCATGTGCCACAGGCCCTGGCATTCAGAGGGACATTTCAAACCCTGAATAAAGTGCCTGGGCTTGCTGTGCAGAGCACAGGGAGCGCTTCCAGAGCATGTTCTGCTGTGGCCATCAGGCAGCTGCTCGGGGACAGTCGGCGGGAAACGCTATGAACCCGGTGGCATCTCGGGATGGTAGGAAGATGCTTCTGTCTGCGGCTCTGCGTTCCCAACGACAGTCCTGAAGACACTTGTTTATGTCTCTCCTTTCAAGGAACTGAGCACAACTCACTTCTATTAAAGTATAACAACAATAAATCAAAACACCACTTGGCCACGGGAAGTGGTGACATGTATTTCCTGTAATACCCTAGCGATTAGAAAACATGCTCAGGAAGTGGGAGAGAAAATGCAGTTCCTTCCTTAACCTAGAGAGCTTTTAAACCCCTCTTTCCCTTTCCCCAGGAGAGTACCCGGTGCTAGGATTATCATGGACAGAGAGAGGAGTTTTCCAGGAGCTGTGTCCTTGGAGAGAGCACAGGAGTGCTAGCACAGGGCTAGAGAGAGAACACAAAAGGAGCGTGGCTTTAGCTGCTGAAATGTTTCCCTCTGAGGGGGAAGAACTGGGTCTGGTCCCCGTTAGAGGTGTTGCAGGAAGCAGAATGAAGATACTGACTTCCCCAGCTGAGCCTTTAGTGCCTGGATGTGTTTGGTCTTACAGTTTCTCTGGCCCAAGGAGTCTTGGGTTTTTTCCTGAAGAGTGATGCTGTTTCAACAGAAGCAAGTTGGAGATCTGCTCTTATCACCCTTCAGGGCACACTTGGAAAATGGGGCACTAGGGAAGGGGGAAACTTCTGCAGGATGAGGAGGAAATCTCATGAAGGCCTCTCCGCTTCATGGCGGAGCCCTTGAGCTCCTGACCATTTACAAGCCTGCGAGCAGCTATTTTAGGGCGAGGGCTCTTTTGGGGACCTGATGGGTATGTATTGGGGGTGCCCAAAGCCTTTGGGAGAGTTTGGTTTCTGTACCCTGACTGTGACTGTTCTGAGCATACCTGGGGCACAGCTCTTAAGTGTCCCAGAAATGTTAAGGTCCAAGTGCCTCTATAATGTGAGCACCTCCAGCACAAGGTGGCAGGTGACTCTTCCATATCACAGTTTTCTATATAAGTGGAATTTAGATAACTGCCATATTTAGTCTTGAACAGCTGTATTCAGCTGGGTGAAGGGTTGATTTGGATAGTCCAGGCTCTCTTGCTGCCCTTCAAGGGGTGAGCAAGGCAAAGTGCAAGACTGGAATAATTTTAAGGCTCTCAGGACTTGCCTTCTTTCATGATCGTTTGTTTCTTTTCAGCAGCACAAAGGGGTTGCAAATCCAGGAGCTCGAAGTCCATCCCTAGAGTATAAATGGTTGTCCAGATGCAGGCAAGGAGAACCATGCTCTCAGTCTTCAGGGTTTTAAGATTAAGCTGCTCCAAATAATTTATCACTGATACTTGAGACTGTGGTATGGTGAAGAATTAAAATTGTCAAAGGGCTGTTTAGGACCAAACTTTCTTAGGAAACATGTCTAAACTAAAGCCTATTGATGTTCCCAAAATGCAACATGATAACACCTTTTCTTGAGCTTTTTACTGCCTGGAAGTTTGACTGCCCGTGGTATTCAGCCAGCCAGGAACCATTTCCTATTTCTGTCCTGATTCAAGTTTCAGTGTTATCAGGGGATAGTCCCCTGTTCTGAAATGTTGCCGCTTGTAATCCAAGCCATGTAAAGTGTTACTATGGATATAGGTATTGTATAAATGCCTGTAATAAAATAATGGAATAAATGAACTTTACCCCTGGCGCTTGCACGTTACACTACTATCTTGTTTGTAACTGGAGGTTATCTTAGATATGCGTGTAGACCTAAGGCTGTCCAAGGAGTTGGGAAAGGGAACAGAATTACTGAGTGAATTGTGCCGTATTTTGTATGCTCAGCCTGATCTTGTGACGAGATTCTTTTTTATTATTTATTTTTTTTACTTTCTCTTGCGTTCGACAGGCGTGGTACAAGGAAAAGCTTTTGCAGCAGTGCCCTGTTGAACTTCCTGGAATACCTGAGTCTGAGTATAAACCTTCAAAAAAATGCAACCTGCTCTCCTTTGAGCAAATTTTCCCCTAAAACCACCCGGACAAGGTGAAAGTTTCCACATGGTGTTGGAGCATTGCCTCTTTTTTGAAGAACTGATAAAGGCGTTCCCTTGCTTAGGCAAGGAGCATACAGGAGAGAGACAGGCAGCAATACCTCCAAAAGGCCCTGTTTTTGTTTAATCTGAGTGTCTCAAACTCTATTTCATACAACTATTTTTCTCTTCATGCCCTCCTACCCTGCTTGCACCAGGTATGTCCAAGTGCTGCTATGCCACACGCTCGAGTTTGGAATGGAGTTGCAGAGAAGTTTAATCACTTCCAGAGAGCAGGAGATGAAGACTGCAGCAATTTTCAGAAGTTATAGCCAGGTGGAGAAATGATTTGAGGTAGGAGCTGTGTCTGTTATTGCAACTGGAGCAATCTGAAAGCACTTAGCAATAATGACTGCATTGACCCTGGTAGGTTAAATATGCCCAGGACTATTTGCTGGCACTGAGGCCAGCTGGCACAGGCCGTAACGTGAAACTTATCTCCCAAACAGGGCAGCTGCATAGCAGGGACCAAACTGCGAATCAGAAATGATTCCTGAGCTGACTCCCAAACTGCGCCTGGGAATTGTTTGTGTGAGTGTTAGTTGGCTAATACTATGCTGGGAAGTATGTTAACGATTTAGCAGAATACATGAGCACTTTCCAGTTCCGGGAAACATTCCCTGGCGCTGTTTTATTTACTATTCCAGACTTAGATCAAGTGTTAGACAGATCCTGAGCAGGGGGAATTGGAAGAAGGACTTAAAAATATGCTGTGAGATTTGTTAGTACACTATAATGTGACCTGAACCCAGCTGGATGTGTCCCTGCTGCTAACAAACAGCAACCGACTGTAACAGCAAACACAACGTGCTCAGCTACAAGCAGCTGGTTTAAGAGAAGCAGACTGAGCTCAAAGAAGAAATAAATAGGGTAGTTTTTCTTCAGCATCTGCCCTGACTTTTGGTACGGTGTCCTCTTTCTTCGCCGATCTGGATCGATCGCTGGGCTGTGCGTGCTGCTTGCAATATCCAGCCTGTTTGCCCTCTGTGCAGGAAACGGAGGGCGTTAAGAGCTCTTGCCGGATGGCATCAGCCAGATGAGTAAGCAAATGTGGCAATATCAGGGTGCTTTCCAATGTCAGGCCAACCCAACTCATGGAGCCCTTAAAAATTGCTGCTCCAGAGCAACATCAGTCACACAGGGCTTAGGAAACAAGGACAGAGCCCTCACAAAGAGTAAAAATGTACCGAAGAGGAAAAGACATTGTAGGGGTTGAGGGGTCCTGGGGCAGATTTGGGGCCTGGGCTTGTTTTATCTTTCCACCCAGCATCCTGAGCCACTTGCAGCTGTGAAGCTGCTGCTGGGTGGGGGAAAAAAGTCGTGCCAGAAAGCCCCCTTGCTGCTCCCCTCGCTGTGTACGTGTCCCTGCTGTCCCCATTCATCTTCCTTTAGCCGACTGAGAAACTGAGCTAGGAACTGATACGCTTCACAGATCTCTGGGAACGGGTCTGGTTGCCTTTCTTGATTACAATGGTAAAAGGAAATGTGCTTTAAGTAACGTAAGGTTGTATTTCAGCCTATTCTTTGATCGACAGTCATGCAAGTTGGTGCCAACCCTTCTACCTCACTGTAGCTAACCCTTGCTGAAATCTCTAGCACTGAACATTTGAACAATATTTTTTTTTAAACTTAATCAGTTTTTGCACATCTTCCTTGCTTTCTTCAGCAGCTAAGGAATAACCTATAAAGCTTTTCTCGTGCAAAGCTTAAGCAACCACAGATCATAAAATCCAGTCCCTTATGTGACTTCCAGTTCTTCATTACTAAGGAGCTACCTTCAAAGCCAGGACTTTTTCTTGACGAGATGTTTTGTGCTTCACAACCAAAGAGGCCATCATCTTCTCTGAAGGGCAATGAACAAGCAGGAGAAAGGGGACAAACAGCCTTTTCAGAAGGGACAATTCTTGAGGGGTGCCCTTGACTTCCTTTGCTGTTCCCTGTTGGCAGGTAAACTTTTTTTTTTTTAAATGAAAAAAGCACAGAAAAAAACCAACTAATCTTTAATTTCCTGTAAACTACCTGTAGCATTCTCTCTACACAGGAGGGGAAACTTGTGGAACCAGGGAAGATATCTACAGTGCCAAAACCCTCTATTTTTTAACAAGTAGTTCCCCTCCTCCCCCCCAACACACATGGGGTTTGTGCAAAAAATAAACAATTTTCTTTCACCGTGGCTAGAAAGTTTCATTTTTGTTCACAGTTTCTACACTCTGCGCAGCTCTTTTTTTTTCCATCACCCCCGTGCATGACTGCACATACACAGTTACTTTTAAAGTAAATACCCTCACATCTGTCTTGTTTTCATTAATCAGATGCTCAACAGCTCTGAAATCGAAAGCTGTCTGGCAGCCAGCCTGCTAATTTTTTTGCACAAAAATCTCTCACTGTGACGCTCGATGGCAACTCAACGCTATGGCAAAGCCTGTAGCAACCCCTGCTTTTGATAAACATCCAAACGCGAGCGCGCGTCCAGCAGGGACCGAGCAACTTGGTGGGTCGGTGATGCAATCCAAGCTAGGAGGATGAAGCTACGTCTTCCATCCCGGCCCTTGCTGGGGAGAAGCATCTGGCCCCAGCTTGGCCGGGAAGAACCAGGCAGGTCTGCAGCCAGCTTTCCGTGCTGCAATATTCTTTGCCCAGATGAACGCATTAGGAAAGGGAGCGGACCATAATCTTTAAATCCACTGCAGGCATCGCCTTTCTGAGATGAACTGTCAGGTTTTAAGGGCAGTTGGCACCGAAGCCAGGAAAAAGCAGAATGTCAACATGGTTTGCTGTTGAATTTTAACAAATACTTCCTCCCTACCCAGGGCTGCTGCTCTGCCGTTTCCCTCCGCTACCAAACGCAGCCCTGTGGCCTTCACAGTTTGATTACAGCACAAATAAATAAACCTGCTGGAGGAGAATATTTTCGTTTCTTCAAAGAGCTAAACTGGGAGAGCGTTGCTCACAGTGGTAACGGCGAAGCAGGCAGCTGCCGCAGAGGAAACGGCGCTAAAATCCACTGAGACTTTCGAGTTCCTGCTGCTACGGAGCATATCTTGATAGAAAATAAAGTGAAACAAGTGTTAATAATAGAAACCTTGGAAACGCATGTGATGGGCCGTAACTTATTTGCAAAATCTAGCTTTGTTTTAATCAGAAGTAATTTCCTACTCCTTTTTTTCTTTTTTTCTTTAACATTTACTCTCCAAGCCTTGACCTGTGGCCAGCAGGCACCTGCTCCCTGACTCCCCTCCGTGTCCGTGTGAGGTCCCGATGGCTCCGTGCGGGGCCRGACACCGCGAGAGCTGCGGTTTGTCCCTGTTGCTAGCAAGATTGGAAAAGAAATCACAGCCTGCTCGCTAGCTCTGTGCAAAAGAGTTTTCCAGTGCAATTGGGCCCTGAGGGAAAATAAAAAAAAAAAGAAAGGGTAGAAACTGGTGTCCGGGGCCGCCCGCACGGCTCACAGGATGCGGGCGGACGGGCAGGCACCAGCGGATGGATCCGACGGAGTCCGGTGCGCTCTGCCCACCGACGGGACGTGGGCCGGGTCTGCTGGCGGAGACCTGCTCGGCCCCAGCCCTGCTCCTCGCTTCCCCGGCCGGGCTTCAGGAGTCCCTTCGGTGCTTTTTTTGCTCGTGGTATTCTGCTATTTTCTGCTGGAAATACGCTGCAAGAAAAGGGCGTTGGGTGAACGTGGGCCCTGGGGCCATTCGTTCCTGGTCAACTTTTGCGTTTCTGTGCACCCAGCAAGGGAGCGAGAAAGTGGGATGAGGATCTGAGGATGCAAATACCCACAGAACTGCCGTAGGCTGAGACTACACCAGAAAGCTGGGATCGTGCCAGTCCTCTCTCCTAACCCCAGGCAGATCCTGGTCTGTGCCTGCCCTATGAAGTCTGCCCCCAAAAAGGGCAGAGAAGGCAGCAGCCAAGCTTGTGCCTGTCCTTGAGCACCCAGGCAGGTCGCAGAGAGGGACCCACCGTGGGCACCGGGCTGGCAGGATGCTCCGCTCTGCCCGGTGCCCCCTAAACCCCCGGGAAGGAGGAAGGACCCACGGAGCCAGCACAGACCCACGCCACAGCCGGGGGCAGAGATGCATCAGCACCCGCTGCCCTGAGCATCCTCCGGGGCTGAGGAGCTGCAGTTTCAGGATGGGAAAGAGAGACGGAGCCATTTACCTTCCTGGGGGATCCTGCTCTTCTCCGCTTCCTCAATAAATAGGGAAAACATGTTGGTCTTGACAAACTTCTTCACAAACTTGCGGTTGGTCTTGGAGGCGATGGCTTTGCAGAATGCCCGCTCCTGGAAGGTGCCCTGGCCGCTCTTGCCCCACTTGATGTGCGAGGCGTAGTGGCCAACCACCCGGACGAAGAACTGCACGAAGGCCTCGGAGACGAGCGCGTTCACTTGCTCGGATGCTGGAAGAAGACACAGAGCATGAGAGATGGTGGTGGGACCACTAAACACCAGAAGGATGGACTGGGTTCACCCTGGCTGGTTCGCGGTCTGCGTTTGTATTCCCAGAAGGGGTTATTTGCTTAAAATCTCCATCTGCCAGTGAATGAAGACCAACCCATAGCTAATTTTGCCCAGGGAGCATGGGCTGCGTTTGCTTTTCAGGGCGGCAACATCTTTGCATCTTTTGCATTGGCACAAACTGAGTTTTTTGGCAAAATTGGTTGCTCCTGCTCACCCGTTTCTCAGAGCAGGAAAAAGGCCAAGGGATTTCCTACTGGGGCTGCATTTTGTTACAAATTAGGGCAAAACCAGGCGTGTTTAGGAAAGCCGCTTTGCTGAATGTTCCAGCCGTTGGCGGAGGGCAGCTCGCGCGCGCCAGGCCGGCTATCGAGCCATCGCCTTACTCTGCACGTTGTTGTTGTTGTTGTGCCGGTTCAGGGACGTCAGCACCTCGTTCTGCAGCTTGGCGGGCAGGATCTCCTCCTCGTCGCCCACCTGCAAGGCAACAGACCGCTGAAGCACCCAGCCCCACCGGGCACCGCGGGAACCTGGCTGCGCGTGCTCATTAGCGGGGCTTTCCGCGGCACCCGTTAATTATTGTGGCTGCGGTGGCGACACCGGGAATGGGCTGCCCAGGTTCCCACGGGTTGCGTGTCCCGCGTGGACGCTGCTGCCTGATTTTCTCAGTGGAGAAATCCCTTTGCGGGAAATTCCCCCTGGATGGCTGACACCAAGATGTGACACCATGATGCCATGGTGTGAAAGCCACCGTGCAACGGGAAAGGATGGGGAAAGGGGCCCTTCCTAGGGACACCCAGGCCAGGCAAACCCACGCGTTGCCCAGCGGGGACCTACCGCCTGGATGATCTTCCCTTCGCACAGGTCAACCATCAGAGCCTAAAAGAAACCAGAGAGCAGCTGGCTTTAGCCCTCCCAAGGCTAAAGTGTCCAGGCTGCAGGTCCTGCGTGATGCAAGGGCACCTGGCAGCACCCAGCAGGACGGAGGTGCTGCCCCAGGTGCCGACAGAGGGGACATGCAAGGAGCCCCAACCTCCGTCCTCCCTGGCTGGGAAAAGGGCCCGGCCAGAGCTTTCAACCCTGGAACGAGCGGAAATCCAGGGTGATGGATTCACTGGTGGCTCCTTCCAGACGCCTTCCCCGCCATGATGCAATACCTCTTCCATCGGCTGATCCAGGACCCGCTCCAGGTGACGCCTCTGGATGCCCACCATGAAGGGCGTGGGGCAGCAGACGGTGTCGAGCAAGCACTCGGGCACCACGGGGATGTAGGTGTGAGCCCACGTGAAGGGGTAGAGGAGAGCAGCCACCGCGTGGATGCACTGCGACAGGACGCTGCGGGACAAGGAGGTGTCATGGGGAAGCCCAGCGCCTTCGCTCTGGTCGCGCCGGCGTTGCATGAGGAAGGGGGGGATTTCACGGCTCCGAGGAGGAGCATCCCCCCTGTGCATCCCGTGCTTCATCAAGAAGTTTTTTTTTTCCCTTATTTTTTTTTCTTTCCTCCCCTAAACATGTCGGGACTCACCTGAGCTCCTCTGCCAGGAAAATGAGCCGCCGCTCCAGGACGGCAGAGGCGAAGATGTGCAGGATGAGGTGGGGGCTGAGCCGCTGCAGCAGCGCCTGAAACTCCACGTGCTCCAGGTGGGCATCCACAGGCCGCGTGAGCTCGATGAGCTGGGGAGGGAGAGCGGGACCCCTCATGCACCCGGCTGCCGGCCCTCCCCGGCACGGGATGAGGCCCCGCGGCGGTGGCCTTTGAGGAACCGCTCTGCAACATTGCCATTAATGACCGCGAGGGCCCCCGACGCTGCCCAAATCTGCCCTGAGAGTCTGCAGCATCCTTAGTAAGTCCCTCCTGCAAGGGATGAACCTGGTCTTGTCCTGCCTGGAGATTCCCCCGGAAAAAGGGATGCGCAAAGCTGAGGATGCAGGGGAAGCTAGCAGGGATCTGTGCTGTGGGGTTTAGCGAGTGGATTTTTAACCAAAACGCCTCTTTTCTCCCGAGTCACTGCTAAGAGACCAGCAGGGACATGCCAGGATCCGAGCGGCTGGCAGCTCGCCTGAAAGCAACAGCAAAGAACGTCCCCCGGGAAAGGGGAGGAGGGATTAGGGCAAGATTTCTGCCAGAAAAGCTGTACAAGCTCCCTCCAAAGGCTCTCGCCACGTTGCTAGCAAGGACGTCCCAAAGGCCAGTTCTCTAACGGGTGTTTGCAGGTGGCCCYGGCCAGCAGGCTGCTAAGTCCAGCCCGAGCCTCTCCCTGCTGCTGCTCCGAGACGGCGGCCAGCGAAGGGTTAACAGGACTGCCCAGCTCCTCGCACAGCCCTGGCCCCTCTCCCAAACTTCTCCTGGGTGGGAATTTCCCCTCCTCCACATGGGTGGGAATTTCCCCTCCTCCACRCACCGCCGCAACGCCCTTGCAGCGAAGCRGCAYCGTCCCAGCCACCAGCACGGAGCTCGGCTGGGACCTTTCCAGCCCCGATCCTGCAGGATGCCTTGTTCCCGGTACCCAGCGCTTGCGTTCCCCCTAGTTTCCCATTTATCTCCCGCGCCTTGCTCCTGCCCAGCGCCCCGAGGTGCAGCTCTTTCGAAGAACTGCCCTGTGCACCCTCCTTCTCCCTCGCCCCCAGGCGCGCTCCYGGCAGCCTGGCCCGCTGCCAGAGCGTTGAGCAAGGGGCAAAGCCCTTGCACAAGCCTTCCTGGATGARGAAATCGCCTGCACTTTGATAGCCAGCTGGCAAAACACGCTCGGCGGCAGGGTCCACGCTYGTGGACGCATCCCCGCGCTCAGCGTTGAGCCTCATCTACCCACGCGTGGGCCTGGTGCCAGGGCAGATCCCCCCACCCTGCTCTTTCCCACCCTGGCTTCATCGCTAGAGAAAGGAAAAGAAAGGAAAAGCAAAAGGAAAGCTTCTGCCTGTGCCTGCCTGGCGCAGCACCTGGCTGGGAGGGCCGTGAGTGGGCGCGATGAGCCCTACGGGCACCGTGCCCTCATCAGAGCTGCTCTTCCCAGCAGCGTGGTGGGTAAGGGCCAGGCTTGCTAGATGCTTGCACGGTGGCAATTGCAAGCCCTCGGTGCTAAGCTGGAGCGGGGCGGGTGCCGAGGCTGCGCTGAGCATCGAGGTAGGAAGAGGAAGCTGCTGCAGAGGCGAGAGCTGCTCCGGACCCGGCAGGAGGGGGTAAAAGTCGTGCTGGGGTTGCTCATGGTGGAGCATGCAACGTTCTCCTCCACTCTGGAGAAAGGTCTTGGGACCTTCTGGGGCAAAACACAAGTGCTCGAGGTGCCATTTCAGAAACCCAGATGTGGGAAATGCACCTCTGGCTCCAGCTCGAGGCCAATGCAGCAGCCATCCTGGGGCGGCATCACGTGTCCCTTCCTGATCTGGCTGGGAGCACTGCTGGGTCCCATCCTCATCCTCACTGCTTGCCACCCTCTTCCTGTCCCAGACAGGAGGTAGCACCTGTGTCCCCCGGGCCAAAAGGCTCCGGGCAGCCCAACCCACCACCCACAGCTCCGGCAAGCACCCGAGGGTGCTGCGGACACCGAGGGTGCTCCCGGAGATGGCCCTGGCTCCCCTTGTCGGAGCAGCCCGGGAGCTGCTGTGGAGCGCTGAGCCCCCCAACCCCCCCACCAACCTCCGTGCCCGACTCGGGGATGAAGCTTTTAATGGTGACGGTTTTCCCTGGAGCCGGGAAGGGCGATTCCCGCAGACCCTGCATGAAGGGGTAAATGACTGCCATGGAGATCTGGCGCCTCTTCTCCACCTCGTCCAAGATCTGGTGGAGGCAAAAAGGGGCCGTCAAACCCCAGCAGGCAGCGGGCACGGCTCCTGGGCCACCACCATGATGGACAGAGCCGCCGTGTCCCTACCTTGGAGAAGAGCCCGAAGCATCCCAGGCAACTGATGATGCAGAAGACCTCAGGGAGGCGGGTGCCGCGGCCGGCTGGCTGGAAGAGAAAAGAAGGGAAAAAGGGTTTTAGCATCTCCACGGCACGCGTGCCAGCCCCATTGCACCGGGTGAAGGGAAGTGGTTCTCAGTTCCCAGCCGTGGAGGCAGCCCCAGGTGCCCCGGCTCCAGCGCGTCCCTGAGGCCGCTGGAAGCAGCTCGGAAAGGAGCTGGCTTGCCCACAATAGGTGTTTCAACACGAAACTCAAAATGCAAACAAAGCACCAGTTTTGGGCCCCGTCTCCAGTTCCTTCGCACGGGCATGACCGGCGCGGCAGCTGGAAAGGCGTTTCTGCTGGCGCCCGGGGCAAACCTGCCGCACAGGCTGCTGGTGGATCCTGCCTGCAGTCTCGGGGAATTTACGGGAAAGCGCCGCGTGCCAGGAAGGAACCGGGGACCACAGTAAGCCCTGCTTCACAGGGGCACGGACGGCTCTGACATTTCGACAGGGAAGAAAACACCAATCACCTGCCAGGGGATTTTCAGAGCTGGGGCTCAGGCCAAGGACGCAGACGGTGCCATAAAAGCAGAGGGTGCCCAGGTCCCAGGTAAAGCAATTTAGATGTCAAAGTTATTAGTCATTTTGGTGCAAAGCCCTTTGGCACATTCCCGAACTTTTCTCCCCCAGACACGTGTCCTCCAAGACCTCCTGCACTGCTCGCCACCATCTCCTGGGCTTATCCTACCTCCTACTGAAACGGGGACCAGCGGGACGAGTTCCCAGTCTGTTGTTTTCCTTTCCAACTGGATTATCCTGGGCTCCTTTCCCCAGCCTTCCTCCTGCTCCTCCTTACACTGCCTTGGCCCCAMGCTGCTAATTTGGGGCATTTGGGCCAGCCCTGGACTACGCAAACACCGCAAACGTTGCTTTCCTCCATCCAGCATCAGGCTGGATTTGGGCATGGGAGAAGGGACCATGTCCCCACCACGGGGACAGGGCGGCGCGGGGACGGGGGCRCCAACGGCAGGACGCTCACCAGCAGCCGCCTGCAGTAGCCGATCTTCCGGCTGCCGTCCACGTTCGTCAGGACGAAAGAAAAGGTTTCGCTGCAAGGGGAGAAGGGGTCTGGTTTCAGGGCGCTGCCGGGGGAAAGGGGTCCCCAGGGGCGGCCGTCTCTCCTGGAAAACCCCGAGCCCCCGGCAGCGGGGCAGGTACCTGGCGAACTCGGTGACGGGGGCCCAGTTGTTCCCGTCGGGGAAGCAGAAGAGGGGGATGGCTTGCAAGAGACGTTCCTCCTCCTCCTTCTGGCCCTTGAGCAAGTTCTCGCGCTGGAACAAAGCGACGCCCCGGGTCAGGGTGGCAGAGGGTGCTCGCGGCGTCCCCTGCGCCCCGGGGCACGTCTGGTGGCCCAAAGCCACCCCCGGCTCAGGAGGAAGCAGAGGGCATCTGCACAGCCCTGGGCGAGCACCTCCAAAAGTCCCAGTTCCTGGTGTTTTTACCCCATGGATAATGGGGCAAAGCAGAGGCACCCAGGGCTCCTGCCATGGACCTCTCTGCARGCCGGGGCTCTGCCACACGTGCTGCCACTCTGAGATGTGATTTTGCTGCCAGAGTTCCCAGGACAGGGAATGGGGTCTCCCTCTGAGGAAACATGAGACCAGGGAGCACCAAGGGGCTTTTTCTCTCGGGGTTCGTGGCCCTGGGCTGGGGCAGCAGGGAGGAACCATCAGAGCAACCTCAGCCCGTGGCAGGCAAAGCCCTGAGGTTTGGATGTGCAGCTCCAGGGCGCAGGGGTATTTCCCCTTCTCCCCGGCTCTAGGGATGGGGAAGAAGCAACCTCCCCGTTTCCTCAAGCTCAGAAGACCCATCTCCTGGTCTCCTGCAAGCTGAAAAAGCCTCATGGCTCCTGCAAAAGTCCCTGCGGCTTGCGGCTAACTTCTTACACCTCCCACGCCTGGAAAYGTGGGGCTAGATACCTTTGGGAACTGGTACGATATCTTGGGTTCGTAACGGCCGTCCGACATCTTCTTTAGCGACACCACCACCAGGTACTCGAAGAAGAACTGGCCGGCCGAATAGAGGACAGARCTGCGGTCTCCGGCCTTCGCCTGGGTCCCCTGCGAGGGTTTTTTTTCTGCAGCCGGGGGCTCCTCTTTTGCTTCYGTAGCTAAAAGAAAAGAAAAGAAAAGGGTGCCTGAGAAAGCTTTTGTGGGTCTGTCGGATGAAATCGAAGAGCCCCGTTGCCTGGGTGGCACCGGACACCTCTGAGCCCTCCTTCACCCCGACCCAAGTGAGGGCACAGAGCGAAGCCGGAACGCGGGATCCCAGAGAGCAGAAGGTCTCTGGAGAAGACACCTGAGGCGAAGGTGTGGGAATGGCTTTAGAGCTGTTAAATCCATTTCCTTCAGTCAAAAACCCAGGAAACAAACAGTCCAGGTCTTGTTCGAACGCCTCCAGAGGCTCCAGTGAAATGAATCCAAACCTCTCCCTGCCAGATGCCCTCAGTCCTGGGAACTCTGCTGCTTGCAAATGAGGGACTTGAGAGTTTTCCTTAAGCCGCAGTTCCCAAAGCGATGYGATTCCACAAGATTACATCGTATTTCTTGTTCTGCTGGTCGGGGAGAACAGCTGGGAAGCCTCAGCTGCCACAACCCGAAAAGCTAGAAACCAGAATGCAAAGAGCTCCCATCGGACATCTCGGAGGGTCCCATGATGACCGCGGCTGGGCAGCGCGATGCGAGGGCTGGGAAGGATATGAGTTAAATCGCCAGCGCGCGACCCGCGGCTGGGCAGCCAGGCCTCGCCGCAGCACTTCTCTCTCCCGGCAGCTGCCTGCGACTTTCTAAATCTCCAGTTCCCAGCACTGAGTACGTCCCAGGCTCGGTCTCTGCTCTGGTTACGGCCAGGAGTTGGAACGGGAATGCTTGAGCTGTTTCTAGGAATAACCAGCAGGGAAATAAACTGTGGCTGGSTTAAACATCCATCTCTTGCAATTTGTCCCGGCATCCCAGAGTTTGACCCCGGGCTCTTCTGGCTGTGCCGCAGCTTGGCCGCAGCGGGCTGCCCGTCTGGGCTYGGTGATGCTCGGCTCATCCCTCTCCCTTCCCAGTGTAACATTCTCCTCTGAAAGCTGCGCTGGCATCCTCTAACTACATGGGCTACATGGGCGATGGACATCCCCCCCTCGCATTTCCAGCTCTCTAGCCAACCCCTCTAGTCTGGAAACATGTTCCCACCCTTCGCTCCAGGTTATCGGGAGCCAATGGAGGCAGGAAAGGTCCACGCGAGCCCGGCTGGAGGAGCCACGGCGCCCGTCCAACCAAGCACCCTGCCAGCCAGGAGGTCCCTTTCCAAGGAACAGAAACACGTTTCCCAGTCCAGGGCAGCACGCGAAGCCGCCCACGGCACAGCTTCGCCCCGAGGCCGTGCCACCTCCGCAGTCAAAGTCGTTCCTCTTGGCAAGGCAAAACTCATCCTGATGAGCTGCCTCCTCTCCCCCGCCATGCAGCRGTGAGAAGCACATGGGAGGAAGTCCAGAAGCACCTCGAGGAGGAGACAGGGATGTAGATGCCTTCCCGGTTTGTCCTCGGCATGCAAACACCCGGGCGACAGCAGAGCAAGATGCTCCAACTTAGTGCTCGGCATTTGCCTTGCTTCATCCAGCTGCCAGGGTAAAGTGAAAGTCCAGCTAGATCCCATCTACCCCGTCCCTCACGTGCCCAGCATGGGATTTTTAGCAGCTCCTGTATTTGAGGAATACAAGACCCACTGCCAAGCGATAGCTGGGTTTGAATCCTATCAACTGGATTTTCAAAAATCCGCATGACCCCCCTGACTCCACGGAGGGTTGTCATGCTGGGCCATGGGTCTGCCCTTGCAGGTGGATCCGTGCTGCCGCCCGAAGCACGGATCAGTGCAGCAAGCCCTGCCGGGACTGATACCCGGCAGGCCTCCTCCTCCAAGCCACGAGCTAGCACAGGTCTGTTTGCAAAGCCTTCGCGGGCATATCCTAATTCCTTACAAGAGCATACCACATCCCTGGGCTGGAAGATGGGCTCTGGGGACATATGGGGACATGCAATGTCCTSCAGTGTTGGACTGGTTTAATATAGCATCAGTACTCAGAGCTCCCAGTGACCGGCAGGGTTACCAGTCCCTCACGTGGCCAGTGATGCTCAGGGACACAGGGCCCGTGCACCTGCATGGCGARACCACGCGAGCTGCTCTACCGACTGTTGTGCCTTAGCCCAAGTGGGGAAGACTTGAGGATCACCCCACAGWCCCCCCCGGCAGAGGCAGCATCTCCTGGACGTG
The DNA here is from genome assembly GCF_003343035.1 of Apteryx rowi. Classification (NCBI taxonomy): domain Eukaryota; kingdom Metazoa; phylum Chordata; class Aves; order Apterygiformes; family Apterygidae; genus Apteryx; species Apteryx rowi. The sequence goes on from NW_020448309.1 coordinate 179,590, forward strand.
GTCCTCCTGCGCCAGATCACGGCGCTGAGACCACTGCGATGCTGCCCTCATCCCTGCAACGAGGGGAACGTCCTCGGCTGACCCGGCCTGCGGGGGTGGGGACGCGGGTCCTGGGAGCGGGAAGACAAGAGGCTGCAGCTGCGCGGTGGATTTTCACCTCTCCCTCCCACCGCAGGTGGAACGGCAAGAGCAAAGGCTGCCGTGCCCGCACGCGCCCCAGGATCGCCCGCAAAGTTTCGCGGCACAAACAGCGCCTGCCTGCACCCCATCGGCTTCCCAGCCGAGAGGGGGGAGTTTCTTTGAGAGCCGAGGGCAGCGCTGGGACCTGCTTYGTGGCGTGGCAGAACCTGTTTGCTTCTGCCCGAAGAGCTCCCAGGCTGTCACGCGGCGTCGACATCTCCCAACCCCGTGTGGCGATTTGCATAGGGCCGCTGCAGCCGGCTCTGCTGCAGCGGGCGGGAGCTTTGCTCCGTGTCCCGGGCGCCCCGCGCAGGCACCCGCCTGCCCCCAGCAGAGAGGAAACGGCTTTGGCTTYGGCGAACCGTTTCTGCCGAGCCCGAAAACCAGGGGGAGATATTGCACCCGCCTCAGGGTGGGAGCCAGCCGGCTCAAAACAGACCCCAAGGGGGGCTCGCGGCGAACCCCAAAGAGCCACCGGCTGCTCCAGCCTACTCTGCTGTGGGTCCTGGTTTCTCCTCGCGGCTGAATCCAGATCTGGCTTGAAGCCAGGCTGGTACCCACCACTGCCACGTGAACTACAGTCGGGCAAGCCAGAAAACCTGACTGTCAGTCCCCTACTGCCGAAATGCTCACAAATGACCCATTTCCGCCTCGGTCTCCAAAGGCTCCTGCCTGCGCCGCAGCTCTGCCCTGTGCTTGGGGGCACTGTGCCCTTCAGGATGCCCAGACCCAGCTCAGGCTGGATGTGGCGCGTCCCAGCCAGGTTCGCGGTGGCCTGCGTGGCCGCCTTGCTCGCGGGCCGTGACGCCGCCCCGGCGTGCCCTGCCTGCCAGGCTCCCGCGCGCTCAGCGGGTGATGGGCTACGTGCCGAGAGGGAGCCTGCGGGCGCTGCTGCCCCAGGGATGGGGTAAATTCCCAGGGGATGGGGTAAACTCGTTTGGGATGGGGTACGCTCCCAGGGGATGGGGTGCATCCCTAGGAGATGGGGTAACCTCCCAGGGGATGGGGTAAACCCGTTTGGGATGGGGTATGCTCCCAGGGGATGCGGTATGCTGCCGGGGTGGGGTGCACCCCCCCAGGGGACGGGGTGCTGCCCCGGCGCCGGAGCGGAGCAGGGCTCCGCGGGGGACCCCACGCGGGTGGCAGGGCTGAGGGTGGCCGAGTCGGTGCGAGCTAGGCGGCGCGGATCGCCCCCCGCCCGGCGGCTTGCGGAGCCCGGTGCCGGTGCCGGTGCCGGTGCCCAGCGGTGCGGTGCCGACGTGCCCGGAGAGCGCTGCCCGGGAAAGTCCCCGCTCCGCCCGCCAGCAGCCCGCCGCTCCCGCAGCCGCGGCGCCGGGGCTGGCACCGGGCACC